>NC_081406.1:675834181-676155431 GCF_030272615.1 Cryptomeria japonica | reverse complement strand
TTATCAAATCGATGTGCGGTGATCATTCAACGTTGGAAATCATCTAGAAATTTGTTTTAATGATCTGTAATGTATTTTGGTGGAGTGTTTTGCCGCGCTAAATGTAAATTAATTGTATCTTGTTGATGTAATTAGGGTTTGTAGCTGCCCTAACTGAAAAGTGTATTTAGGGCTAGTTGGTGAAGAGATTTTGTGTCGGTAGTTTGAGAGAAGGAATTGCCGAACCAGTTTGAAGTGTCTGCATGTGTGTAGCAGAGTTGTGCTCAAAAGGATCGTACTAGCAAGCAAGGAAGTGTTGTAATTAGATCATTTGCCCTGTTGTTCCCTAACAGTTACAACAGTTTGAAATCCCTTAACCGGGTAGATCCTAATAGGTCTGATATTGTAAATCCCTTCATTGGGTGGCTCATTAACTTGAGTTCGAAATCCTTTAACAAGGTTACTCTTAACAGGGTAGAGCTCTGTTGGTGTTTGTTTTATCATCTACCAAACATTAGAATAGGATGCCTGAAGGCATTCTATCCTCTCCTGAAAAATCAATATTGATTCCAAGGTCTATATGTGCGAACAAGCGACTTTAGTGGAATAGCTTCTTGGGTAGTGTATGCTGAAAATCTCAAGGGGGACTTACGTTTAACAAGTATCTTGAACTGCTGGAGTTAGATGGATTTAGCAATTTTAGGCTCTTCTTTTATTTGGGATTTTCCTGGGATTTAGACTTTCAAAAGAAAAGAAAAAATGGATAGGGTTAAGAAGGCTAATCTAATCCTACGAACTCTGGAGACGGTATCAATTGGATGCTCTCGAGAAACCAAACCTTGCTTCGCCACACTAGGGACAACTACACAAAGTTGGTGCAATCTTCGATGGATTGTGCTTATGATTAAGATGTTGGGATGCATAGAGGATGGGCTCAGACTAACTTTGCACGGTAAAATGGAAATCATCCATTTACCAAAAGTATGAGCGGAGATACACCATCAACTGACACTTATCATTTACCAAAAGTATGAGCGGAGATACACCATCAATTGACACTTATCAAAATCCTTCATTCAAATTAACAACAATGAAAGCAAGTCTAGATTAATTTTAACTAAGTGTTGAGGAAATTGAAACCATGCAAATCATTCAAACAATAGGGATTACAAAGCAGCGCACATGCAATATATTATCTAGAAATGACCTTACGCAACAATACATCAAAAACCTCACACTCTCCAAATGAGAGGAGGCAACCTTATATAGTTTTTCAAAATAAATGAATGGCCGAGATCAAATAGTGATCAAGGGCCAAGATTGAAAGTCTTAAACCCTAATTAGGGTTTCCCAAAACACCATCAGTTCGAGTGAATAAGAAAGTGACACATGGCAGAGCTGCTAATCTTACTGGGGTGAGCGCCTACTTTCCTCCTTCGTAGATTCGATGTATCTGGACACAATGAGCTTGACCTCCTCCATGGTGACACTTGGCAAACTGCCAATCTGGAAGTCGATGATGTCCACATCATCGGTACATGTGGTGAGGATGCTTTCCCACTCAACTGCCTAGGCAAGAAAACTTTCATCGATGAAGAGAAAGTTTGCGATCTTTGAAAGATCGCCCTTGTCAATCATCCCTGAATCCTTGAAGAAACTTGACTGAATCCTGGCTCTTAGGTTCTTTGCCTGCAAGTGTTTCTCCCTTATACTTTCTTTCTTCCAAATCTTGGATGCTACACGGAACACTTTGCTCAAAATCTCCCTGACACTCTCCTCTGTTTCAAAGCACTTGGTCTCAGATTTCTTCAAAACCTCAATCCGAGTAACCAAGGTGTAATACCAGGTGCTAAAGTCGTACCTATCTCCGGTCTGTATGATACTTGCATCCACCAGACTTCTCTTGGACAAACCTCAGATAACCTTCAGATGGGGAAGTATTTCATCTTGAATCTTCTCCACGTCCTCCCAATTGGCGGCTAAATCCTGGATACGGTTGACAAGTGAAGAAGCCGACTCATGTGCTGACACTAAATTCTCTACCAGTATATCTGCATGTGCTAAGGCATTTGAAATCCATTCCTTAGCCTGTGTGAACGTACCCTTCATATCCTCATAATCATTCATTGATCCCTGCTGAAGAGGCTGTGGGGGAGCAATCGGGATCTCACGGTTGAGTGGGCTGGTAAGATGGAGAACATACTTTCTCCACTGTTGGTTTTCCTCTTCGACCTTCTTCCTCTTTTCTTTCTCCTGGGCCAGACTTGTCTTCAGAGCGTTGCAAGAGTCGTCAAAATATAGGACCTCTTGGTCCTGGGTGGGCTTACCCAACTCTATGGTAGTGATCTCGTAATCATCCGCAACGACATTGTCCCTAGTCTTTCCTTCTTTGGGCACCGCTATCTGGACTGTCCTGAACCCTGCACTGTCTCTCTGAATTAGGGAAAAAATTTTGGCGGGTTTGGGTGGTTTAGTTATAGTGGGCTCATTCACCTTCTCCAGAAATGCAGCAGTGACCTCTTCAGAACAGGCCTCCTTGGGGACCTTGGCCTTTATTCTTTCCCTCAATCAATCCGGAATGGTTGATTGCTCTACAGTATTCCAGTCAAACTCATCATCTGCCTCTCCTGGGTTTGCTGGTATGCCATCCAAGAAGACTATAGGTGCTTCAACTTGCTTTCTGTCTGGACTTTGGACAACCTCTTCCACTACTTCCTTAACTGGATGAGAAGGCACTCTTACTTCATCAATCATGCAGATGTTCATCTCTTGCTCCCCAATTGCATTCTGATCGGGTACAATGGAAGCAACACTCAGGATGGAGTGGCCTTCGCTGGACTCCCTTCTTTCACCTACAACCCTTTTCCCTGTGACCTTTGTGGAGCTTCCAACCAACTCCTTCCTCTTTCGAGACCCAACACTTTTTGGATTTCAGGCATCACCGGCAGAGGTACAAGGATTGATGGACAGAGTATCATCTACTCCCATCAATTCATAGGTCAGGGTCACACCTTTTGCCTTCAACTGCCTTGTCTTTTCAGATGTCCACCACCTCGAATACTCAATCACCGATCTCATGAGGTCTGCTAGATCTGATTTCTCTCCCTCTGTCCAATCTATTAAAACTAGGGGTTCATTTTTCATCTTTTCAAAGCCTGGCTGCTGAAGCTCTAAGCTTTCCTCCACTTGATTGGCAACTCTAAATACCTCTATTGCTCTCACCATGCTTAAAGGGATTCTCGACCAGAATCTCTTCCTGATCTCGAAGCTATCGGCTGCATTAGCCCAATAATCTTCTAGATCCGGTTTGTGCTCAAACGTTGTTCCTTCGACCTTCTTTATCTTGTGGAATGGATCGAAATTCCTTCTTGCCTTGTATTGATAGAAGGGATACCAGGCTAGCTCCTTCTCAGCGGTTGCAGCAGCTTGTGATGATGGACATGTTTCTAGCCCATTGCCAATTGTAAGCGAGGATGTTCCTGCCTTCTTTTGCTTATCCCTTTGAATCACTATATACTCCTCCAATTGTCTTACAACCTCGAGCAACACCACTCGGTTGGTAGGGTAAGCTGGAAGCTTGTACGGAGGTCCGGAGAATCCCTGAATTCGGAGGTAAATGAACTTTGGATATTGGATGTACCAAGACCCGAACCAACTAATGAAGTCCATAGACTCTTGGGAGAGTCTCTGGTGCAGCCCACCTTGCAGTGTCCGAGTGATGTGCATAAGGAAAGTATCATTCACTCTTTTGAAATGGAATTTCTCTTCCATGTGGAGCTGGGGATAGCAATCATACACTGGAAACTGGTTCTCCTTGTTCCCTACTTCTCCTCTACAACCCTGGCCAAGGAATAAAACAGGTAAGAACTCATGAAGAAAGTCCTACTCGTCTCCAGATTCCTCAGCTGGCTGTCTAGGTTGTCGCTGATCATCCTGGCCCAGTATATCATTTTTACTCCATTGATTATTTCATACATCCATGGTTCGAATGGAGCTCCTTGAGGGTTTCCCATTATTCTATTGAGCAGGACAATCATGTCCCCAATGTCTTCCTTGAAGTATGCTCGTACTAGGCTCTTCCTCTGAAGTTTGGAGGCGCCCTTCCTTGGCTTGTCTAGCCAGGAATGGTTAACTATGGCATCATATTCCTCTAGGTGGTCTTGATACAGACCATCAGCCTTGTTCCTTGTCATATACACTGTGTTGTGATACTTTGGGATCCTGAAGGCCTCTCTGATGGCCTCATCACTGATGTTCGCTAGTACCCTTCCATCAGGTGCAACAATGTCTTTACTGATGGGGTTGTAATGTTTGGCACATTCGACTACTAGTTCATTGCATTGCATGGTGGGGAGGAAGCCAGCAGCATGCACGATGCCACTCTTCATCATCTTTCGCGCAATAGTGGTAGGCACAAGGTTGTCCAGACCAAACATTCGCTTCTTAAATTCCCTCAGATTGATGTGTCCGAGGTTGGTGTCGCTGATGTTCTTCCATTTTGAAGTCATCCTTGACTCCGGAGGAGCATCTTTATCCACCTGAAATTTCATAATGTCTAGGGCCTGCAGACAAACAATGAAATTTTAAGTTAGAAAATAATTTGCAAAGTTTAGAAAATAATGGAGCTGCGAAATGGCTAAGTGTTGTAAAATTTTCATTTTTATTCCCATACTTAGCCAAAAAAATTGAATTTTCACCTCAAAAACCCTCAATCTTAAGGCTGGTTGTGGTTACCACCAAGTGTCAAAACTTTCAAAAATTTTCATACTTAGCCAAAAAAAATGATTTTCTTTCTCCAAAATTTTCAAAAAAAATCATTTATTAAATTCTGGAAAATAAAAAAAAAAAATTCATAAATCTGCATCATGAATTTAGTTTCACCTTCGAATGGGTAGAAGTAGGGTTAGAACTCTCTTAAGAACACTCAGAAAATTCAGAAAGGTTAAATAATTCTTCCTTGTACTAGTTGTCTTCCTCCAAAAATCTGTGAAACTTTTTGTCAAAAAAGTTATCCAACTTCCAGCAATGTCAAAAACTTTCTCCAGATGATCTTCAAACTGAAATAATTTACTAAGCTCTTCTTAGTAACTTCGAACTTGTTGGTGTAAAAATGAAGTTTGTAATGAAGTATTTGTAAATAAAATTAACTCTTCAATTGGAAACCCTTAAAATCTTCCAACTCATACTTCTAATTCCATCTTCACTCTTTAGGAAAGTGTTGTCATGTTTCCAAGTTTGAAGAAAATATCTTCCAAAGTTTCCAATTTGGTTTATAAGTTAAAATATTTATTAATCTTCCAATATTCTCTTTCGAAAACTTTCTATTTTGGATTTGGGTTCGAAATCCTTACCAATCTTCCAATATTCTTCTTTTAAAAACTTTCCATTTTGGTCTTTGAGTTCGAAATCTTGGAGGGGTTTTGTGACATCATGTTGATTTTGTTTGACTTTTCATGTGTAGGTGGACTTTTGGAGGCTTGCCTTCTTCTTCCTCAAACTTTGGCAAACTTTCCTTACCTTCCCAAGGCATGGCGGAGTTTGAGAAGGTCTCCACATGGCCTAGGCGGACTTTTGTGCTACTTCCACCATAGGCGGAGTTTTGAACTAGCCCCATGGCGGAGTTTGGTGGCATCTCCCCAAGACATGGCGGAATTTGGTGTCACCTCCACCAAGGCAGACTTTGAGGGCGGAGTTTAGACTTGGCTTCTATCTACCTTGAGCAGACTTTGATGATAACTCTTCAAGCATGGCGGAGTTTGAGGGGTCCTCAACATTGGGCGGACTTCTAGATAACCTTCTTCATGGCGGACTTCTAAGACCTTACCACATGGGCCTCCCAACCTAACCTATACATGGCAGAGTTTTGATACCTCTATGGAAGACTTTGAGCAAAGCTCAATCAAGGCGAAGTTTTAGTTAAGGCATAGGGCGGACTTTAGAACACATCCCCTAGGGCAGACTTTAGACAAGGCTCCCACCACTTGACATGCTTGGGGGGACTTTGGGCTATACCCCTATGGCGGACTTCTAAGACACCTCTTCAACATTTGAAGACCTTGGGCGGAGTTTTGAAGGTCTTCCACATGGCTATGGTTGAGTTTGAAGACCACTCCCAAGGCTTCTCCAAGACAAAGGCAGACTTTGGAGCGTTGGCCATTATGGTGGACTTTGGTGACTTCTCCACCAAGGCGGAGTTTTGGACTATCTCCCCATGGCGGACTTTGGAGGGCTCTCTTTGTGACCTTCTATCCTAGGGCAGAGTTTAGAGGGTCCTCCTTCATGGCGGACATTGGAGTGTTGGCCTTCATGGCGGTAGGATGGGGCGGAGTTTATTGATGACTCTTTCGCATGGCCTAGGGCGGACTTAGAGGGTCCTCCTTCAGGGTATGGCGGAGTTTGGAGGTGTTCTCTTCATGGCCTCCCGCATCATGGCGGAGTTTAAACTTGCAAAAACCCTTGTTAGCCAGACTTAGAAGAATTCTTAGAAAAATTTCAAAATTTCACAGTTTAATCAAATTTAACCGGATTAACTTGAAATTTGAAATCCATGCCTAGGTGGATCATCTGAGGCATCACGCCCCCTAAAATGTAGGGATTTGGCTTTTTAGGTCAAAACTTGGAATTTTTGAGTTCCCGTCGAAGCTGGTCAGTGGTGTAAGCGCAAACCCTAGATTCCCATTTCAAAAAAGCAAATGTTGGTTATAATTAGGGCCTAGCGGATTCCTATTGCCTTGGGCAACATTGGAATCCGCCAAAGGGGGCCAGCTCCTTCTCCTATATATAGGGCCAGGCCCCATACCTCTCGGCTCCACCAAAAGTCTTCACGCCACATCCAAACTCACCACGCCTCCTTGATAGGGCCCACCCTATCCATTTTGGTTAAAAGGAATTAAATGAATTAAATGTTAATTGCAAGAAGGCCGACATGATTAAGAAGTTAGCTACTCCTATAAATAAAGCCTACACTTCACACAACATCAATCCAATTCAGTCCTTTGCAATAAGGTGCAAAATATTCTAAGGAAGCGAAATTGATATGTGCGAAATATTCTAAGGAAGCGAAATTGATATTCAAGTCAATTAACTTACAGCGAACTATACTAAGAGGTGTGCAGATCAGCAACAGAAGACAGCGAACTTAAGCAAGGCAGCAGATCATCTTCAAGAGATAAAGAACTCCATAGAAGGGTTGCTGCTACCATTGTTACATACAGCCAGTCAGATTAGAAGAACTGCAATTCATGACCTCCACTAGCAAACTAATTGTGAAGGCTCTATGTCATCTCCCTTTGTGACTGCAACATCTATACTCCAGATAAGTGTGTAATCAGTGTAATCATCAGTTGAATTCAAAACCATAATCAGATCTGTGGATCTTTTCAGGCTGGGTTTTTCCTCCTGGGAGGTTTTCCCATGGTATCTTTGTCTTGTCTTTATGCATTCATTTTCTGTTTCTATGCTTAAATCTGAAAACAATAAATCTAATTAAACCTAGTTATCAACAATTCTAATTTTCTAAGTGTTATCTAATCTGAAAGTACTAAAACTAACAGCAAAAAGCAGGTATCCCTAAAAAATAGGAAAAACTTTCTAAAAATAGCCATATCGGGGATCGGGCCGAAAATGCCAAAAACAAAACTTCCTAAAAAATAGGAAAAAAGCAAAAAAGCAAACTAAAATAGAAAGTTGTCCAAATTCGTCCAAATCAATTGCGATCTTCGTCCTTTGGCCTTTCTAAGCACTCTGGTGGTGTTCGTATTTCGGGATCACATAATTTGCAAAAACTAACTTTCAATCGTCTGGGGAAGGTCATAGGTCACTAACAAAACCCTAGAAAGCAGGAAAAGAGAGGGTCCCCATTTGCAATGGGGCGATGTGTGAAAAAGGTCACATTAGGAGTCACCCGGTCAAGGGCTGAGGCAAAATCCCTTGACCGGGTGACTCCTAACAGGGTTTGCTCTTAACCGGGCTAAGCTTTTAACCGAGCACATTCCAAAAGAGTGCAAATACATATTGTGGGTGCTAATTCCCACCGTGGTTTTCCCAGTTGGGTTTCCACGTCAAAAATCTCTGTGTTCATGTGGTGGATGCATTGTTGATTTGTGCATTTGATATCTTTACTTTGTTTGCATATTGATGAACACTTGAGTGAATGGTTTGTTAAATTAGCTTAGAAGATTGTTTGAGTAGTTATCGGTACAGTTTTGTGAAGTGTTGCGGATTTGTTTTATTACTAATTCCCCCCCCCCCCCCCCCCTCTCAGTAATAACCGGATCCTCATAATAACAATTGGTATCAGAGCCCTAGGTCCTCTTTGTGTAGAAGCTTAACCGCTTGAGGTAAAGATCCAAGATGATGAAGGAGGGTCCTAAGTTCACAAAGAATAACTACAAAATTTGGAGCGACAGAATGAAGATCTACATCAAAGGTATGGGGCCACAGTTTTGGCAACATGTGGTTAATCAGTACACACCTCCTACTGGTACTCTAACTGCAGATCAGCTCAAGGAGCAGTAGGAGAATGTTCAAGCATTGGAAGCCATTGTAAGTACTCTTTCTGATTCTGAGTCTATTGATGTTCATGGTATAGAAACCGCTTATGAAGTTTGGGAAAAGTTGAAGTTGATTTATGGTGGAGATGAGCATGTGCAAAAAGCTAAAGAAGAAAGCCTAAGAGGAAAGTTTGATGACATGAGGATGATGGAAGGTGAGAACATCACCTAGTACGGACAAAGAATAAAAGAAGTAGTTGGAGGAATCAAAAGTGCTGGTGGAACCATAGTAGAAAACACAGTGGTAAGTAAAATGCTTAGAACCTTACTGCCTGCTTATTCTATTAGAGTATCTGCTATCCAAGAATTGAGGTCAGTCAGCAAAGATAAAGTTACAGTTGATTCATTGATAGGCAAGCTTACTGCTTTTGAATTGAATAGCTTTGACAATAGTGTACCTAAAGTAGAATCTGCTTTCAAAGCATCAGTATCTAATGCGCCGGTAAGAAAAAAAAAGAATGTCTATCATAACCATGAATATAGGTCAAGTCATCATGGCGGTGGTAATGAAGAAGTGGATGTTGAACATAACTTGATGGAAATTGAGGCTTTATTGGCAAAGAAACTTCCTAGAGGCATCAGTAAGTACAAAGGCAAGCTTCCTCTTAAGTGCTTCTCATGTAACAAAATGTAATGTCTTCACTTTGAAATATAATTTAATAATAAATGATAAAAATAAAATTAAAATATATAATATTATTAAATATGATTAATTAAAAATTAATTAATTTAATAAAAAGTCATAAGACATGAAAGGAAAAGTTGTGACTCCCTCAACAATGAGATATAAAAGGGAGAAGAGAACCTCATTTTGAGAGGGGGAGAATTTGGAAAATGAAAAGTGCAGATCTGATTTAAATAGAAGTGCAGATTTGATTGTGGAAGGTTGTGTCCCTTTCAAAGGGCAGAAAGAATGAAGAGTTGCACTCTTTCAAAGGGTGCTAATGGTGAAAGGGTGTGTCTCTTGCCAAGGACATACATGATGAAGAGGTGTGACCTCTCCCTCACATTGAGAGATACAAAGGGAAGAAATCAAAAGCATCTAGTGGCATCACCATGGATCGAATGAGATCAGAACTGTTATTAAGTTGCAGGCAGTAACATCCTTGTTCTTGGTGGTATGCATGGGGATGTGTTTAATAAGTATACTTAATATATGAAGTCCGATAATGTTCTTATGCAGAATTAATAGTAATATTAATAAGGACTGCAATATGTATGGCAGTCATACTTAATTTCATATATATTCATAATACATAAGAAATAAGTATACTTATAGTCTAAATCATGTTATTACCGTCAGTATTTAACAAGATGGGAATGAGATGTTCCAAAGAGGGGCAGTTTACATCCAAGCAATAGGTTAAGTCCCAAGATAGGGTGGGGATCAACGACCCATAAGCCTTGAGGGTATAGACCCAAGATAGGTAAGAGCTTGGATTTGTAAACTTTGAGGGAACCTATTGTATTTGGTCTCTACGTACTTTGGTAACATACATTGACCCTTCTTCTTTAAAACTAAAGTAGTAGCAGGGTCTAATATCTATATTAAGAACTATGAATAATGAAATTAATCATCTAACGAGGAAAATAAATAAGCACTTGTTAATAACGAATAAATTAAAGAATATCGATGACTGACTTCATGATTAGTCTCTCAATCAATTTTAGTATATCGAAATAGATTAATTATAATTAACCAGATAGGGGACATCACACAAAATAGGACATATTGTTGTTCATTGTCCTAACAGTGATCAGAAGGAAAAATTCAGAAAGTTTAAGGGAAAAGGTAAGAAACAATGTTATGTTGCAATAGATGAAGGTGTTATTGATGAGGAATCAGAGGATGAAGATAATGAAGAAATTGTTTTTGTAGCAGTTAAGGAAGATCTCTTTGACAAGAAATCTTTAGTGTCCCATATTGACAACAGTGATGAGTGGATCATTGATAGTGGTTGCTCACACCACATGACAGGTGACAAGAACAAGTTCATCTCACTTGAAGAATTTGATGGCGGAGTAGTGAGATTTGGCAACAATACACCATGCATGGTAAAAGGTAAAGGTTCAATTTCCTTAAATGGAAAAAGTAATGCTGATGATGTGTATTGGGTTAAAGGATTGAAGCATCTTTTGTTGAGTGTTGGTCAGCTAAATGATAAAGGTTATCATCTTGAGTTCAAAAATGGAGTGTGCAAGATTTTAGGAAGAAAAGGAGAACTGATTGCTACCGGTAAATAGACTAAAGGTAACTTATTCCATCTGAACACTAATGTTAACAGTTGTTTGGTTGCAAAAATTGAGGACAGTTGGCTATGGCATAGAAGATTTTGTCATGTAAATTTTGATAATTTGGTCAAGGTCAGCAAGTCAAGTATGGTTAGAGGTATGCCACAACTAGTCAAACAAAACAATGTGATTTGTAAGGAGTGTCAGTTGGGTAAGGTGACTACTTCCTCTTTCAAAAGCAAATCATTTTTTTCTAAAAATATTTTAGATTTGGTGCACACTGATTTATGTGGTCCTATGAGGACTAGGAGTTTTCAAGGTGATAAATATTTCATGATATTTACTGATGATTATTCAAGAATGATGTGGGTTACATTTTTGAAGAAGTCTGATGCTTTCAGCAAGTTTAAGGCATTCAAAGTCTTAGTGGAGAAAGAAACCGGTAAGAACCTAAAGTGCCTGAGATCTGACTGGGGTGGAGAATTCACATCAGCTGAATTTGTGAAATACTGTGATGAGAATGGAATCAAGAGACAACTATTTGTACCAAGGACACCACAGCAGAATGGGATTGTAGAAAGGAGGAACCAAACCATAGTTGAAGCAACAAGAACAATGTTGATACAAGGGGATGTACCTAAAATGTTTTGGAGAGAAGCAGTTACCACTGCAGTATACACACTGAACTGAATATTGGTCAAGAAAGGTAGTGACAAAACTCCCTATGAATTATGGTATGGTCATACTCCTAATGTTAGTCATTTCAAAGTCTTTGGCAGCAAGTGTTACATAAAGAGATGAGTATATTGGAAAGTTTGATCCTAAAAGTGATGAAGGAACTTTCCTTGGTTATTCAACTAAGAGCGAAGCATTCAAGTGCTTTAACAAAAAAACCAAGAAGATTGTGGAAAGTGTTAATGTGAAAGTTGATGAGTATTCTGACAAATCCGATGATACCAGCAAGTCTGATGTAGTAGATGAACAAAAGCTAGTGATCATTGAACCGAAAGTTCAAAATGATGTTGAGCAGAACAGTGCGGAGGATGCTGCTCACTAGTGGAAGAAGAGGAAGAAGAAGAAGAAGAAGAGGCTTCTACATCGGAACCGGTTACACCTAGATATGTAAGGTTGAATCACTCTGTAGATCAGATAATTGGAGACAGGAATGCTGGAGTACAAACAAGAAGAAAGATTACAGAAAGTTCTTGTCTGATTTCCACAATTGAACCTAAGACAGTGAGGGAAGCTCTCAAGGATGATGATTGGATAAAGGCTATGAAGGAGGAGCTTGATCAAATAGAGAAAAACAACACTTGGTCACTTGTCCCCAGACTAGCTGATAAAAATGTGATTGGTACTAAGTGGGTGTTCAGGAACAAATTGAATGAAGATGGTGAAGTGGTTAGGAACAAGGCGAGACTAGTTTGCAAAGGATATGCACAAGAAGAAGGTGAGGATTATGGAGAAACCTTTGCACCGGTTGCTAGACTTGAAAGAGTAAGAATGCTACTTGCATTTGCAGCATTCAAAGGATTCAAGGTATACCAAATGGATGTCAAGTCTGCAATTTTGAATGGAATTCTAGAAGAAGAGGTTTACATTGAAACCGGATAGGTTTACATTGAACAACCGGATGGGTTTGCATTGACTGAAGACAAGGACATGGTGTGCAAACTTCATAAAGCTTTATATGGATTAAAGCAACCTCCAAGGGCATGGTATGAGAGACTCCATTCACACCTGATAAAGATTGGATTTCAAAGAACCAATGAGGACAACAACATTTACTTGAAGATAGAAGGAGGCAAGTTATTGATTGCAGAAGTGTTTGTAGATGATATCATATTTGGAGGAGATGATGACATGAGTTTAACTTTTGTAGAAGAAATGAAAAAGGAATTTGAAATGTCTTTGATACGTGAAATCAAAATTTTCATTGGTTTGTAGATCCAACAGATGAAAGGAAGAATCTTTATCAGCCAATCCAAATATGTGAAGGAGGTATTGAAAACCTTTGGAATGGAATACTCTAAATCGGTTGGAACCCCTATGGTTACTGGTTGCAGATTATCCAAGGAAGATGATTCAGATCCAATGGATGAAACTGAGTATAGATCGATGATTGGTAAACTACACTATGTTGTTCATAGCAAACCGGACATTGCTCATGCAGTTGGTATAATGGCTAGATTTCAGAAAAGTCCTAAAGAGACTCATATGGTGACAGTGACGAGAATTTTCAGGTATCTTAGAGGAACTATTGATTATGGATTATGGTATCCATACAAAGGAAACTTCTCTTTGAAGGTGTTCACAGATGCTGATTGGGCAGGTAATGTAGATGACCGGAAGAGCACAACCGATGGTGCATTCTTTCTAGGAGGAAGACTGGTATCCTGGACTAGTAAGAAACAAAGTTGCATTTCTCAATCTACAGCAGAAGCAGAGTATGTGGCTGCATCTATGAACTGTACTCAAACAATATGGATGAGACATGTATTAGAAGGATTCAAGGAGAATATGACAGAACCAGTGGTCATATATTGTGATAATATAAGTGCAATAAACATTCCAAAGAATCCTATATTGCATGCTAGAACAAAGCATATTGAACTGAAGTATCATTATCTAAGAGAAAGAGTGCAGGAAAAGAAAGTTAGGATGGATCATGTGTCAAGCAAGGAGCAGTTGGCTGACATCTTTACTAAGCCATTGCCTAAAGCAACCTTTGAGTATCTCAGAAGCAAGCTAGGGGTTATACCCTTACAGAAGGTCAACTAAAATGCTGTTGCAACATCAATCCAGTGGACTAATTGAAGATCTTTCATTGTGGATTGATGAGAAAAGGGCTACTCCTCAGGGGGAGTAGCAGAGATGAAGAAAACAATAGCAACAGAAGATGAATTTGACACTTTGCACCTTTGGCATTGTTGTCAAAGGGGTAGAAGAAAAGTAAAGAGGGAGAAGAAGAGAAGAAGTGATGAAGGGAGAAGAACAAGTGAAACAGAATAGAAGAAGAAAATAACAGTACAATAGTCATAACAGTTAGAGTTCCAGTTTTGCATGGTGAGCTTTTGGTGTTGCCATCAATGCCAAAGGGGGAGATTGTTGGCATAACTGATGGAAATGATGAAGATGAGAAGATGACCGGTAAAGTTGATATGATTAAGATGACCGGTAAAGTTGATATGATCAGGTATTTGTTGTCATTGATGGCAACCATGTTTGTTTAGTCATCTAGGTCATCTAGACCAACCGTTATAGCATAACCAATAGTGGATTCAGTTAAACAACAAAACTATTAAGTTGCTGTCAACTGGTAAACATGAACAGAGCGATGATCAAGTGACTGGTACGGACAATTGGAGAAGATTCAGGTGTTGCGGTTCAAAATATATGTTCATAACATTGGCATGAGTCTGTGATTGAAATCGCATCAAGTTTGGTGAACTGGAAAGCACATTTATAATTCACTGTTATGAACTCTGTGAAGAAGAATGAATACCGGTATCAGATCTTTAACCAGTAATGATTTAAGGTTTGGTGGTGGATCTTATCATGATCATAACTTAGTGATGATGTGTCTTAATCCGTGTGTAATGATAAGATGGTATTTGAGTGCGTACACGGATCAAATTTCTTGGGAAACAATGAAGTGCTTAGAAGAATGAAACAAGGTTTGATTGCTTATCAAATCGATGTGCGATGATCATTCAACAACGGAAATCATCTAGAAATTTGTTGTAATGATATGTAGTGTATTTTGGCGGAGTGTTTTGCTGCGCTAAATGTAAATTCATTGTATCTTGTTGATGTAATTAGGGTTTCTAGCCGCCCTAACTGAAAAGTGTAGTTAGGGCTAGTTGGAGAAGAGATTTTGTGTCGGTAGTTTGAGAGAAGGAATTGCCGAACCAGTTTGAAGTGTTTGCATGTGTGTAGCAAAGTTGTGCTGAAAAGGATCTATACTAGCAAGCAAGGAAGTGTTGTAATCAGATCATTTGCCCTGTTGTTCCCTAACAGTTACATCAGTTTGAAATCCCTTAACCGAGTAGTTCCTAATAGGTCTGATATTGTAAATCCCTTCACCGGGTGGCTCATTAACTTGAGTTCAAAATCCTCTAACAAGGTTACTCTTAACAGGGTAGAGCTCCTAACAGGGCTGAGGCAAAATCCCTTGATCAGGTGACTCCTAACAGGATCTGCTTTTAACCAAGCATATTGTAAGCTCTTAATCGGGCTAGGCCTTTAGCCAGGCGCATTCCAAAAGAGTGCAAATACATATTGTGGGTGATAATTCCCACCGTGGTTTTCCCAGTTGGGTTTCCACGTTAAAAATCTTTGTGTTCATGTGGTGGATGCATTGTTGATTTGTGCATTTGATATCTTTACTTTGTTTGCATATTGATGAACACTTGAGTGAATGGTTTGTTAAATCAGCTTAGAAGATTGTTTGAGTAGTTACCGGTACAGTTTTGTGAAGTGTTGCAGATTTGTTTTATTACTGATTCACCCCCCCCCCCAGTAATAACCGAATCCTCATAATAACACCACATTCATCACAACATAGTCATTTTGGCGATTCCAATCATCTATCGTCAATTTTGCATGAAGATCTACACCTTGAGAGATAGCCATGGGATTCTAGGTAGGAATACCTTTCTAGAGTAGTTGCAAGGTCAAATCAAACCATTAACAACATCCTAGGCGGTTCAAAGATGTAGTTGGCGTGAACAGATAAAATTGTTAAAATTTGATGAAGGTCGAGAGGTCAAAAAATGAGTTGCGAGGATTTAGTGTGGAACTAGACCTAGGAGGTCGAGTTAATGATGGAAATTTGAAGGTCTAACATAAATCTGCATAAAGGGTGCAGAAAGGGACAAAGGAAGGAGTATGGAGAAATGTGGAAAAAGGACATGGAAGTGGACATGATGACTAGTTAATGAAGTGGAGATTCAAACATCTAGTGAAAGTCCACAAGAAAGACTAGGATGAAATTGTAGGAGAAGACAAAGGAACCAGAGGTTTGGATGTTCAAAGGTGGGAGAGAATCTCGTAGGAGGGAATTGGAGATGGTGTTAGAAAAGTTTGCAAAATGGGATGAGGGGAGTGGATGAAGTGAAGGTGGAAAGTGTCTGGATCCACTTCAAAAGTCCACAAAAAGAGAGAGATGGGAGATTTGAGAAAACAAAGGAGATTTGGACCTTTGGAAGAGAAGGGAGGTTCAAAACACCATCAAGATTCTACAAAAAAGGAGAAAATAGAGGGGAATGAAAGGGTTGAAGAGCATGAAGAACTTTGTGGTGATGTCATGCAGGAATGGAGGTAGGAACATGATACTAGACATGCAAGAAATGTCCAATAGTCTAAGGAAAGTCCACAACTTCACAGAAATAGAGGATAATGACCAAAACACTCCCAAATTTGAAGCTTCCTTAGATTTTTCACACCTTACAGCATTAGACAAGGATAAAAGAAACAACACTTAGGCACATTTCACCAAGAAGGGGAAGTGAGGGTGAGGCACATTAGAAAGTTTCTCACACAAGTTATTGCTGATGGATAAAATGATGCCTACTTTACAAAGGGGCCGGGGCTGAAGCAAAAATTAGCACTATTAGATTGAGTCCCAACAAGGTCTTTTATCAAGTTTTCTCCACAGATAATGTCTTTCGATGTCTTGCTTGCTTGGGGTTCTTCTGTTACAGTGTACTTTTCATATTTTGTAAAGTCTCTGCTTATTCTTAGTCTCTCAGCGAAGCATGCTTTATTTTGCATTACAGGGTTCCTGGGTTTTTGTAAATTTTCCTTTTCAAAAATAACTTTTATCATTTATCAAACATAATAATTTTATATTGAAGAACTTGATGATATCACAGATTTCCCTTTCTCCTAATTTTCTAGGAACTTCCTTTAATACAGTTAATGAGTTGTAGACCTAATCAGGACTGTAACAAAAGGTGTTCCACAAGGTTTTGATTTTTCCTAATTTGGCTACGAAAGAATTATTCACTGCATCATTGTTTGTGATATATCACAGGCATTTCCTTCCATTAACAATAGCATTGAATACAACCAGGTTGCTACTGGGAACATCAAGTTTCTTCACAAGGGAGATATGTATGCATGCCATAAAGTTTAAGTCTTGTCTAAGGAAATCATGCATCCTAGATGAAATTAGCCCGCTTGCAATGTAATGAGGAGTGTAACATAATGTTGTTCCACAAGATTTTGTTATTTCCCAATTTGGCTGCAAAATAATCATTCACTGCATCATTGTTCATGATATGCATGACAAGTCCTTTTATAAAAAATAGCCTTTGAATACAACCAGGTTGCTACTAGGAACATCAAATCGCTTCATTAGGGAGATTTGTCATTCATGCATGCCATACAGTTTAAGTCTTGTCTAAGGAAATCATGCGTTTTAGAGGAAATTGGCCTGCTTGCAATATAATCACAAGTTTCCCAGATATTCTTTGAGGCTTCTATACATTATTGATCTTTGTCATGTGAATTACAAACGCTCATAGTAAATACCAACCTCTAAACAAACATTTAATCTGTAGGAAGGAGGGATTAAATACCTGGAACTCACCAATCCCTGGATACTTCCATCCATGTCTTTCTGGATATGAGGGATATCTTAATTCTCCAGAAGCACCTAGCCCAATCTCTATCACAGAGATGGCACCATCTACAAAAAGGTCATCAAACTCCATTCGGAAGCTTCTCATATAATCAAAATAAACCTACAACAGAAGGACAATTAAGTTCAAATAGTGTCTAGGACATAATGATGCCTCTTTCATTATTGCTTTACTAAAGAGAAATAGCATGGAGTAAGAAACTTACGAACATATATTCAAGCAGTAACATACTTTTTGAGGAAAACATGTATACTTTTTGAGGAAAAACATGTCTCTCTTTGACTACAACATGAATAGAGGACCTTTCAGCCTCCTGAGGGGTTGTTAATCAGCACTTAAAATAGAGCCCTTTATTGGCATCCATCAATTAATTAAAGCATTTTCTGAATCTAAAATGCCTATAACTTCAAAACAGTAAAATGATTAAGATTTTTTTTTTGGCTCACATACACAATATGCACATGGTTTCATTGAATTGCTTTCAAAGACCAGAGTATACAATTCAAAAAGGAACGAACTATTTGACAAAAAATTATAATATTCAGAAAATATGAATATATTTGCCATAAATTAATAAAATTTTGAAGCTTAACAATCTACAGTGCAGTGAAATGATATATTCGAAATAGAAGAATTGCTATGTCTTCATGTATTATCATAGAATTAATATAAGTTAAAAAATCGAGTTTAACTTTAACTTCTCAATCTTATTCTTCGATATTAATAGATAATTTAAAATGGAAAAAAAAATAACAATACAAAACAAGTCATCATAGTACATTTAAAATTTGGTGTTCACAAGACTGAAAGTTCAAAGTTGAAAGAAAATAAAAACGACAAATCTAAAGATTCATATCAAATTATTTTTTTATCAAACAAAATCATAAATCATAAAATACCATTCAAATTCCAAACATCAAAATAATAATTTCATCTATACAATAAATACTAAAAAGAAAAAATATAAGACCAACAAATAACATATAAAAAACATGGAGGGAGTATAGCTTATGCTGACATATGCACTATTTGCACTTCAAATTTGACTCAAGGCTAAAACATCATACACGGAAATATTACCATCTCTCTCAAGATCCTTTCTTTGATTAAACATGCTCAGGGCCACCCTCTGCTGAAAATTTACACAATCATCAACCAATGTCACATGTTTGGGATCAACAGCCCAAGATGTGGTAGGTGCCTCGAAACACTCTGAGAGTCTGAAGTATATAGTATTCCTTTGAATATGGAGTACAGACACAAGTCACTATGAACTCCAATCAACTTGTGTTCTCGTAGAGGCAAGTTAGTTTTTAGTGATAGAATTGATAAAGTTATTAGGCTAGTTCCTCTCAATCACAAGTTTTCTAAGTTTGGGGGTTTTATTTCCACATAATGCCCGCCACTCGATCAGGTTCCATTGTGTCAAACCTGCATTGAGTTTAGTGAAAAGGTCATCGAGTTCAATAAATTGAAGTCCCTAACATACATATTTTTAATAGCATTGCAAAATCCTTGACTTACATCTATTCAAATATAATTTTGGTTTTACTGCATCAGTTGCTATGCACAAGGGTATGTTTCTACAATCCTATATAAGATTAAATGATGGGTCTCATCATCTCATTACAGTGAGAAGTGTAACTAAAATGGCAGCAAGGGGTAGATTATAATGGAGTATCTGTTCACAAAATACCCTTAGCATCAATTTGACAACCTTTTACACATCACATCAATAATTAGTAATTAAATATAATATTTAAATTATATCTTTTACACTATTTTATTTTAAGATTTTTGTAATGTCCCTTTTATATATATATATATGGACTGCTTTAAACATTTCAGTACATTATTATTATTCGCAAATTAATATTAAAAAATTATCCACAAATTATTATTAATAATATGGTATTATTAGTATGGACATTACACATTATTATTAATGGAACTATTTAATATGAGCATTACATATATCAAAACTTGTTTATTACCAATGAAGCATATGCATTGATATGTAGTTAATACTTTGATTTTGGAAGGACACGATCCAAGGGATACTCCACAAGGAGACATGTCATCTTTGAAGGAACATGGCTGGTCAAAGATTTTAAATATCTCTGACCTCCTCCAGCATACCACAGGGAAGGGGAAGTAAAGAGAGGAGAATACGGGAATAGTAAGGAAGGAAAGGAAATCTGACTGTTATCATCAGTCATCACACAGCACAGCCAATATTACTAACACACGGGAGGTAAGAAAAAGTGAATACGGGCAGAAAGGAAAAGAGATATGCGGCCCCCTTGGTATGGGTATAAAGAGGGTTAGAAAATTCTTACAATGGTGTTTTACATTATTAATATAACTTAATTTTGGAATACAATTAACACTACTAATACACATTAATATGGTTAATACAATAATACGGTTAGTATATTACAAAGTGATAATATAATAAGGTGCTAATATAATATGATACACAGTTAATACTGTTAATGTATTACAATATAATGATAATAAAATCTGATACAATATTTCTAAATAGTGTTGACAATATTTGCTTCTGGATTGCACTGTGTAATTTTTTTCATCAAACGTTTCAGATCAAACAACATGTTCCATCATCAGGATGAAAGCACAATAGTTAGAGAGCAGAATTGGGAAGGTAGCAGCAGACTAAACACAATAAATAGATGCAGGCGGAGGAGGCAAGGAAAGACAAAAAATATAAGTAACATAAAATAGTGACTAATAATATAACACAATATAATGTTCTTAGTGACACTGTGAATATCAATCTGATAAACGGGCTCAGCAAATACCAATTACTGTCATAATTTGTACATTGATGTCTTCATCACTTATATTATATACTAAATATATACACAATGGTGAAGGAGGGTGTGAGAGCATTGCTCTAGAGGGGTACAGTGCATGAGCATCCTTCTAGATAAGCCACCTCGAAGTGGGACGAGATGAGCCCATAGAGGCCAAAGGAGTACAAAGGGTATGGTCTTTGGGTCTAGGAATAGATGGTTTCTAAGGCACTCTCCGCAATCTTTCCCCTCTTCTCCACCATGGCTCACAAATACAAGAAGTGAAATCATTAAGATATTAGGATGATGACTAGATGAGGGTTAGAGGCACCTTATTGTAGCTCCCCTACTATCTCCACATGGATCAATTGTTGAAGTGAATCAATCATAAGAGGTGAGAGATTGATATGATGGAGGGGGGCAATTTAAAGCCCTCACTAGGTATGTGTTGTGACGTATTCACACATCGCCCCATTGCAAATGGGGGCCCCCACTTTTTGCTTTTTGGGGTTAGCCCTTTTGGTTTTGTTGTTAGTTGTTTTAGTGTCTTAGCCTTTGCATTGAAGGGATTGAGTCAGGTGGATCTCCTCAAGTGGTCAGGTCAATTGAGTGATTAGGGGTTATTTAGATCATTCCTAGGGTGTTTTTTGTGTACTATCCGATCGCACTTCAAGTTGCTAAATCAAACCTTGGTTGAATGGATAATGTCCTCCTAGGTCCCATCCCTTACATCAAGGACAAAGTGAATACGCCTTAAGAAGTCTGGAATGTCATCCTGATCCTCAAATGTCCTGAAATTTGGCTAAGTCTGGAATGTCATCCTAATCCTGAAATTTTACTAAGTTTGGAAAATTGAAGAATCCTCCAAAAACTAGATTTTGCATTATAACTCCTGGAGGTCCGAAACCACTCTCAAACATACTTAAATGTTATATTTTGTATATGAATCCTGACGGAGAGACTAACATGTCAAATTTCGCTCCTGACCCTTCCAAAGGGTCCACAACGAATTTCCTTATATCTCCCTTCTTGGTCCTAATTTGCCTCATAAACCTTATCCCTATGGTGTGGTTGAGAGAGTATTGATGTGTGAAACAAAGTGAAGTGATGAAAAGTGAAGGATTTGAGAATAATTGCAAATTTCGCTCCTAACCCTTCCAAAGGGTCCAGAGCGAAATTTTTCTAAGCTCCTGACCCTTCCAAAGGGTCTAGAGTGAAATCCTCCAAATGACTTATTTCTTCACTAGGGACATCAGATGATGGACATACATGGCAAGGAAGGGATTCAAAAAAGACAAGTCTAAAGCAAGCTAAGTGAAAAAGGATGAGAATTGAACCAAAAACATCAATTTCGCTCCTGACCCTTCCAAAGGGTCCAGAGTGAAATTTTTCTAAGCTCCTGATCCTTCCAAAGGGTCCAGAGCGAAATTTCCTAAAACCTCTATTTTCTCATTGTTGAGACTAAGATCTTGGTTCCTATAGCGTAGTTGAGGGAAGATTGATGTATTCTTGCCTTGAGAAGTGATTTGAGGCAAAGAGATGATGAAATTTGAGCTAAAATGCAAATTTCGCTCCTGACCCTTCCAAAGGGTCCAGAGCGATTTTTTCTTGAGGCCTGTACCTTGCCCAAGGTCCAAAGCAAAATCCTTCTTTTAGGCCATTTTGGGGGTCAAATAAGTGATGTCTTCATGAGAGAGGGATCGAAAGGTGAAAAACAATGCAAATTGAAGTGAAAGGAAGAAATTCGCTCCTAACCCTTCCAATGGTTCCAGAGTGAATCTCATTATAGGGCCTGTCCTTGGTGACGGTCCTGAGCGAAATTCATCTTAATGCCTTCTTGTTGATGATTTAAGGTAAGAAATATCATGTTAGAATGAATATATCATGTACTCTTAATCATCTCTTGTTTGTTTTGCAAGTCAGCAAAATCAAGATGGAGGAAGATCAGGTCAGGACAAGGGCGACCTCTTCAAGTTTCATCATCATCAAGGACACTTCAAATGCGTGGAGAAAGGACTCAGGGTGCTTCTAAGTTGAAGGACTTCAAGTGTTCAAGGAGTTGCAAGCAATGGAGTTAACCATCCTCAAAGACCTCATTCTACCACATGGAGAAACCACAGGATGCCAAAAGAAAGATCTTATAAACATTTCAAGGCGATATGAGATGATAGAAAAGAAAGAAAGACTTGACCGTGAAGAGGCTTCATCAAACATAGGGGAGTCAAGGAGAGGTACATTATTCATCGAGTACATCAAGGCCAGAGGAGGATCAACCGAGGTCAGTGCAAAGATACATTGAAGAAGCAGATAGTTTCAAAATAGTTAATCAAAGTTAGCTTCTCAGCATCACCAAATTGAGTATCAAAAGAGATATGAGCAAGTACCAGACAAGGTGGCATCCCAGTCACTATTCCTCCAGTCAAATAGTTCCACATCAGCATGTCTAGATGCAATGTACCTGACTCAACAATGATGACACAAACTTCAAGGTACCTACCCCTGCTTCCTATTGGTTCTCAAATTTTGAATGTAATTTTCTCATTGGCTAAAGGAGTTTGTTGTAACAAACCCTAATTAGGGTTTTCATCTTGTAATCCTAGCCATTGATTGTATATCAATCAGAGCCATCGAATTGTAAAGAGCTCCTTATATAAAGCTCTGGCTCTTCATTTGCAAAGGTTAATAGTTGGTTAATAGAAGTTAGAATGGTTAATAGCTAAGAGTTAGTAGCTAGAATAGTGTTGATGTGTGATTTAGGCACATAACATTACAGAATAAATTACCAAGATAATTTACCCTTTCTTGAACAAAATCACCTCAGATGCTAAGAATGAGATCAGCTAAAATGATTCCAAGGTTTCTACATGTCAGGTCTTGACGAGTGGGTAACTCAATGGTCGATGTGAATTGTTGTGTTCACTTGGGGACCTACGCAAATGTTTAGATTATCATGAATGATGCGGAATAGGTGTGCTGACAACTTAAGATTTATCAATATGGCTCTAAATTTACTTCTGGCTAAAAAATGGGCAAAAGGAATAGGGTTCAGGAAATCTATTCTAAGCCTAGGAATGTAGGAAATGATGAATTGATCTAGTGGAATCAAACCAGGCAAGGTCTCACAATCAGGTATTGACACAAGCTTAGTGCAATCGTCTAAGGTATACTCAAAGATTTTCAGGCTATCACCATCAAACGTTGACACCATCCAAGTTGATGCTTGTCAAGGGACGTGTAATAGTTGAAGTTAAGCTTACTTAAATTCCAGTTGACTACACAAGGCGCACTTACTAGCGGCAAGAGGCTAGTGGTATGGATTAAGGATTCCACACAAATGAATTCAACAATTCTTCCACTCAATCTAACATACATAAAAATAAATTCTAAACTAAAATTCTAATCTAACTTGGAGGAATTGAGAACCATGAATGCAAATACAACACTTGAAGAGCAAAATCACCAACAATTGAACAATGATTATGATTCAAATAGCTGCAGCATATACCAACAATTCTACAAAAACTCTCTCTTACAAATGAGAGACAAGGAGGCATATATAGTCTCTTACAAAATGGATGGCCCAGATTGATACAAGATCAACGACCAAGATCATGCCAACAACATCCTAGAATTGCCTTAATTAGGGTTTACATCAAAAATGGTGCCACCAACATATGGCCCAATGAAAAGATACCTAGTCATCAAATAGGGAATCTTCTAGAAGATTCCTCTCTCTCTCTCTCTCTCTCTCTCTCTCTCTCTCTCTCCTAGCATACTCCAAGAATCTAGCCAATACTGAATCTAACTCCTCCATGGAAATGCTAGGCAAGGTATCCTGTTGTAAATCAATCACGTCCAGTGAATCCGTGCAAGCATCCAAAGTGTTCTCCCATTCTGGCATGAGCTTCTACGAACTATGAACATGAATGAACAAAGAGACCAAGTCGTCTATCTGACTCTTCTTCAAAGAGTCCAACTGGCAAAATACATAAATTTCATCTTGTCTCTTAATTCGACTAAGTGTAAACCACTAGCATCACTAGCATCACTAACATCAACACCCAATAATTCCTCAATCGAGGCAAGGATCTTCATCTGAATGTCCTAAATCAATCCCTCCATCTCCATACAACTCGATTAGGCGTTCTCATAAGTTGATTTCTTCATGGCTAATGAACAATACCAGCCATGGAAATCGAATCTGTCTCCGCTATGCACAATGATCTCGCTGACCAAGGTGGAATTAGGAATCTTCTTCAAAGCCTGGAGGCGTGGAATAGTCTTGTCTTGAATAGGCCGGAATTCTTCCCAAACTCCCTCCAAATACTGGATTCTGAATGCGAGCCCTGTGGTCCTATCATATTCATGGACAAACTAAGCAAGGAAATCATCTACCTGCTTTCTTGTATTCTCAATCCACTTTTCCACCTCCGAGAGTGTACCTCTCGCTGCCTCATAGTGTGAATGCATTCCATGGTCAACTGCAATAGGGGAAATAAGGGTGGGATCTTCACGCCTTATCCCTACAATATACTCTCTAAGTCTAATATTCTCTTCTTTGTACCTTTCTTTCTCCGCAATTTCTCTGTCTAACCTTGCATCGATTGCCTTGAGGTTTTCACCAACCTCCTAAAATTCTTGCTTTCTGGATGTACGACCAAGGGCAACTGAAGTGATCTGGAAATCCATAGGAGTAGCAATGTCCGCTGTCACGCTTGCAATAGGAACAACAATCTGCGCAATCCGCATTCCTGTCTCATCTCTAGCTATGTGCGACAAAATCTCTGCTCTCCGCTCTCTTGGGCTCTTTCTCCTTAACACTCCTAGCTAGGTAGTCATCAATGTCGTCAATAGGCTGTACCTCTATCATTTGTTTACTTTTCTCCATACTTCTCATCAGCCATTCAAGAATAGCGGCCATCTCCATACCATCATCGAGACATATTTCTCAATCAAGTCCTCTCAATGCCAAGATAACATCATCATCAAAATTATTCCTGGTCCAATCATATACCTCATTTCCCAAACTAACCTCCAAAAGGACAATAGGGGATCCCGGCTGATCATCATTCTCATTAGGAGGTGCAGATGTCGCTGTGGCATTAAATTCCTGAGTATTCCCTGGTAGTATCACTGTGTTGGAACACCGCTGAGTCTCCTTGTTCTGTTCTGTTGCTTCAATCACTTCGATTGATGAGACACTGAGAGGGGGTGAAGGAATGATAAGTGGAGGAATGATAGTCTTCTGTTTCTTCTTCACCTCCTCAATCTTCTTCCCTCTGGCCTTGACTTCTCCTGGCGTGTTCTTCCTTCTCTTGGGAGCTTGACTCTCTTCGTTTGCATGAATCTTGACATCATTGACAGTCCTCTGATCATCCTCGGAAGTAGACTCTTCCAACTTCATCCTTTCATAAGTGAAGGGAACACCCATATCAACTAACTTATTCATTTGTATATCTACCCATGCACGGGAGAAACTCAAGACCTCTCTCATCAATATATTCAGGTCAATCTCTTCTAACTCTGACCAATTAGGCAATAGGATTGCCTTCTTCATTTCACTCTCATATTGTGGATGTGTATGATCTCTGTCATCTAACATTTGATCAGGAATGAGGAAAAGTCCACACTTCCTCATAAAATCCACTGACATTCTAGACCACATTCTTCTCTTCACTGTTTGCTCGTCCATCAGGTTAGCCCAATAATCTTCTATGTCAACTTTGTGAATGAACTTCTCTCCCCTGATCCTTCCAACTTTCTTGTCTGGATCGAATCTTTCTCTTTTCTCGTATGTAGCAAAACGATAGAATGCAAGCTCCTCACCCGCAGTGCTGGCGGCTATGGCAGACTGGCAAACCTCTGATGTCTTCCCAACTGAAATAGGGAATGTCATGCTTATCCTGTGCTTCTCTCTCTGAATGACATCGAACTCTAGAAGTTGTCTCACTACTTCCAACAAGATCATTTTGTCGGTCGGATACCTAGGAAGTCTGTAGGGTTCGGATTGAAACCCATGGATCCTAAGGTACGTGAAAGTGAGAAACTGAATATACCACGATCCATATTTTTCTAGTAACTCTGTTGCCTCCTTGGACAATCTTCTGTGGATTCCACCTTGCAGCATCCGTGTGATATACATAGTGAATGCATCATTCACTCTCTTATAGTCTTCAATTCTATACATGCTCAGCTGGGGGTAGCATTCATGACTCCTGAATTGTCCTTGCCCATTCCCGACTTCACCTTTGCATATTAATCCTCTATATGAAACAAACCATGCAAGCAGGTATACTAGGTAGGAAGTCATGGCGAATGACTTGGACCGCTCTACATTCCTCAGCTGAAAGTCCAGATTGTCACTTATAATCTTAGACCAATTTACTAATGTTCCTCTAAGACAATCTTGGATGAAGTAGAACATCCATCCATTGAATATTGCTCCCTGCGGCATCCCCATCACTCTGTTGAGTAGGAATATTAAATCGCTATACTCCTCGAAGTCTACACACATGAGTGTCTTGGGAGCCTTGGAATGATGAGACCTAGGCTCAATCATCCACTCTTTGTTTATCAAATTCTTGCATACACCCATCTTCTTCGTGTATCTTTCTTCATATTCATCCTTGGTCACATCCTTCATGTCTGTTCCGTGTGGAATCTCGAACACCTCTGCAATAACATCCTCAACAATAGCATCCTCAGCAAGGTAGGCAATGACAACGCCCTTAGGAGTTTTGATCATTCTCGTGAGCGGATCGTAACATCGTGCACACTCCAAGATAAGCTCCCTACACTGTATGGACTGTGGAAATCCAACAGCATGAAAAATACCACTCTTCATAATGTTCGCATATGCTGGGGAAGGAACTTGATCTCCGACTCCGAACATCCACCGTTGCATCTGGTCGAAGTCTAGGAAATGCATGTTTGTATCTGTGATCTCCTTCCATCTAGATGAAATCTTAAGCTCTGGATAAAATCCAGTCTCCAACATCTTCAACAGTTCTTTCCTTTCCTTATATCCAAACTTCGACATCGCACCTGTACAAAGCTTGAAGTTAGACTTAGGAAAATAAATAATGCTCTTAATAAAATTCCCAACTTTCTAAAGATTTTAGCTAATTAGAGCACGGAGTCAAGAAAATAATCCATACACTTGGTAAATTTTGACAATTAGATTCAAAGCGTGACAATGCTAGGGCATGAAAACCCTCTATAAAATTCATTAATACCTCCTTATGCTTAGAAAATATGCAAGCTAAAATGCAAAGGAGTATACCAGATTAATGATGACTAAGGAAAGGTGTGAAAGATTGTGTTTTCACACAAAGTATGTCTGAAGACACCTTCCGCAGTCAACAATGGAGGTCAACAATTCTAAAGACAGCCTGAAAATCAGACTTTTAAAACATGTAATCTTCAAAAATATGCATAAATTCAATAAAAATCAGTTTTAATGATGAAAACAATTACATTCAGGAATGTAAGTGTGGCTAGTAAAAAAATAAATTTCTGAGGACAAGTCTGAAAATTGATTACTTCAAACTTACTAGCACCTTGCAAAGTAGTTAAAAATCCCAGAAAATGATGGAAAATAGCTAAGGAATCAGCTCCAAGCAAAATCGCCAAAGTGGTTAGGTGGCTGGAAATGAAAATTTCTGAGGACAACCACCTAACAATGGAGTTTTCAGACCTGCAATAGCGATAAAATGGTCTGAAAATGGACAAAAAACTCCACAAAACACCTCCAAATGCAAATCGCTTAAGTTGGAATTGGCTGGGCAAAGAAGATTGAAGTCTGAAAATTAATGGGCAGCCATTAATGGAAGTCAAATCTGAAGACAAACCTCAGATCTGAAGCGAATCAGCAAGCTGGGAATGATGGCAGCCACCAAATATGCATGAAAATCACCAAAATATGGCACCAAACCTCTCCAAAACCAAAATCGAAATTTCTCCAACTATAGCACCATTTTTAAAATTCCGAAAATGTCATTAATGGCAGCTTGGATCTGCAACAATGGAGGTTGAACAACAAGCAAAAAATGGAGGAGAAAATCGCCAACTTTCCAAACACAAAAAGCTCCTCCTTTCACCAAAAATCGCCAAGTTTGAAAAAATCGCCAAACTTGGAAAAATCGAAAATTTGGAAATGGTCTACGATGGCAGCAAGGGAATGGATCAACAAGCTGGAAAAAAATGGAGGAGAAATGAATCCCCAACCCAAAACTTCACTTTAGCACTTTGCCAAAATTTGCCAATAAGGGAGAAAAATTGCCTTTCATGGAGACACCTAGCAGATTTAATAATAAAATAATGCTGGAAAACTCCTCTCTTATACTTGCTTTTACCTCACACTTTCACCACACAAGCAATGTGGGATAAAACACTTGCTTAAATACTTGTTTGGTAAAAAACTAACTTGCTTCTAGAAGGTTAAAATATTAAATGTTTATTGCAAGTTATTTAATTTTTGCTTTTAAAATTTTAAATAATCATTAATCATTATTTAAAAGCAATTAAATGGGGCTCACTTATTAAATATTTCAATTTTAAATCAAAATTGAGCCTCCAGGGGAAAATTGAATTTCCCTTTAAAAATCATTAAAGTGTCAAAAATTTTCCCATAAGGGAAAATCGATCCTAGCTTGGATAAAAATCCATGCAAAAAACTTCATCAAAATGCACATAAAACACTCCAGGGGAAAATCGATGGCAGTCTGAACATAAAATCCACACCCCAAATTCACTTTACTTGCAAAAAACACTCCCTGGTGGAAAATCGACCTCTGTCTGGATGAAAATCCGGACTTAAAACTCATCAAAATGCTCTCAGTGGAAAATCGACTTGGGTCTGGACTGAGAGTTTGCACAAAAATCCGCACTAACTCGTCATAAAACATCCTGGTGGAAAATCAACCTAGGCATGGAATCATCCTCAACGTTGTCCGCACTATAGTCTGCACTCCTGGTGGAAAATCGATGGCAGTCTCGAAAAATCCTGACACTTAGCCAAATTTTAGCACTTCCAGGGGAAAATCGATCCAGGTATAGATAAACAGTGGTGGAAAATCATAGCCAGTATGGATTTCAGGGGAAACCCATGTGTAGTGTGGATTTTGAGTGGGGGAAAAGGGTGGGTAGTCTAGAATATGGAGGCAAAAGCACCTCTAGCATGGAATTTGACCCTCTAACCCTTGGAATATGGATTTCCCTTAGGAATTTGACAATTTAACCACTCAAAATCACTTAGAAACTTCAAATTTAGATTGGACAGGCAAATTTTCCAAAATATTGAGCGAAACGCTAGGAAAATATTGGGATAAAGTGCAAAATCAATTTAAATAATACCTTAAGAGCGAGAAAACAACTCCAAAAGGTCTGGGAATACCTTGGCACTTTAAAATCACTGATGTGCGTGTTTAAAAACATGTTAATGCTCAAAAGGTCAACACTTAGACAAAATTTAGGATCATTAAAATATCAATGTTTGCAACTTGATCCTATAACCTCAAAAACCCTAGACGACACTAGGCATGATCAAAACTCCGAGACTCAGGCACGGGAAACATAAAATTGCCCACTAAGCAGCCAAAACCCTAACCTAACAACGCAAAAAGCCGAAAAAGAGGGGGTCCCCGTTAGCAATGGGGCGATGTGTGAAAAGGTCACAACAATAGTGAATAGAATAGCAATTAGAGTAGATAAGGAGGAGAAGGCAAGAAATTGTTGCCTAAGTTGTAAATGAACTCCATTTTCATTGAAGTTATGGTGAAGTGTGTCGTTTCTTTGCAATATGCATGGTCTCTTGTTGAATCTTCGTTTTAGATGATAGATAATTAGATTGAATGAAAGAAGTTACTGAATGCACTCGTGTGGAATCCGCCTAGTCCAAACCACTAGCCTCTTACTGATTGTAAGGGCGCCCTGCGTGGTCAACTGACATAGAATGAGCTTAATCTCAAGTCGTTATGCGTCTATTGTTCATGCATTAACTTGAATGATGATCAGTGTTTGATGGTGTACGATTTGAATATATTCGAAGCATCCCTTAGAAGATCGCACTGAATTGGTGTCGGATTGTTCAACCTGATGGTGAGACCCAGCCTAGTAGGGACTCCACCTAGTTGTTCATCTATCTTCTAACATTCTAGGTCTTAGATTAGACTCTCTAAACCCTTGTACCTTTTGCTATTTCTTTATTCCTCCCGGTGAGTAGATAGGACTTGAGTTCCAGCAAATCAAACGCTCAGGAATTCAAATATAAGTCCTCTTGTGAATCCAGCATAATCACATCATACCACAAGAGCTTATCCACACGTAGAGACCCTACATATAAGAACCTTGGAATCTTCTCGAATGATCCTTGGGCGAAATCTTCAGCATTCGAGGAAACTTTGTTCAAGAGAGGATAAGATACCTTGGTATTTTATTCTATGTTTGCATGTGCATGAAAAACACATCAACAGTATGCCACCTCATGATGATGGTTAAGGACCATTGGTTAAGGACCACATGAGGCCACAGAGGACAAGGTCTTGCTATTGGGCCTAGGGTAGAGGGTACTTGGTGCAACTCATCATGTCTTCCAACTCAACCCTCGTTATGGTTGAGTTTCCATATAATTGTTGTTATTGGTTGTGTGTGTGTGTGTGTGTGTATCCTAAACCTCGAATTGGACGTATTTCATGAGTTATATCTACATTGTTGTCTAATCTCATTGAGGTTTTCAAAATATAGGTTTATCCCATCTTATTCTTAAATGAAGATTATATCCCTAGCTATATTTGCCCTTGTTTCATTTTGCATTTGTGAATTTAGGGTAAAGTAGAAGGTGATCCCAAAAAGGGGTCATTGCAATTTTATACACCACATAATCTGAAAGATATAATTTAAATATTTAAATACTATATGTATATACTTTATCAATAAAAATCTTTTTTTTATTCATAAACCGCAACCGAAGTTGCAAAGATGGAGGTCATAAGGGGGACCTCCTCCCCATTCAACATAGTCAACTTAGAAGCCATTTAAGCCAATTAAACAACTCAAGGCAACATAAGCCATATAGATGTCACTTTGGGGGATTCGAACATGGATCTCCAATATGAGAACCTTTTATGGGCTTTCCATTTGAGTACAACCCCATTGACTATTCTAATTATCAATAATTATATTAATTATAAATATTTAATATAATAAAATAATTAATATATTATATTGATATCTCTTTATGTCTTTTAGATATATGTATTTAAGATATTTATACTAGTTGTAGAGTTGTATTGTAGGATCTCTATCCCATAAATCTTAGACCTCACTTATATTTAAAAAGTTTATGGTTATATTTGTATTTAATATAATGTTTACAATTAAAATATCAATGTCATTTATATATGTAATTTTTTTTCCCTTCATTTTTTTAGACTTTATTCTATGTCAATGCTATATATATATATATATATATATATACACACACACACACACACGTATGCATGCATGATCCTTGATTTGAGGATTATTTTCCCTAAAATAAGGACAGATGAAGTCTCTCCAAAGTCCCATTCTAGAAGACGTGTCCTAGAAGATGGACTATGAAGTCCCTTACCTAGGGATATGTCAAGTGGATGTGAGAAGAAGTTTCCTGCATCCAAGTATGGGTTTCCCTCAAAATAAGTTCCTAGATTAGGCAACAAGTCCCTAATAACAATAGTTTAGAATGTGTCTTGAACTACTCGCTTCATGTATTCTTTGGCACAATAAGCAATTTTATCATCCAATTGATGGCAAAACCAAATATAAAGAAAAATATTGATAGCTCAACTAAGGATTACTTCACACAACTCAGTCATAAAGTTGGCAAATAAACAACACCTAAGGAAGATTGAAATAGAGAATATGTCTATTTTCTACATTAAGAATGGTAGAGATGGAGTCACACTACATCATGGAGTGCCTGGCTTACAACATCTGTATCAACTATCAAGTGTGCCAACAACTTGAGGGTTGGCACTTTCACTGTGTTTTTTAAGGAAGCAAATAAAACCAAAACAGAAGAATATTTTAACAAGATTCATGGTAGAAGATCCAACCTCAAGAAAGAAATGGCAATATTGTGAGCTTAACTTGACACCCCTTTTCTTAAATGGTTGTTTGTGGACAACACATTCTGAATACCCATCTATAGTTCCAAGAAATTTTTATATCTCGGACGTGAAAAAATAAATCATTCATTCTTTTCCTCTTTGAGAACTGAAACAAATTTTTAGGAGTGTTAAAAGAGCACCAAAAATTTCAGTCATACCTCAAGAGCTGTTCGACCTTTTAGGACTCTTTCTTTATCTATACCCCAAGTCAGGCACTCTGTATTACGCCTCCCTTCACGATCAGTAAAAAAGATGTCTGCATTTTCCCTACCAATCTCCAGTACCCATCTGGGTAGTGGAATGTGCACTTCATCCCCAACATTTCCTCCTCCACATTCATGAAATGACATGGATACCTGTTAACAAAACAATGGAAACTGCATCTATCAGAGAATAGTAAACATCAGTGGATTTCGATTCTGCAAATTGATTCTATTGAAGAAACATGAGTATACTATCACATGTTTAAAGCTTTATTTATAGAGTAGAAAAACCCTAGATACCGTACAAAGCAATATCCAATGCTCTTAAAGAATTAGCCAATTGAAGGCAATCCCTTGAAAGAAGAAAAACGTTGAGCTGTGCCTAAACCAAATCAAAGCACATGGATTTGTCCATAAGACTATGATATTCTAGATACCTACAAAGCAATATCTGATATACTATTTACCCACTATGATATTCTAGATACCGTACAAAGCAATATCTGATATACTGTACATGAGACTTACATATAAAGTAGAAAAATCATAGATCTGTAAAAAGCAATATCCAATGGTCTCGGAGAATTACCAATCGAAGGCAATCCCTTGAAAGGAGAAAAACATTTAGCTGTGCCTAAACAAAATCAAAGCACAGGGATTTGTGCATGAGACTGACTTCTATTTACCCACCACGTTATTCTATAAAGGATTTTACTCAGCTGAATAAACTTGGACACATTAATCTCAGATGCTTGGACGAATATTCTTGAAGAAATGTAAGACACGGTAGAAATCCTTTATACATATATTCAGAATTTTAATTTAATATGACAATGTCAATCCCTTTCAAGAGTTGTTACAGAAATGCTCTTAAGAAAGCAATTCTTCTTAAAAGACACAATTTAAAATTGTTGTTTTAATGAGACCGAATAACCACATAATTGATATTGCAGCCTCATATTTAAGTTTTTAACAGTATGTAGTACGTCTGAATTCAATATGCTTCACCTAAAAGTTCTTTTGCTACAAAGAACACATGAAAGATGAGTAAGATCTATGCCAGCTCTGGAGAGCCCAAAAATTCTTACAAAGTAGAACTCTGATACAATTGACATGTTTTTGAATCATACATTTTGTAAGATCATCTTAGATTTAGAAAATTCAAGCTTTTTCTTTCCTGATATGCACTTCTAGTCAGAAAAGATATTATAATGAACATGGGATTCTTGATAAAAATCAAAATGATGGAGAGCTTAGGTCTGAACTCTGGCGGTTGAATGTCTCCACAACACTCTTTAATGATGCCCCATTGAGAACACCTTGAGCTATGTGCATGTCATCTGTGATTCAGTTGCAACTCAGACTAGCATAATGGAAATGGACGAGATATCACATTCATACTTAAATTCTCCCTGAGAAATATCCAATGCCCTTAAGAATTAGAACCATACTTCTCCCCGAGAAAGTTCAAAACTCAGGAGAAAATCATCTTAACTGCTCTGAAGTTCATCTTGGAAGGTTCATTTTTCACTGGAAAGTGAAACGTAATATCAAATTCATGAGAAACAGTTGTGTCAGAGGCATGACCAGACTACTGAAAATGTCAGCTACACTTGGCTTACATCGATGGCCTTATCACCCTGAACCAAAACAGTAAGAAAATTTTGACTGTGACAAAAACGGTCAATAAGGTCTAAGATACTCTTTTGCAACTTGCAGATATCATAACTTTCACATACATACTCAACATGTGGCACCTTTCTTCTTAAAGAGCATGACTTTTCAAGAGGAATTTTAAGATGTAAAAAATGTTCTACTTCAGATATCTCTCTTGTGTCCTCTTTGCCTTAACAACAAAACTGGATTTACATGCTGCCAACTGAAGAAGCAAAAATCAAGAATAAATCACAATTAATCGCCATTGGGGTGAAAGATAATCCATTCAGATCGGACTGCCAAATTTTGTTGAATTGGGCACAGTTTTTGAGGCCAAATAAATCACTCTGAGTTATTTGAGAATAACTAAAGTTATTTCAATATTTGTTATATATACTCCATTTTTTCAGAGCACAGTTGCAGTTTTGGATTTTATCTAACATCAGATTGATTGGGGAACTCATCCTTCAGCTGTTATATGTTTGATTCTCATTCAATTAAGGCACAAAAAAGAGGTTAAGGCCTTTAGTGGATTTTTGTTTTTATCAAGTTTTTAAATTTAATTTCAGGGTTAGGACAGTTAAGCATTTAGGTGTACTGTGTTAAAGTTATAAACTACAAATTTTAAACCCTAATGTTTAGGGTTTTTAACATTAATCACTAACCATTCAGGTTCAAAGAGAAAACTTTCAAGATTCTACCTTGAAACCCTAGGTCTTTTAACCAAGCTCTAACTGTATTTTTTATTAATAAATTATTAAAAAATAAGTACAACTACAAAGTTCTAACTCTAACCTTAAACTATTCCTAATTTAGGTTTTTTTTTTTTTTAGTGACTCTAATCCTAACCCTAAATTATTATTTTGGTTTAGTGTTAGGATTTTTTTTATGTAGACTAACCCCAATTTCAACCCTAAAACAATAATTGGGTTTAGGATTAGGGTTAGTGAATTGTTTTAGCTTTTACAAGTAAGTTTAATGGCTGCTCCACATTTTCAAGCTGATTTCAGCTAATCATGACATGTGAAAGGGATTTTGGATGCACCTATTGCAAACTTGTGCCTAACTCCAAATTAAAATGCATTTTTTGTGGAGTTGAATGTGATAGATGCATTCACCACTTCAAATGGCATTTGCCAAAGATGTCAGAACATGATATTAGGTTTGCAAAACTGCCTTGCTAATGCTACCCATCAATCTTTGTTGTCTCTTGAGGCCTATGCAGAAAGCAAAACTAATAAGGCAAGGACAATGTTTGGATTATTGTCTATTGAGATAGAGATTGGACCTTTTGGGGAGTACAAACCTACATGAGCCTTATGCAGATTCTTCTACACTTTCACAAAAAAAAAAAAACACTTAACACAAGTTGGGGGCAATATGAGCATCTCCTTCGTACCTTTCATTGCACTTGGAGCTCAACCATCTTTGGAGAGCAGAAGATGAAAGACGAGTGTTTGCAAGTGCAAAAGTTCAAACTTCTGGTTTTACCCAGCATCCCAATCAGCATTTCCAGTTCTCTAAATTTGTATGCGATGGTTGATGTAATTGCATTTGTGGGTTCTGGCTTCAACGCCTCCTCGTATGAGAGCTTTAGGACTAATATGTAGAGATTTGATGTGTAAGATATGAATGATGCACTTGTTGAGCATACAAACAGTGGGCAAAGTACAGAGTAATGTCAAATGGTTGGACAAATAGGAGGAACTGAATATTGATTGATTTTCCTACGTTATCAAATAGCGGTATAGTTTTCCTTAGATCTATAAATGAACCCCGTAGAGTCAAACTAATAGACTCCTTTTCCCCTGTTTGATGCAAGTGATGGCTGAGATAGGGCACAACTTGTTGTCTAGTTTATCACAGACAATGTTGTCAATCATGTGGCCGCTGAGACAATTTCAATGGATAAGGATCCCACATTTTTTTCAAGCCCATACATGGCACACTACCTCAAGTTAACCTTGGAAGACATTGATGAACTTGCATAGATTAAATCTGCAGAAAAGAGAGGGCAGACAACACAAAATTTATCTAGAATCACATCAACGTACTTAGTATGATACAAAATTTCACTAATGGAAAAGAAAACTTGTCATGTTGTGACCATATTTTCCACAAAATTCCTCACGTTGTAGAACTTGTGCATGCAAAAGATAAAATTGAAAACAAATGTTTGTTTCATCTAAACAGGTCAAATCTAGCTCTGCTAGTCACGTATGATGGGACAGTTTTCATTTGTTTATTATGAGATTTTTAGATTGGATGTACAAAAAATTGTGCAAATTTCAAAGCCTTGGTTAAAGTGCTGGGGATAGTTGATGGGGAAAATCCTCCATGGGTTATTTGTACAAGGCCATGGATAGAGTAGAAGAGCCAATTAAGTGCAGGATGCACAATGAGAAGGAGAAATGCAAGTCAATATGGGAGATCATTGATGAGAGATGGGATCAGCAAACACATTGCTACTTCCATGCCATCAGATGCTATCTAAATACAGGCACTCTTTTATAGCAATTCCAAAAAAAATAAAATGTCGCAAAGGACCTCTTGAAGTGCCTTGAGAATTTTTTCACTAATGCAGGGTTGCACATGAAGCAGCAAGAAAAGGCATTCATCTCAACTATGTGTGTCATAAACTTGAGATGGAATCTAAACTCAGTAATTTGCAATCAACTTTTTCCTTTCCTCTTTTTGAGATCTTGAAATACATTATGAATAGTATATTAACAAAAATTGGTTTTGGTAAGGGCAACGGTGGAATTCTTTTTTTGCAAGGAAGCCAAATAATTATGAAGCTTTGCAATGAGCGTTTTGAGCCAGACCTGCAGTTCTTTTGCGAGTGTACTTCAATTGTTTGAATATATATACTCCATGTGGCAAGAGTCACTGTTGCAACTTGCAAATTTGCAATCGATTTAAAATTCTTGCATAGTGTGTAAACTAATGTCACAAACTTATGCCTTGATAATATTCAAGGATGATTAGCATATTGATGTTGATAAGATGATTTAGAATCAAAATGGATTGCCAATGATGTGGAGCCACTGTTTAATAATGAGGACTTGGCCATTTGAGTAAGTATTTGATGACTGTGACTACAACTGAGTGTCAACAAGCCAAGGTATTGGAGCTTCAACACTATATTTTGTAGCTTTTCAGTGGACCATAGCCTTGCAGGCTCAGTTTTGATACTTTGTAATATTACACTCTTATTAGTAAGAAACTAAGTTGTAATTGATAATCTGGGTTCTAACTTTGAAAAATGATTTTCCCTTGTTTTCTGCATATTTTAGCACTTTTTAGTTTTTCAGTTTATTCCAATCAAATCCCACGTAGTTGAATTCCAATTATAATTTTGGTTTTCGATGTCAATACCAAATCTGAGTAATGCTACTATGTTGTCAATGGTCCAACTGTAGCTACATGTTAATCTGATCATCTTCAAATAATTAATAGATTGATATGCGGTTGTTCAGATTCCCATGAATTGTGCACATTAATAGCATCTTTTGCCCATAATTCAATGAACCAGCAGGTTCAAAATTAAATCCATACAATCCCTTAGAACTTTAACCACTCAAATTTATATATCTTGAACTCTTATTTTAATCTGTCAGAATCCTACGAAACTCCTTACTTTAGAACCATTATTTTATCTTGCAATTACTCTTAAATTGCTTAATGCATCTCATCTACTACTCGCAAACATCATTTATAGATAACTCAAAATTAAGTTTAAATCAATGCTTCCATTATACAAGGAGATTTTGAAGATTCCTAACCGATTGGCTCTCCACATAAATGGAACGTATTAGATTGTATAGGCCAAAGTATCTCACTCAGTTTCTTCATTAATATCATAAGTCTATCATGCTTTATTGAGACATTATCATGAAATAAGTATCCAGTTCCCTTCCAGAAATATTACACATCATAAATAAATAGTTTGAGCATAGATTAATTTAATTTCTGCATTACAATGAGTTTTGCTGAAATACATGAAGAAGACAATATCCAGATGCATGCAATAAACATAGTTGCAGGCTGAGTTGAACATTAGTGTTGGAGAAATGAGTCACACCCAAAAATAAAAGGATCAGACACAAACTGGGCCGATAGTTTAGTGGTAGAGCATCTCAGCAGCAAATGGGAGGTCATAGGTTTGAGTACTAGCTGGTCCATGGAAAGTTTAACATGTTACTAGAGCTATGGTAGGAGCCCCAAGCACCCATAGTGTGGCTCAAGAGGGGCTGTTGAAGAAATAAATCACACTCAAACCATAAAAGGACTAGTCACAGAGGGCTAAGAGTTTGATAGTAGAGCACCCCAGCAGCAAATGGGAAGTCTCAGGTTTGAGCCCTAGATGGTCCATGGAAAGTTTAACAAATAGGACAAGGTCTTTCCAAAGGAAACAAAATTTTAGGCACTTGAACCTAGACCAGTAATGTTCTAAATAAGGAATCAAATAGAAGAACAGTGACCGACTTTAAATTTTAATATCAGAAGATTCAAAACCATTAAACCCTAGCATGCCTTGTTGCCTATACTAGAATTGTACAGCCTATTTGTTACTATCTAAATTTTTGAACTTGAGGAAAGTCTTATGTGAGGATTTTGAAGGTGATAACCTCATTAAAAACATGATTATATTCCCCAACTGAAAATATGGAAGGATGGCTTACCTGCAGTTTAAGCTTTGCTTCTTGTACGATATCGAAAAGTTCTCTGTAGCCTGACCAAACATACTTCTGTGGAGTCCGTCCTTCGACAATACCCCACCAACAGTTGACCATTATACCATCTACATTTATAGATTTCAATGTTCTCAAATCTTTCCGCAAACCTTCTGGATCAACCAACTGGCAACGATCGTTGATTATTCCCAGCTACCATTAGAACAGTTGCAAAATAAGAAGTAGAAATTGCTTTAATAAAACATCTCACAGTGAAATAGTTAAGTTATTTGAAGAGCTTTGAGCATGATGCTTCAAGAAGAACATTTATTGAACCATCCCATTTTTGGGAGCACCAACAATTGTCAATTTTGATCCAGATTTTACATATAAGGGAGCAAACCTGAGGCTAAAAGAAAAAAGAGCCAAGGCTTACAGGGAGCATCACATAAACGGGAACAAATGGCGTTCCTGCAAAATCCCTTTCTGGCTCCTTTGGAAGAAATTCTTGCACCTGTAGCCCTTGCCATAAGTAGATTCAAATGAGAACAGATTCTTTAGATGACAAAAGATATCAAGTCTAGCAACAGCTTCTTGAATAAAAAGGCATTTTGTAGAAAATTTGAAAGTCAACTGGACCATGTGTCCTTTGTGTCTTGTAACACTCAATTGTTATAGATTTAACAAAACATTTAGAGGCTTAATGTTATAAATGACATCCAGTTTATACTCCATAAATCTACACAGTATAATTATCATTAGGAGAAATAATTAGTCCCATAGGTTGTTTGTCAAATGCTTTAAACACTCTTTTTCACTGGAAAAAATCTCAAAAAGAAAGATTTTTTTATCAGACCTCATATACACCTAATGAAATGGTCTTGAACTTTTGCGTAGTGCATTATTAAAACAATCCCACTTTCTTGATAAAACAGATATAGGAAGACACTTATAGGTGATATTTCACAATAGCATATTCTTTCTTTTCCCACATCATCATAAAACCATATATGCCAAAAAAAGCACTATAACAACCTTTAGGAACTATTCACTTTAGGAGTGCCCCATTAAGAGGGACATCTTTTCAGTTTCAGGTTTCAGCACTTTATTACAACAGAATTTTCAGAGTTGACCAATAGAAAGGATTTGTCAAATATAGTAAAAGCTGCTATTAGGGATGAAAAAGTAGATTATTTTTAGCATTGATGGGAATGATTTCTGATGTATCAAGGTTAATATTCCACCCTTGAATCACTAATGTGAATCATTTTCTTCCCTAATGTTACTTGATTGCATAATGCTGTTCCTAATGCAGAAATAAGGATAAACAGTCCCTACTCTTGAATCTTCAACTATAGAACAAGCTATTAAAGAATGGAAATGCATGCAAAATGGATGATAAGAATGAGAAAACCAGTGATTTGACCTAGAGAAATCCGACTTGGGAAAAAATTCAGAAGCATAAGGTGTTGTTCCCCTCAACAATCTCAAGAGCTGCTACAATGGTTCTATAACAACCAACCCTAAATTTGTTTTTTGACACTTTGACAATAAGCAAGTTTTAAACTAACACACCATAATAAGAACCATGCTATTTCAAAATAATGCTTTGACATCAAACATAATGATACAAATTTGCACGTGAAAGTTTCATTTTAAATAACTTCTTTTACACGGCATCAACATGTATAACACGATACATTGATGGGTAACTTAAATTGGTAGGCTAATTTGATAGGTACAAGTCTGGAAATTGTCGGTGTAAATAATTATTCATCTTGGATATTATTACACCTTAAGTTTACTTAGGAAATGCATTTCATAGTAGTTTGGGTATAAGACACTTGGGTGTTTGTGCCACATTGGGATAGTGTGTGTAGGAGAATTTCTACCTTTTATGGTGTGATCTTGTTACTACTTTATCATATCCACTTATTGTGGAGTGATAATTCCACCTTCGGTGGGTGATCCACCTCATGTGGAATATTTTATTGTTTCTCCTACCTACCACACCTATTTCCTAACTACCCTTGTTTCTTATTGAGCCACATGTCATGTTTGTGTGCTCACTTATCCATACTGCCTTGCCTATATAAGCAGGCTTATATTCATTGTATATAACAACAACTATTGATGTATTGATCATTTATCTATTGATGAGAATACAGTTTATTCTTGTCTTATATTTTGTACTTTTCATTGAGCTCTTGATCTTGGCAAAATCTCACATGGTATTAGAGCCATTAGAGCGTCATTGATTCATCCTTGAGAGGCATTATTGTGACGTCAAGAGGTAGATCTGAGCAGCAACATCTTTTGGAGACGTTCTAGACTAGATTCGACCTCACCATTGCGTTCAAGTGGCCGTTTCCATGAATTTTGAGTATAAATTCGGCCTGTTTTGGTGAAAATCAAATTTGGGGCTTGGAGAAAAAATTTGCCCAATTTGGGCGGTACGGTACGGATTTTGAAAAAAAAATTATTTTCTGCAAAATCATTTTCCGCAGAATTTTTTTGAAAAACAAAAAAAAATAAAAAAATATATATTTTTTTTGCGGGGGGGTATGTTGACCCCACCCCCGCACTGACCGTGTCGCAGAAAGTACAGGTGTCGTACCTGCTGTCCTCCGTTCCACGCCGAACCTCCCTACGTTGCTGTTTGTAGCCGTTCTCCAATGCCGCCCGTTTGCACCACCTTCGGCGGCTCCTGCTGTTGCCGTCTTACCGTGACCCTGCTGTTGCCGGCGATCACTACCTGTCGGCTACCCCGACTCTGGCACCAACAGTCTTTCTGGCCGTCAGCACCTTGCACCTCCGTCGTTGCCGCGCTATGGGCCCCTCCGACCGACGTCACTCCCGCCTTCCGGCTCCGTCCTTGCTTGTCGACACCAGCCCTGCCTTCTGTCGGCCGCCGACTTCCTTTAGGCGGACCTCGAGAACCCTTCCGCCACCTCGGCATCCACGTGGGCACCGCCACGTCATCAGCAGCCCTTGCCACGAGGACACTGCCACGACACCGACCTGCACAGTTAGCAGCCCAGTTGGTTGCCACATCATCACTCCTCGTGGACCACCGCCTGCCAACTACACCGACTCTGGCACCGGCGACTCCCTACCAGCACCGACAGTCTTCCTGGCCGCCGACACCCTACACCTTCGTCACCTTCGTCGTTGCCGCGCTATGGGCCCCTCCAGCTAGCATCACTCCCACCTTCCGGCTCCCTGCCGGCTCCGTCCCTGCCACCTGCTGGCGCCTTCCTGCCAGCCGTCGACTTCCTTCAGGCAGACCTCGGGAACCCTTCCGCCACCTCGGCATCCACGTGGGCATCGTCACGTCATCAACAACCCCTGCCAGGAGGATACTGCCACAAGGACACCGCCACGACACTGACCTACACAGTCAGCAGCCCAGTTGGCTGCCACATCATCACGCCTCATGGACCTCTGTAGTCAGTTGACCGTACTTGCCACGTCATCGTCGTACGACACATAGCATTTTCTGATTGCGTCGCATTAGCAGTCTAACTGTACAGACGCCCAGTCAACAGGGAGGTGAAGTTTTTGCGACGGTCATACGACCGTCAAATTTAACCTCATGAATTGCTGGCGTCATCATTTTAAAAAAAATTTGCAGCCCCCCTCCATTGAGCTTTTTGATTTTGTAGTTCAACTTCAAATGGCCATATCTTGCTCATTTTTGCTCCTTTTTGGGCACAATTTTTTTTAAATAGGTTAGAATTTCGTGTACTTTCTTGTGGTGGCATTACTTTCTGATTTTGATAGACAGATTTTTCAGAAATCTCAATTTTTGGTGACTGTACCTATCCAATCCCCGTTTCTACAACTTCCAGGACTCCGTTTGGGCTCATACAAACTCCTTTTCAGGTGCCGTTTTTTTTTAAAGTGCATAATTTTTTGTCTACTCTCATAATATGCTATCATTTTGCAGTGATTATGGATAGAAATCGTACTTTCAGCATATGGTCTTTTTTTGGCCAATTTGGCACTTTTATTGCATATATCTATCTTGCTGGTCTTTTGCATTGTAGTTCTCAGCCTATTGGGGCAATTGTAAAACAAAATCAGAAGTCCACCTTGCCATTGTTTGCAAGTGGCCTATTGTACATGCACTACATATAAAGTGCCAAAATCATCCTTTTTTTTGGGGGGGGGGGGGGTACTTTGATTGATTGAATTTGGAGGGGGTGTCTCTTGTGCTTTTGTGCTCTTGTGTTCCTTCCTTTTTTGCTGCTATGGGTTCTCCTAAGTTTCCTCTCTTAACTCCTCATAATTATGCTACTTGGAAAATTGATGCATGGAGTAAACTTATGGAAAAAGGACTAACTCATTACATTGATGGAACTATTGTTGCTCCCGCTGATCCTAAGGCTGATCCTGTTGGTCACTTGGATTGGCTCACTAAAAATATCATGGCAATTGGTACCTTAAGAAAGTATGTATCAAAGGATTTCATTTTTCATATTGAGAAATGTACTCTAATCAAAGATGTTTGGCAAAAGTTTCAAGACTTGTATGGTCAAGTTGACGAGATTAGGGGATATCAGATGGATAGTGATCTCACCATTTTAGATCTCAAGAACTTTGATACTATACAAGATTATGTCACTATGGCAAAAGAGTTGAGGGCACAACTCAAGGATTGTGGCATTGATAAGAAGGATACTCAATTGATCTTCAACTTGATGGGCAAACTTCCACAAGAATATGCAACATTTGTTTCTAGTTTCCAAACCCATAGGATGACAATGGGTTCAAGCTACACAATGCCTACATTTGATACTTTTGCCGAAATGTTGATGATGGAACAAACTAAGTTGATAAGCATGGGCATTCTTAAGACTTCTAAGTCTCAAGCATATGTGGCAAATCAAGGGAACAAAGGAAATCAAGGAAAGGACAACTCAAACAAGAAGTGGCAATCAAAGCCTAAGGACAAAGCATCACCTTCTCCACAACAAGGAGATTCATCCTCTTTCAAGAGTCTTTCAAGAGGGTCAATTCACCAAAGAGGGAGAGACCTACTTGTGCCTATTGTAAAAAGTTTGGTCATGAGGAGCGTCGTTGCCATTCTAAGAAGATTGATGAGCTCACACATATCTTCAAAAAGCACAACATTGATTTGCCTAATGCCTACAAGAAGGGTGATTCATCAACTTCAACTTCCTCACATTCAAAAGGGAAAGGGCAAGCATTCCTGGCTTCTACAAGTGGGAAGACTCACTCTTTTGGGATAAGAAAAGGAAAAGCTCTTTGTGCTACTACAAGTCATGATTCAGGGAGATGGCTTCTAGATTCAGGGGGTTCTTATCATATGGCATCTTCGCAGTCTATGTTCTCTTCATTTGAGCCTTGCACCATGCCGCGGATTTTGATGGGCAATCATACATACATGGATGTGATTGGGAAAGGATCCATTGCCATTGGGGATAACTCCTTCAATGATGTGTTGTGTGTACCCCACTTGACAAACAATCTCCTTTCCATCTATCAAATCACACATGGGACAACTAAGAGAATTGTGGAGTTCACACCTAAGTCAGTTTTCATTAGTGACTTGGAGACTAGAGCTATCATTGCGACTGGGGTGGTTGATCATGCATCTCATTTATACTCCTTTTCAGATTTTTGTTGATGATGATGATTTCACATATGATGATTCTACACATGATGATCACACTTCTTGTGATGATTCAGATTTTGAGAACTTTGGGTACTTGAACTTGGGGATTCTCACATGTGACCTCGTTCTTGAGCCTTGTGTTTCATCTCCTATTGATATCACATCACGTATTGCACCTGATGATGCAGATAGTACGACGATTTTGCCTTCTTGTGATTCAGTGCAGTAGGATATATCTTGTCTTCTAGCTTTAGTTTCATGAGATGAGTACTTGACAGACATTACAGGTTTGTTTGTGGAATCCTACATTGCAGATTTGGGAGACATCATTGATGATATTCATCTTCTCTTTGATGAAGATGATCCTCCTTCGATTGTTGTGAGGGGACACTCTGACCCCCTTGTTCATTCTCTACATGATCATTCTTTCGAGGTTGACATGATTGTGGATACTTATGTACAACAGTTGGAGGAGGTCTCTTTATGCTTAGAGGAGACATGTGAGTCTTTGGGACATGTTCTACATCCATCTCCACTAGATCTTGGAGTGCCTTTTTCAGCAGTGTGGAGCAGTTCACCACCTTTGGAGGGGATAACTTTCAGCATCGACATGGGGACACTTGATCAGTTTTCAGAGACTTCATTCATCATGAGTTTTTTTCATACATCTTCCCTTCATGATTGGGGAGACTTCATGGATACACCTTTGGTTTTGTTTCTTCCTAAGGGGAGGAATGTTGTTTGACGTTCATGGAGCAGTTTCTTCATACATCATCAAGCTTCTATCATTGGTGCATATTCTACATTGAGAGGGGGCTTCCTAGCTTCTCTTCTTCTCTCATATGGGGGGGACTTTTTCCTCACATGGGGTTTTGTTCCTCACATGTTTCTATGAGAGTTTTCTTGTATAGCTTTCATCTCTCTTTTGGGGGAGGTTTTTTTCCCATTAGGTTTTTCTCTTTTCCCCGCTTTGTGAGAGATTTCATTGCATTGATTTGCATGCATTTGCATTTGTACACGGGTACCTAACATGGCTTTGTAGCTGGGACCCATCTTGCATTGCTTAGTTGCATTGTAGACTTAAGTGTATTCCCCTAAGTTACACTTAAGGGGGGGTGTTGGTGTAAATAATTATTCATCTTGGATATTATTACACCTTACTTAAGTTTACTTAGGAAATGCATTTCATAGTAGTTTGGGTATGAGACACTTGGGTGTTTGTGCCACATTGGGATAGTGTGTGTAGGAGAATTTCCACCTTTTATGGTGTGATCTTGTTACTACTTTATCATATCCACTTATTGTGGAGTGATAATTCCACCTTCGGTGGGTGATCCACCTCATGTGGAATATTGTATTGTTTCTCCTACCTACCACACCTATTTCCTACCTACCCTTGTTTCTTATTGAGCCACATGTCATGTTTGTGTGCTCACTTATCCATATTGCCTTGCCTATATAAGCAGACTCATATTCATTGTATGTAACAACAACTATTGATGCATTGATCATTTATCTATTGATGAGAATACAGTTTATTCTTGTCTTATATTTTGTCTCTCTATTTTGTACTTTTCATTGAGCTCTTGATCTTGGCAAAATCTCATAGAAATCACAATGTAGACTGCTATATGAAGCACGGCAGATCTGTTACAGCAGAGAATACTGTCACTGGACAACTGTTAACATGCAGCAGGTCATACCAGCCATATAAACTCATGTAGCATATCACCTTCCTTCATGCTCAGCTCCCCAGAAACACCCAGCTGTTAACAAAGTTTGCAAAGAAAGTACTGATTTCAAGTTTCAGACCTGTACAGTCAGAGGTAAATGGCGCTAACACAGGGCAAACAGCTTTAAACAATGTCAATACAACTCCAAACTGGTATGCAACTTAGTTCCAAACGTCCATGATGGACTAACACTGAAATCTTTGACCTTACACCCTTCAAACACCTTCAAAAAGATACCAACCGATCTGCGATGAATATCTGAAAGGTAACAGCTCTAAAAAGGATAGTTGCAAGCCCAGACAACAGGAGTCAACTTGACTAGCATCTTTCAACTTCTCTAGAGACACCTCCAAACTAAAACTCTAGGCAGGCAATACACCTAGCACTGTCACATAGGTCTTCTAACACTCCCAGCACTGTCACAGAGGTCTCCAAACACAGCCAGCACCATCACAAAGGGTTTCAAATTCACCCAGCACAATCAAAAAGTGTCCAAACTGATGTAACACATCCAAATTCACCCCCAATGCCTTGCTAATCTTCTACAATGAGTGAGAACAGGTCTGGTTAATGAGTCTGAGCTTAAACAAGTCTGATATATCATGAACAGCTGGTTTGGTGAGCCATACGGCACCCCCTAAATGCGTTCATGCTTCAACATTCACCTCCAAAGTAGAAAATCAGGCCACACAGGAGTTAGACGCCAACATTCAGCACCATGTACCCATTTAAAGGGGAGCACTTAAGCTGGGAAAGGCTCACACCAAGTTGCAAGTATCTGTATGGCCTGGTATAGGGGTATGGCTTACTTTGAAACTTAGTATATGCCTAAAATCAACTCAAAACTACCTCAAATGTAGTTGGCCAAGAATGTAGATCGTATCAGATGCATTCACCATAACATTTGAGCCTTTTTCAACCTCCTTTTGAGCCAATATGCATTGTATAGCCAGCTAGGGCACATGGGCAAACCTCCAAAAGGTACAGTCAGCAATGTGAATCTCTAATATCACCTTCAAACACAATAAAATTGCGGAAGTCGACCACCAAAAGACAACCCAAAAACTTGCATTTAAAAGACCTTGAAAATCTTCATTTTTTTTGAAACCCCAAACTGTGAAAACTATGAAAAACGAAGGTGATTTCTATGTGAAATCACTCCAACCAGCTAGAGACCATCTCTCACATCTGAAACTAGTGATTTGATGAAGGTTTTTATCCTTGGTCGATCCTTGGAAGAACTCTTCAGTTCAATCTGATAGCATCCTGTCATGTATACTCTTTTGCATAAAGCAAAAGGAGAGCCCAAGACCCCTTTTTATAGAGTTGGAGAAAAAAAGAGCAATTTTAAATTCAAAATAGTTTATTTTCCCTCAAAAGTCCTTTTTGACAATTTAAAATTAATTTATGTCCAAGTCCCCCTTCCCTAGGCATCCACTAAAGGGGGCATAACGTTACTTTAAAAAATATAACACTAAAGACTAAAGTAATATAACATTAACATTAGAACTTTAGTGCATATTTTAAATATTCCTGACTAAATTGTGGAAACCACCACCAAGGCCCCAAAAACCAAAACTGATCACACCAAGGAGTTGTTAATTCAATTGTTTTGTCATTGATGTCAAAGGTGGTTTTTATGAGCTTTAGGATTTGTAATGCAATGTGTTTGAGTTGTCTGGTTGTCTTTCTGTTCGAAGTGCTTTCAGCTACTCTTTTAACTTAACATGTGTTCTTCATCGAACTGCTGCTATCAGTATGTTTTCTGAGTATGTGTCAGATGTTCTTTGCTAAGCGAATCTACAGGCGGCTGAGTGTCTGGTTTGAGCCAGTTTTCTTTATCTTTGGCACTTTCCTGGATAAATGTATCGATCTTTTTCCGGAAAAGCAGGCATCAGTTCTTTTCTTCATTCTTCTGTGCGCTGCCGCTGTCGTTTCTTCATTATTCAGTACAATAATTGGTACCTTTTTTTTAAAACAAAAGGAGTTGTAACGGATTTTGGATGTCAGGCTCTGAGCATGGTTCGAAAGGTTAAAGTGCAAGTGTGCCGTTGCATATTGCCAAGCTGGAATTGGTGGTGCTAAGTTGCAGTGCCGTTTTTTCACAAAAGGAGAAGTCCTGGTTTGAGCTATGCATCTGGATGTATGCCAGATACTTTTTAATTGAACCTGTATGCACCGTTTTCGTGAGAATGATTTGATTTGGCAGAATTCTGAGTCCTTGACAGTGCCATTTTTTTTTTAAAAACAAAAAATGGTTCTGTATTCTTGCTTACATCGGGTTCTTTGGTGATGATTTTTTTTTGTTGAAAAAAACTGTCTTTTGTCCTCTGCAACTTTTGAGAAAGGGAAGATTAAGTCTATATCGGTTACTATGAGCAGATATATCATATACTCTGGCCCGATATTAAAAATTATTATTGAGTGTGTTCACTCGTGTAGAAGGTGTTGTTTTGTTTTCTGAGCGATATGCGTTTTTGTCAGTAAGATGGCTCTATCGACTAAGAAATAAAAAACTGGTCACTCTTTTCATGAAGATGGATGTCGGCTTCCTGTAGGAGTTTATTTGGGGGGTATGCATGTGTCAAGTATATGGAGACACATAAGCAGAGTAGTGTGATGATTTCTTTTTAAAAAAAAGGGTGATTCGAGTATCATCGTGTGCGGGACCTTTATGTATGTCGTGGATGAGTATGTTTCTGAAGGAGTGAAAATGTATGGGAGTGTGGAAATTTGCTAAACGAATGTCCAAGAATTTAAAATGCAGACCCTGGAATACTACAGTGGTGGCAGATATCTTGCAGGTCCAATATTGAACTGTATGATATATTATCGGTGAAGAAAGGTTAGTTTGGAAGTGTTCAACTGTGATGCATACCTTTCTGATTTGAAGCGGGTGAAAAGAAAAGTGAATTAAAGAAATTCTTTTGACAGTTTTGGGTATTGATCTTATAGAAAATTTTCTTCTCAGATATTGGTCTCACTGAAGGGAGATTAACTTCAAGCGTACAGCTGAATAAAACACAGATACTATCTTTGTAATCTTTTTCTCATGATGTAATTTGAGTAGATGCTTAGATAGAGGTTGGAGCCTCTGGAGCTTTGAGTAGGTGCTCTTTTTTATTATTCTGGGTTGGAGCCCATTCATCTTTAATAGAAGTTCTTTGTGCCATGGTTTTTTACCTGAAAGGGTTTTCCACGAGATAAATTGTGTGTGTTCTTCAATTCTGAAAGCTTCCAGTTCTAGTTTGATTCATTTGGTTTATTAAAAGTCTATGAAATACTAATTCAACCCCCCCCCCCCCAACCCACCTCTCAATATTTCTGTGTTGTTTTCAGGAGTAACTGAACTTGAGGGAATATGTCCAGTGCCAAAATGGGAGCTTACTATAAACAAACTTGCTCTCCAAGAATTGTGGAGAATAGCCCAAGAGGCCAACAACACTTCAAAAAGTGTTACTGCAATCCAAATCACCAATTGAGCTCAATGCCATCATAAAATGCCAAGAAAAACCAAACCCTCGCTCTCCAAGATCTCTGGAGTTCTCCCTAGCACACCTAGAGGCTTAGGGGAAAACTCAAAAATTGGCCAAATGCTCACAGAACAACACTGTGTAAAAATGGAGACATTATAGTCTTCCCTCTCCCAACTTGCTTGCTTTCAAGCAATTGCGAGCCTCAATCAGCCAATTAATCCCAAATCACCAATGAAATCCTTGGATCCCAAACCAATCTAGGAGGTGTGCAGCTCTTTCTACCTAGAGCACTATACAACTGGGCACCTGCAAATGAAACATCTTTAAGTCTTATTGTAAAAAGAGCAACCAAATTCTACAAGATCTCAATTAACTCCTTAGAACCATCAAGAATCCATGACACCATAGGGAAAAGTTTGAAAAAGTTAATGCTAACTTCCTCATTCTTGACTTCCTACATTCTAGCATAATGGTTGCAACTGGAAAGTGATTTGCTGTCCAAACCGCAAGTACAAGCTGAAAACATGAGATAACAAGTGTTTGGTGCCTGAACACCCATCCAACACTAAACTTGGTTAGCTGAATAAGTCATTTCCTTCATCTAAACCATAAACTAACCTTGTCAAGAGATTGAATGGACTGAAAATGTGTGAGCTTGTAGCTATTCAAGTTTGAAATCAACAATTTAGAGTCTTTTTCAAAATTCTTCACCTAGAAAGAACAATCGCTACAGCATTGTAAATCCTCAACCAAAATGAAATTTCTAAAGATTCCCTTGGCTAAAGACACCTTTCCAAGAGTCCCAAGTTAAAAGTACTCCAAATTTTGCTTAAAATCTCCCTCCAATCCACTTGTAGGAACACAAATGGACTCATAAGATGGCTATTTGCATGGGTCACAACAGTATTATTTTTGGATTTTTGAACCAAAACTTCCCATGGATCATCATTGATTCATTAGTCATGAATAAGCCATGTTGATGATCTTTAACAAACTTACTCACCAAATAATTAGCTCCACCATGTTAAGTCTGCGCTACTCTGATCTTCATCTAGAGAACATTTTGTAATCCTTGAAGTTTTAACTCTAATGTTCTCCACCTCATCAATCTCAAAACCACGATAGTACTCTCCTTGTGGTGAACCCACAAGGTCAACCATCATACCATAATTATCCAATTCATCATGATGCATAATAGGAAGCAAATCATCAACAATCTTGGGTGGTCCCATAAGCAAAGCAACTGGTACCACCTCATGACAAAACACCACACCTGGATCCCATATCTTATTATTGTCATCACTTGTGTTATTGGAATCAAGAAGTGCTTATCATTCAACTCAAAGAGTGGATTATCAAAAGATGACTCAAGATCCATCTCAAATTGAGGGTTATCAACAAGCTGAAGATTATCTTGATCCTCTAGCTCAACCCAATCTTCCTGCTGATCTAAACTTTTATTTTTTGATTTCTTGGAAAAATGTACTATATCAAAATCTTCCTAGATGCTATCAAGCTCTTCAATCACTTGTCTGATATCCTAAGCCCTTTCTGCATTCTCTTGCTTGTTGAATTGTTTGGCTACATAAAGTTGATTATCTGCTTCTAGAAGTGTCTTTTGGACACTTTCTAATGAAAGCTTCATGGAATTAAGCTCGATGGCAAGCTCACTTACTTCCTTCTCTTTTCTTCCCAATGCACCAAAAGTCTCTTTTGCAAATTTGAAGATATGATCCTTGTTTGAAAGTAAGTGTAGATGATCTGAATTCGTTGTTTCCAAAGCCTTTTTAACTGTTTGCAATTCTGCAAGAGTGGCTCTCCCTCCCAAGCCTTCCTGTTTTTTCTTAACTTGGGCCTTCCAAATGATGTCTTTGATGAATTTGTGTGCCATCAACTCTTGACAAAACTTGAATGACTTCCTCTTCTCTGATCAACAACTGATTCTTCAATCCTTGCAATTCTTTAGGTTGTGGATCCAAATCAGCGAAGTCACTTGGTTCATCACACAATAAGGGATCATGTGTTTCATTTTCAATTTTTGAATAGGCTTCACTTTCACATTCGTTTTGAATCAAACAAACTTGAGATAGAACCAAAATCAGCTCTCTCATCAAGAACAATCCTCTCCATAGATTTTGTTTGGAAGTCATCATGAGAGTAAAGTCCTTAAAAAAGATGATTATGGAGATCAGCAATACATACCTCTCGAAATGACCCTTAATGTTCTTCAAAAGAAATTTCTAAGGGTTCTTCATTCTCACTTTCAGTTTCTTCTGTCTTTTCATGCTCTATAGTCATAATTCGTTTCTCCAACTCGACCGGCAAATAAGGTTTCAGTTTTTCTTCACATTGGTTGACAACCCCTTTAACCAAACTATGTGCAATTTTAGAAGTATCTTGTTCTTGCCTCAATCCAACCAGAAAAGTAGATAAGAGTGACGTTGACTTGGTGGTCAGCACCTCCTTGGTGACTTGTGACATGGCTTAATCGCCTCCCGTGGGTCAGGTTAAATCTGGCATTTGTATCGAGCATTGCTAGTTCGAGATTTTGGCGCAACGGCAAACAATTCCAATAATTGGTATCAGAGCCTTGGGTCACGGGTTCGAGTCTCCCTTCAGTGGGTGCTGAAGGTGCAGTCAGTGCTGAGGGGGAGATTGTTGACTTGGTGGTCAGCACCTCCTTGGGGACTCGTGACATGGCTTAACTGCCTCCCGCAGGTCAAGTTAAATCTAGCATTTGTATCGGGCATTGATAGATCGAGCTTTTGGCGCAACGGCAAAAAATGCCAACAAGTGATTGGGGAATTTCATCACTCTCATTCACAATCAAAGTAATGATGGTTTGCGTAGAAGAAATAACCTTTTCTGCATGAGTCTCATTAACAACACCAAGGAAATGTTGAAACACTTTGAGAAAAAGATCCTAACAATCAAGATCTAGCATAATAACACAAGATCTGATTTTTGGAAGTCTCCAAAAATTTTACCCTCTTAGCGAAAGCAAGGATCTCTTCTATCACTCAAACTTCAAAAAATTCCCACAATCGACTGAAATATCTCCTCCATGAAACTGTCATCATAGAGAACCTAAGGAACTGTTATTCTCGTAATTTCATTGACACAGGAAACAACTGCAAGTCTTACCTCCTTATCTGGATGTCTCAAGAGCTTTAACTTAACCAAATATCTCATTGCAGGGTACACAACAATCTTAATTTCCATGGAATCAAACTGATCTATATCTGAAAAACACATCTCAACTATATCCAGAATGCATAGTAGTTCATCCACAAATAAAGGCAAGTGATTAAGTCTCTTTCCTACACTATAAAGCTTCCCTTCTAGTTCAGATGCCATGATTCATGGAAGGGTGAATACAAATTTTCTGATATTTTCCTTTCACCAATGGTTGGAGAGGTATAGCAACTGCCAAAACAAAGATATGTAACTGAAGAATCTTGAGCATTGATGAGTTTCCCAATATGCTGGCAAGATCACTAGCTCTAATACCACTGTAACAACCACCCCTCTTACAATAACCTTAGATAACCGATATGGTCGTGTCTCTAGGGTGGCCTACTTAGATAACCTTCTTATAACTTCCCTCTTACACTACTGATCCTTCATACAAGATGGATTTCAGATAGTTTCACCATCAGGCATATTTTATATTCTATCATATGAATATACCTATAAGAGGTAATCAGTATCTAATTATGCATAAGCGGATGTCAGAATATAGAGTGCTGAAAAGGGCAGATCTAAAAATAATATTAGACTACTGATTTAATTCTGATCTGAAGCTTAATTCCTTTGATGTATTTGCTGTTGGATGGCTAAAGGTTTGATCTGGATTTCCTTTCTTTATCAGAATTAGTTCTTCTTTGATTTGCTGAATGTCATCTTGGGTGTGATTGTGTTTGTGTGTTTTCTTATGTTCGATGATTTACTAAAGCAGATTGGGAGTCATGTCACTGCTCATATCACAAGGAATTAGAATATTACGGCTCAGATCAGATCTGATTGCTATCTATGGGAACTCCTGCTGTTCCTCCATGCATATCATAAATCTGGAGTATTATTGATTGTCCATAAATATGGTTCAGGTCTGGTCCTCTTCGTTATCTGCTCTGAACTCAGAAATTAGAATGATGTTTTATTCTGAATCCCCCCTCTAATGTCCACCAAAGACTTGCTTATATATCCCTCAACATGCCTCTTCACCCAACCGTCACCTCTCTCTGATTAGGTTGGCCAGCATTTATTTAATAAATATTTATTTGTTTTGATCACATCTCAAAGAGTGCGCTGCTTTGTAATATGCCCTAGGTCAGCCCTAACTTCCCTTTGCCCTAGTCAGCCTTCCTCATCCTATCAAAGATATTAAATCCAAATAAACCTAGGTCAGCCCTTAACTTGGTTCGGCCATTGTTAGCAAAATATTAATCTTATTTTTGCCCTTTTTCTTTGAACACCTAGACTTATTGGATATTGGGTTTGATATCAAAGCATGGACATTACAAAATGGCACTAACACAGGGCAAACAGCTTGACCAATGTCAATACAACTCCAAATGGGTATGCAACTTAATTCCAAACATCCATGATAGATTAACACTGAAATCTTCGACCTAAACACCCTCTGAACACCTTCAAAAAGATACCAACAAACCTGCAATGAATGTCTGAAAAGTAACAGCTCTAAAAAGGATGGTTGCAAGCCCAGACATCAGGGAGTAAACTTCACTAGTACCATTCAACTTCTCTAGGGACACCTCCAAACTAAGCCTCTAGGAAGGCAGTACACCTAGCACTGTCACATAGGTTTTCTAACATTCTCAGAACTATCGCAGAGGTCTCCAAACACACACAACACTGTAACAAAGGGCTTCAAATGCACCCAAACACTGTTGCAAAATGTCCAAACTGATTTAACACATCCCAAATCACTCCCAACACCTTGCTAATCTGCTATAATGAGTGAAAAAAGGTCTGATTAATGAATCGAGAGAAAATAACAGGTCTGATTTATCATGAACAGCTGGTTTCATGAGCTATATGGTGCCCCTGAATGCATTCATGCTTCAATATTCACCTCCAAAGTGTAAAATAAGGCCATAAGGGAGTTATATGCCAACATTCAAAACACCATTAACCCATTTAAAGGGGAGTGCTCGAGCTGGATGTCATGTCCCCTTTCTAGAGTGGACATCAGAGACGGAGGAGTTGGCCTATAATTGGAGTCTCGTAGGCTAGCAGAGGTTGATTGGGACTCATTCAGTGCATATAGTGATTGGATTTTGGCTTTACAGGCAGTTTGGAGCCAGTTTGGAGCAGTTCCTAGATTTTAGGGGGTATCCCTAAATTTTAGGAGGTTGTGACAGTTGCCAGTCGTGAGGTTATTCATGACCTTTTAGATGGTTTCAGTTTCAAAGAGATTGGGCTTGTTTCCTAAATTTTAGGAACATCCCTAGATTTTAGGGATGAGACTACCAGTGAATCCTTGATTTCCGACTTCAGTCACAGACAGGTGACAGGATGATTTTAGGGTTTGTAATGTCAGTTGGGCATTTTGTGGCTATTTGGGTTATATTTTTAATATTTCCTAAGTTAGCGTTTAATAATTAAATAAGGCTAAGTTGTTAGCCATTTTGGAGTAATAAGGGGATTTTTGGTCTCATCTGGATGCGCATCCTATTGTGTGATAGCTCGTTGGAAAGATCTTGAAATTCTTTAAATCTTTCTCTTTGGTCTCAGGGCAATTCAGTGAGCGGATTTCTGTCTATGGGGAAAAAGGTCATTTTCTAGTAACATGACCACTTTAAAATAAGAAATTATAACATTTCCACTAGACCACGCCACTTGGAGACAATTAGGGTTCGATTTGCAATTGAGAGGGGTTATAAGGGGATAGGAGCTTCATTCTATGATTATCTTTTACACATTTTACATCTTGGATTTGAGATTTGGCTCTGGAAGAGCTTTTCAGCATCTGGGACGCCAACCCCAATGCCTTGCCTGTTTGGGACGTAGCCCCCAATACAGTGGTTTGGATTTGTTTGCAGCTATTAGCATCTTGGAGATTGTACGGCATTCTTTCTGGAGGTTCAGCAATTCTGACAGAGTTCAGCGTGGGGTTTGGGGTTTCTAACCAGTTGGGTGTACTTGGCAGCCGTACGGCTGTACCTGGCAGCCACTTTCCTTCCCACGTGCAGCACTTGGAGGGCTGGAATCTTGCCACAACTTCATTCCTAGTTATGTTACTCTTTCAGCATCCAGGTTGGAATTATTCCTGATTGTAATCTTCCTGAAATTATTGGAAATCTTCATCTGATCAAATATTTGATTTTATATTCAGAAATCTGCCTTGAATCGAATTTGTTTTGGCTGTATATGAACTTCATTTTCAGTACTTTGTTCACGTACTTGTACTTCATTATTTACTTGTTGAAAAATCATCAAAATACAAAAAGAATTCAACCCTTCTGCAACTTCTGTCTATTTCTGAAAGAAAATATTAATAAGCAAGAAAAATCAATTTAAATAAATAAAAATTACAGCAGATTGGTAAAAGAGATCCATCAGGGATCTTTCACTGGAAAAGGCTCACACCAAGTTGCAGGTACCTTAATGACTTGGTACAAGGGTATGGCTTGCTTTGGAAATTAGTATATGCTTGGAATCAACTCAAAACCACCTCAAATGTGCCGGCCAAGAATGTAGGCCGTATCAGATACATTCACCATAACATTTGAGCCTTTTTCAACCTCCTTTTGAGCTAATTTGCATTGTATGGCCACCTAGGGCACATGGGTGTAGCGTCGTTTGTACACCTTTATTAATGTGTCCAATTTCACACTCTCCTAGCACCTATTTTAGTATTTCCCTTTCCTCTATGCATTATAGGACTTCCTTAGGCATTTAATTAACAATTTAATTAAACCTAAGTCCTTTTTTAATAAATTCACATTCCATAAATTGGGGCCCTGAATCTTAGGTGTGCCCCTTTTTATTATTTCATCTTGATTTAGCCTTAATCCAACCTCAATTTCAACTTTCAAACCATATCCCGCATATCTATACATTATGGTTTGAGCCACTGAGCTGGAATCAGCATTAGAACCCAGTTATCTTGCATTCCTTGAAAGTCGGAAAAATGTTGTCGGGACCAGGGGGCCCTACCACCTTGTTCTCACACTTTTTCCCTGAATTTCAAGAAGATGATTTGACGGTCCTAACTAATTCAAATCCTGCTCCATGTGAAAGCATATCAAATCTAAGTTGGCCTAAAGGTGATTTCAATAATGAAATCCCTATATAAGGCATCATTTGGACATCTATGATCATCTTATCTTATGCTAACATTATCATCCAATTCAAGAGCAATTCTTCTTTCTCAAGAGAAGATCTAATTCAAGGAGAAACAAACTTCATCAAAGCATCTTCCATTTATCTTTATCTATGATTTCATGATGGATTTTATGTGATTTATCATGTTATTGCATCAACACATAGAGGGACTTATCCTAAGAGCATTGCATCACCTATTGAATATACAATCATCTACATTCAAGCATTTCAATTTCAGATCTAACCTTGCCCTCAAAAGGCAAGCTTTCCAATTCAATTCAAGTTCAATTTCTATTTCAATTAGGGTTAATTCCAAACCCGGAGTTTGACCCAAGGCAAACCCCTATCCACAACACCATTTTCTCTCTCTTTGTGTAGGAAATTGATTTAGGTGCTGCAAACAAAGATTCCGACAAAACAAACAACAACAAATAGATTTAGTTTTTACAGGCGCGAAAAGCAGAGGACTAGGGTGACCTACCACCCTGGTCTCAACAATTTTGCCCAATCTTTCAACAATGGATCATGTGCATCTCCTTGATCCGGAAAACATTCTGCTTGCTTACTCGGAAGTTGCAGGACCAGGGAGACCTACAACCCTAGTCCTGAGAATTTTGCCCAATCTTTTGATAGTGGAACCTGTGTGTCTCCTTGATCTGGAAAACATCTCGCTTGCCTACTCGAAAGTTGTAGGACCATGGCACTCAACTACCCCAATCCCGACAATTCAGCTCAGATTTTTAACTATAGGTTCTAATTCACTTTCTCCTCTCAAACCTCTATCTGTGGCTTTGTGTGAAGTCTAGAACATTCTACTATCACTTTTTTTTGGTTAAATTCTCCATTGTTTTGCCCTAGATCCCACTCTACAATTCAAATCCAATTTTGACTCTCTAAAAGGGGAAATAGAAAACAAGTAGATCCATTCAACACCCTAGTCCTCTTCTCTAATTGAATTGTGGCTACATCTAAGGAATTTACACCCCCTTTTAAATGTAAGGTTGATCTTGTGAAATTGGTGGCCTTACTAGCCTAATTGGTGAAACCCTAATTTCACCTTCCTTACATTTTGGTGAGCCCGACATATCTTATGCTTACTTCTGATTTTCATATAATTTATGCACTCATATTTACATTCATTTCATAGTTTCATTTAAAAGAAAAAAACAAAAAGATCTTGTTTTATGCATTTTGTGTGTTTACATGCTTTATTACATTAGGTCATTTCATTGCAATAGTTAGCATTTCTTTTCAAAAATCTTGGATTACTCTTTACAAGACTTTTGTGCCTTTGACAATCCATTTGCTTATGATGACTATCCTTTCAAAGAAGTATATAGTAGAGAAGAACTTGAGGAGGCTCTTGATGGTTTCCTTTATCCTAAGCCCTCATCTTCTAAAGCATCCTTTTGCCAAAGGTTAATCAACATAATGCATATGCCATTTAGTAGTGATGACTTTGAGATGTTGGATGAAACTCTTGATGACTTCCCCCTTACCTTTAAATCATCCTCTAAATCTCCAAAAACTCACAAGGATATTATCGTCCATGACAATCCTCTTTATCAAGCTTTACCTTCTAGAGATAGGCCCTAATAAAACATGATAATTCTTCTCCTAAATATTCTCTTGTTCATGAGGATAATTTGGTGCAAGAAGAGATTATTAACACTTCTTTTACAACTCTTCCTCTTAAGGATGAGGTTTTGAAAATTGATGTTGATCTTTCTCCTAAAATGTCTCTCCCATAAGGATATCCTAGAGGAAGAGGATGATATCATAAACACCTTCCTTAATGTTACTCTACCTTCCATACATGGTACCTCTCCTAGAGAAGAAGTGTTGATGGACATTGCTAATCCTTCTCCCCAAATTTGTCCTATCCATAAAGATACCTTGGCGCAAGAAGATGAAATTATTAGCAACTTCCTTGATGCTCTCCCTCCTAAAAAGGAATCCTTGGAGAACAAAGAGCTTAATCAAGTCAATACCATTCATGTTCTAGTTATGAGAAGCCTGAGCCCAAGAAACCTACCAATATCCTAAAATTTGCAAAATACATATGTGAAAGAGGTACTATGGAAAGGCAACTAGCACAAAAATATGGTATTGAAGTGCATAAATTTAGAAACAACAAGCAAGATTCCAATGTTCTTCTCACTTCCCTTCCTTCCCTCCCTCATCCTAAGAAACATGTTGATAAGGAACCTAATCTTGTTGAGAAACTTCATGGTATCTTAGCTAAGGTTTTCATTTGGGACTTGATTCAAACTTCACCTTCATACCTTAAGTTGATTCAAGAAGCCTTCCAAAAGGTGGTTCCTGGTCCTTCTAAACCAAATTATATTACATTCTCACAAGATGAATTGCCTTCTATAGAGGTTAAAAATAGAGATGATCCCCTTATGATTACTCCTCACATTTATGAACAAAAGATAAGAGGTACTTTAATTGGTAATGGGTCAGCACTTAACATTTGCGGTGTTACTTATTAGCTAAGATAAATCGGGATTATTCTTCTATTCAACCTGATCCTCTTTGTGTTTGTGGCTTTGATGATATTCCTAGAGAATCCCTTGGTATAGTCATATTACCTATCAAAGTAGGACCTACGAAATTACCTACTCCTATTCATGTCATGCCCAACCATCTTAATTATAATCTTCTTCTAGGTAGACCGTGGATTCATGCTATGAAAGCGGTCCCTTCTACTCTTCATCACACAATCAAATTTATATATAACAATGAGTTTCACACAATCAAGGCTGATCCTAATCCTTATGATTTTATTCATGATGAAGTAGGATGCATTTCTCCCTTTAATACTATGATTCCTTCGACAACACAATCTCCTATCAATGATGCTTCCTTAGCAAGGAATTGGGGTACATTAGACTTTACACCTTCTTCAATGGGTATAAGATCCTTAAATCTAAGAATGGAGCCTTGAAGGATCCTTCTGTGTCATTTATCCAAACTTCTAAATCAATTTCCACCTCTCCTTCCAACACATATCTTGATCATGATGGGGGCCCTTTAGACTTTGAAACTAAGAATGAACCCTCTCCTCTAGACATTTCAACATCTAAACATGGACGTATTGGACATGATTTAGGATGTTTACAACAAAGTTTTGATTGTCAAGCGAAATTTACACCACACTTTTCCAAAGAAAGTCTAGGTTTCCAAGGTCCTCCTTTGTCAACATCCCCTCCCCCATTGTCTAATACATCTGTCTTTTTACAACTCATCACAACAAGGGAGTATTTTGTATGAGCTTCTTAAAGACAACTTGATTACTCTCCCTTTAAAAAATCAAAGAAAGAATTGTAAGAAAAATCAAAACAATCCTTCTTTTTGCAAATATCATCAAATCCATGTCCATTCCACTAATGAATGTCATGATTTAGCGGATAAAATTCAACAACTTATTGTAACTGGTATCATTCAAATACTAGATGACAATGAGTTGGACTCCCATCTTATTCCTTCTACATAACATTTAAGATCCTATTATGTTGCTCACTACATGGCATTGTTAGCTTATTTATTGGGGGCTCATTGTCATTCATGGTGGTATAATTTCAAGTGCAATCATACTTAGGTAGCAACATAATAGCATTGTTATTCTTGTCTCTACGCTTTGGAGGACAAGAATAGCCTCTCAATAATTCTTTCTTTCTAAAGATTCACTTTTCCTTTGTTTAGTTGCATCTTTTCATAACTTGATGTCATTTATTGCATAGAATTATCCTTTATGCGAGTACATGTGTGTTCCTTGTTTAGGACCTATTCTTCCTTGAAATGATTTGTCTTTTATAAATAATCTCTCCTTAGTGAAAGTGTGCAATCCTTCACTAAGAATCCACTTTTTCCTAAACATTAGAGAAGGTGTGTATTCTTAGTCCTCTTCTCCTTTCCAAGATGTCATCTTTATTAAGGATCCCCTCTACTCTTGGAGGCAAGTATTTTTATGCAAATATCTCTTCCTCCTTTGTCAATCATGCATCCCTCAAAAGGATCCCTTTAGATTTGTTGCAAGATATCTCTTTTACAATTATCTCTTCCTTGCTTAAAGACACGAAGCCTATTTAGGCATCTTTCTTTCTAGCTTGGAATGCATGCATTGTTGCTTAACGGATATCTCCTTGGTGATGAAGGTGTGTATCCTTATTTCTATCTTCCTTAAGACATCAACATAGTGTCATGTTGACATCTTAAGGGGGGGGGCATACATCATGCCCTCTTCGTTCCATATATTCGATTCAAGTTACGGATTTACTTACATAATGCCTTTCTTGGTTATCCTTATGGCATGTCTTATATGGGGTGCGCATTCTTGAAACCAGACCTAATACGAGATGCTTCATTTCTGAAACTAGACACATCGTTTTCAATTGCATGTCTTATACAGGTTGTTGCATGCTCGAAACCAGACCTAACTCTTATATGAGATTCTTAACTCCTTAACCTAGATGACATTTTAGCAAGATGAGTCGAACTAGCATAACGCAAATTGCTAGACTATTATGACTATTCCTACATGGATCGCCTAGCATAACACAGTTTGCTAGCCCATGGAATCCATGTTCCTTCTTTCTCTCCCATGAACCCATAGCATAACACACACTGCTAGTGTTGGATCATGGTTTCTTGTACTTTCAATTGGTGTACGTTCTTGTTCTGTCTATAAGTCCACTTGTGCTCTTGCAATAAAATGTCGAATGATATTAGCGGTTGAGACATTTTGATTATCAAGGTCTCTTCAACTAGTTGACTTGGAATTTTGTGTTTTAGTACTAACGTTGTTTGCTTTTGTTTATATTTGAAGGTTACTTGCATGGATTGATAGGATCCTATGCTTGGGGGCTTGGCCATCTCTCAGTATTATCCTATCCCTGGTTTGTCTTACTCTCAGATGCTCTATCTCTTCATTTCTACTTTAGCGTGAGTAGGATCGTAAGATCATACTCCGCTAAAGTGGGGGCTAAACGTAGCGTCGTAAATTGTACACCATTATTAGTGTGTCCAATTTCACACTCTCCTAGCGCCTATTTTGGTATTTCCCTTTCCTCTATGCATTATAAGACTTCCTTAGGCATTTAATTAACAATTTAATTAAACTTAAGTCCTTTTTAATCAATTCACATTCCATAAATTGGGCCCTTGATCTTATGTGGGACCCTTTTTATTATTTCATCCTGATTTAGTCTTAATCCTACCTCAATTTCAACTTTCTAAGCATATCTCGCATATCTATGCATTATGGTTTGAGCCACTGAGTTGGAATCGGCATTAGAACCTTGTTATCTTGCATTCTTTGAAAGTCAGAAAAATGTTGTTGAGACTAGGGTGCCCTACCACCCTGGTCCCACACTTTTTTCCCCAAATTTCAGGAGGATAATTTGGCGGTCCTAACTAATTCAAATCCCGCTCTATGTGAAAATATATCAAATTTAAGTTGGCCTAAAGGTGATTTCGATTATGAAATCCCTATATAAGGCATCTCTCAATTCATTTTGACATCTATGATCTTCTTATCTTATGCTAACATTATCATCCAATTCAAGAGCAGATCTGATTCAAAGAGCAACAAACTTCATCAAGGCATCTTCCATTTATGTTTTATCTATGATTTCATGATGGATTTTATGTGATTTATCATGTTATTGCATCGACACATGGAGGAATTATACTAAGAGCATTGCATCACCTATTGAAAGTACAATCATCTACATTCAAGCATTTCAATTTCAGGTCTAGCCTTGTCCTCAAAAGGCAAGCTTTCAATTCAATTCAAGTTCAATTTCTATTTCAATTAGGGTCAATTTCAAACCCGGGGTTTGACCCAAAGCAAACCCCTATCTACAACACCATTTTCTTTCTCTTTGTGTGCAAGAAGTTGATTCAAGTGCTGCAATTGAAGATCCCGACAGAACAAATGACAACAAATAGGTTCAATTTTTACAGGCACGAAAAGCGAAGGACCAAGGCGACCTACCACCCTAGTTCCGACAATTTTGCCTGATCTTCCGACATTGGATCCTGTGCATCTCCCTGATTTGGAAAACATATCGCTTGCCTACTCGAAAGTTGTAGGACCAAGGTGACCTACCACCCTAGTCCCGAGAATTTTACCCGATCTTCCGACAATGGATCCTGTGCATCTCCCTAATCTGGAAAACATCCCGCTTGCCTACTCGGAAGTTGCAGGTCGAGGGCACCCTACCACCCTAGTCCCAAAATTTCGGCCCAGATTTTTAGCTACAGGTTCTGATTCACTTTCTCCTCTTAGATCTCTTGCTATGGCTCTATGTGAAGTCTAAAACATTCAGTTATCACTTTTTTTGGTTCAATTCTCCATTGTTTTTCCCTGGATCCCACTCTACAATTCAAATCCAATTTTGACTCTCTAAAAGGGGAAACAACAAACAAGTAAATCCATTTAGCACCCTAGCCCTTTTCTCTATTTGAATTGTGGCTAGATCTAAGGAATTTACACCCCCTTTTAAATGCAAGGTTGATCTTGTGAAATTGGTGGTCTTACTAGCCTAATTGGTGAAACCCTAATTTCACCTTGCTTACAATGGGAAAACTTCCAAAAGGTACAGCCAACAATGTGAATCTCTAATATAGTAATATCACCTTCAAACACAATAAAATTGCAGATATCAAACACAAAAAAAAAAACTCAAAAACTTGTATTCAAAAGGCCTTGAAAATCTTCATTTTTTTTAAACCCCAAACTGTGAAAACTATGGAAAACAAAGGTGATTCTTGTTTACCTCACTGGGTAAACAGGAAGAATACAGAAATCGAACAGCAATGTACAATGCAAATATAAAAGAAGTACCAGAATAAGCTTTCCATTAATGTCAAAGGATGTTCATATTATATCTGTCGCCAACATTACATCTGACACGACTAACATTACACCCCACAACACCCGGAGGTGATACAATATATGATTGCCGAAGGGGTGCGACCCAACCGTCGCGACTCCAACTACCTACCCGTCGGCTAACTAACTATTGATAATTAACATTACTAACTATACACTTTTTCCCGATAACATCATCCCCCCCAAGAAAAGAAGTCGACTCCGACGACTTAATACAAAATAGAGATGAATGGCAGGAACTACTGACGCTAGTCGGGCCCAGATCTTATACACTTGCTGCGTCCTCGCCTGAAAACCTTTTCTGCTACCAGCCAATGCTCAAGTGCGGATTTCACCAATATGGCTTCCTTGGCCATCACAATCCTCCTGTGCCTAACCCAAACTTGTCTGCAACACACGTTTTTCAGTCTCAGCTTCCACCAACTGCTACTCAAATGATACTGTCTCCCTAGCCAATTTGTCCTTGATAGCCACCCATGCTGCTCTCCTGGGTACGCTGAACTAAGTCTCATGCGACTATTGCCTCCAACCTGGTGGTCAGCTCCTCCCGAGCCCTCTATGCATCCACCACGGCAACCTCACGTCCCGCCGAGACATCCTCCGAGTTCCTCAAAGCGTACCAGTCATGCCTGGAGGTGACCACAATCCGCTAGCACAAATGCTAGGAGACACCTCAAATCCGCCATCACACTCCCCAAAGGCTAAAAACTGAACTGAATAACTCCCTGGTGTCATACAACTGTGCGGACCTGCAATGCCTTCCCTCAAACTCTGTTTGTTCCCAACCTCCAAATCCGTCTCCCTCTACGGCTTATGGCATTCCCGCCAATGCTTAGCTGCAGGCTTCCTTCTCACAGTACGGACAAGCACAACACTTCCCGTGGTATTCTGTAGCTCCAAAATAAACTGGGGGTCTGGGGGCAACGCCCCCAGCGGGGTCGAGGGGCAGCGCCCCCGCGGGGTCTGGGGCAGCGCCCCAGCGGGGTCGAGGGGCAGCGCCCCCGTGGGGTCGAGGGGCAGCGCCCCTCGCGGGGTCCTGGGGCAGCGCCCCAGGTGCGCTCCCTGTCGCAGTACAGGGCGGGGTCGAGGGGCAGCGCCCCCGCCGCCAACACCAATTTACAACCTTCAGAACCCCATGAAAGTCCATGGCGCACTGCATTTCTGTGATATTTTATGATGTCAAAAACCCTTCTTCTACACTCCAATATTTTCAGTGTCCAGGCTCCAGATGTCATCGAATCATTTTTCAATCCGTCGTCGTTTTTTTTTTGTTTTTTTTTTTTTTTTTTTTAGGCACTGTAATGTCCCGCCATACCACCTCCAATCGTGCGGTGACTTCCCTACTTCGTGCGGTGTAATTGGTTCTTTCTGCATTTGTGCGGTGATTGTCTTCCCTTCGGCTGCTTTTCGTCCTTCAGCGGTTTTCCCTTCGGTAGGCGGCTTTATGCCCACGCGGCCCTTCGCGGCTTCCACCGCACGGTGGCTTCCACCTTCGGTGGTGCCACCGCACGGTGGTGTCCACCGCACGGTGGGTTCCACCATCAGTGGCTTCCACCGCACGGTGGGTTCCACCTTCGGTGGTGCCACCGCACGGTGGTATCCATCGTTGGTGGTGCCACCGTACGGTGGTCTCTTTTCCTTCGTTTTTCTTTCTTTCTTCTTCTTTTTTTTTTTTTAAATTTTTTGACCGTACGGTCGCCTGTCATACGACCGTACGGTTTTTTTTTTTTCCCTCCTAATTTAGATGTCTTAGAAAGTCGTCTGTTCGGGTCCCGTGTCTCTGGGATTGCCCTTCATCCTTCTCGATTTTCCTCGCTCGACAGTCTCCTGTTTTGGTCCTATACCTGGCGAGTCGCCTGCCCGGCCTCTCGAGTCTCCTTCCATCCTCTCGGGTCCCCCTCCGGACTCTCGAGTGTCTGTCTGGCCTCTCGGGTCCCCTGCGCGCTTCGCGTGGTAAGGTTTCAATTTGTACCCGTTGGTGGCCAATCTATTTTCACTGGTCATTGAAAGACCTGGAACCACAAATTCTACAGGGACCACGACCTCCTTCCCGTACATAAGAAGAAGAAGGATAATAAAGATTTTGAAGGCTGCGGCCTTCCACACAGGGTTCCAATCGGTGCCGACACTCTTCGGATTATTTACGTCGCCAGGGTTTGGGGCGTCTCCCTTCCAATATTCTTTGTATTCCGGCAGGTACACCTCTGTTGGTTGCTCTGGTTCCTCTACTTCGAGCCTGTAGCTTTGGAACATTTCGTAATCTTCCATCTGCCAATGGAAGAGCCCGTTAAGTGAGCATCTCTCATCTTCAGAGCATCCCTCCAATTCTAGCACCCCTTCACTGTTCGGCTCCATCGCGTTCTTGCCCTTACTTCCATCGGGACCCCCTTCCCCTTTATTAGAGTCCTCCGAGTCGGAAGAGGCGAGCTCTTCGCCGACATTTTGGGTGTGTAGGTCAATGGTATATTTTCGCCCTCCCTTCTCCATGGAAAGTGTATTTTTCTTCCAGTTGTGGTTTACCCTTGCGTTGATCAACCACACTCTCCCCAGGATGGCGTCATAGCCTTTCTTCTTCGAGGGAATGACCACGAAATCTAACAAGAATGGTTGCGTACCAATTGTCACTTGCTGGGCCATCAACAGGCCGAGTGGCTTAATGCCGTGTTGGTCCGCTCCCACCAGGTTGAATGTGGGTGGCCACAGGGTGGGCTTCCCCAGCCGCTTCCATGTTTCTTCTGGTAGTACATTCACCCCAGATCCACCGTCCACAATGGTGTCCTTCAGAATGGTCCCACAGATACCCATTTCTACCACAGCTGGGTGTCTACCACTGCTCAAGGCTAGTAACATCGGGTCAGTCGAAGGGCTGACGGAAACCTCCACCTGTGGTGTACTCTTCGTAGCGGTGGCGGGAACCCCTACCTGTGGTGCACTCGACGATGCGGTGCTTTGCACATTGGTGAGGATGGCAGTCCTCAATTGTGGCATAGAGTCTAGAAGGTCTTTTACCTTTATCGGCACCTCCATCTGCAATATTTGCCCAATGATGTTATTTTCCACTTCCGTACGGAATGATGTACTCGCCACCTCGTTGTCCCGTCGTTCGGTTGTCATCTCACGTTCAATATTGGCCTTTGCCTCCCGTAATCTCTCCTTCTCCGTACGGGGGTCGGGATAAGTGGCTTTTTTCGTCTGGGCGCGGGTGATCGCCAATACTTCTTTCTCACCAGTCTTCTCAGCCTTCTCAATGTTGAGGAGATTCACCCCTGCCTGCGGGCAATTTGCGTCCTCATGGTCGCCTGGCCCACACCAACGGCAGAGGTGCTGAGGGGTGGCTTCCTTCGCGCAATCACGGGCGAAGTGCCCCCACTGATTACAGGCCCTACATTGGATAATTGGCCGGCCCTTGGCGTCATACTGGAGACGGCTTCCGTTATTGGTATTGTTGCTATTCCTTCCACCGCCGCGTCTGTTGTCCCGGTATCCTCCAGATGATGCATTATTGTTTGCCTCCGATGTGGATGGCTGCTCCTGCGCAAAGAGCACTTGCTGGTTACGTGCCTTCAGATTGTATGGACATTCCTTCGTAGAATGCCCCATAATCTGGCAGATGTCGCAGAATGCCTTCTTGGGACAGGCACCTTTCGTGTGGCCGCTCTCCTTACACTCCGTGCACCATAGTTCATCGTCCTTACTTGTAGTCCCCTTCATTGTCTTAAATTCTTTTAACATCCTTTCCATATCTTTTTGAAGGGCTGTGACTTTCTTCCTCGGCTTCTCGTCACTACTACTCTCTTCTTCCGATGTGTCATCATCTTCAGATGATGATGAAGATCTATTCTTCTTCTTTTTGGCCGTCTTATTTTCACTTTCCAGGTCCATGGCCCGGTTGTATGCGTCGTCGTAGGATGTTGGAGGCACAATTTTCATCTTCCGTCGTAGCTTAGGGTTCAAACCCTCGACAAACCACCTCTTCTTCAAGCCATCAGCCGGTTGGCTTTCCATTTTCCCGACTAACTCTTTTAGTCGGCGCCCGTACGCCCGTACAGTCTCCTTCTTTCCTTGCTTTGTTCCGTAGATTTCGGAAACTATCTCGTTATCATCCCGGAGAAGCCGGAATTCCTTCTCGAATGCCTTCTTCAATTCATCCCACGTAGTTACACTGGTTTTATCCAAGTCTGCGTACCAGTCAATAGCCACTCCTCTCAGTGTGGCGGGGAACTGCTTCATCCATTCATCCTGGTCAGTCACCCCGTTGGCTGTCCAGATGGTTTCGCATGTACGGCAATGCCGTGCGGGATCATCTTTGCTATCCCCGTTGAATTTGGGTAACTTCTGTTTGGTCGCCATTGATGGAAATCGTCTACTTGGAGGTGGTTGTGGCTGTGTCTGCCCTCCGGTGCTGCTCCCTCCGATGCCGCTGATGCCTCCTGTGGTGGTGACCAAAGGTACGGTGTTCTGCCTTGTACCTACCGTGCAGTTACTTCCTCCGATGCCGCTGATGTCTCCTGTGGTGGTGACCGAAGGTATAGTGTTCTGCCTTATACCTACCGTGTGGTTAACTTCCCCTTCGTCGTCACCCGTGCCAGGCTCCCTTCGGTGATCCTCCCTTTGTGGCGTGAGAGATAAGTTTTTGAACCGATCTCGAGTCTCTTCAACTAGTTCTCTCCGTAACCTAGTTTCCTCCAGAAACTCTTCAAGGCTTCTCGCTCTACCGTAGTCTGGCGACGCGTAGAAATTCCCCTCGGCTTCTGCACCTTCCGTGACACCTCCTTGGTTCCCTTCGGGCAACCCTTCGGCAGGTCGTCCTTCGGCAAGTTGCCTCAGCCTCCGTCTACGTTCTACACGTTGTTCCAGAATCAAAGCCTTCTGCGCAGCCTCCCACTCGTCGGTTTCTAATTTCTTATTTCTGTCTTTATTCAGTAAATTGGGCATTAATTGTGGTACAATTTCATGTTTCTCCACACATAAATCAAAACACAACACGTCTTTTGCTGTCGTCGGTTCTCCGGGTTTACTTTACCAACGGGTAGGCCCATTGTGTCTGTGCGCCATCCGTGTCTTCCGTTCCTGAGTTCGTGTCGGCAACGGCGCCAAATGTTTACCTCACTGGGTAAACAGGAAGAATACAGAAATCGAACAGCAATGTACAATGCAAATATAAAAGAAGTACCAGAATAAGCTTTCCATTAATGTCAAAGGATGTTCATATTATATCTGTCGCCAACATTACATCTGACACGACTAACATTACACCCCACAACACCCGGAGGTGATACAATATATGATTGCCGAAGGGGTGCGACCCAACCGTCGCGACTCCAACTACCTACCCGTCGGCTAACTAACTATTGATAATTAACATTACTAACTATACACTTTTTCCCGATAACAATTCTTGTGTAAAATCACTCAACCAGCTAGGGACCATCTCTTAGATCCAAAACAAGTGATTTCATGAGGGTTTTCATCCTTGATGAATCCTTGAAAGAACTCTTATGTTCAATCCGACAGCATCTTGTTATGTGTACTCTTTTGCATAAAGCAAATGAGAGACCAAGACCTCATTTTATAGAGTTGGAGGGGAAAAAGAGCAATTTTAAATTCAAAATAATTCATTTTTCCTCAAAAGTCCTTTTGACAATTTAAAATTAATGTATGTCCAAGTCCCCCTTCGCCAGGAATCCACTAGAGGGAACATAATGTTACTTCAAAAAAATATAACACTATAGTAAATTATATAACATTATCATTATAACTTTAGTGCATATTTTAAATTTTCCCAACCAAATTGTGGAAACCACTGCAAGGCCCCAGAAACCAAAACTGATCATGAGTACCTAAAGATGAGGGTAGATGTCCAATGCCAAAACGGGAACTTACTATAAATAGACGTGCTTTCCAAGAAGTGTGGAGAATAGCCCAAGAGGCCAAAAATGTTTCGAAAAGCATCACTACAATCCAAATCACTGACTAAGCACTATGCCATCATCAAATGCCAAAAAACAAAACAAATCCTAGCTCTCCAAGATCTTTGGAGTTATCCCTAGCAAACCCAAAGGCTTAGGGGAAAACCTAGAAACTAGCCAAACTCTCACAGAACAACATTGCTTAAAAATGGGGGCATTACAAGTTTCTTCCCTAAATCCAAGCTTACAAGGAGTTCTTGCCTACAACAGCAATGTCCTACTCCATACAACTCTTTGATGCTCTCACACACTCCCTACGCTCCTGCTAAACTCTCAAAGACTCATATGCTGCCAGGAACAGTCCTTTACAACCAGCTTTATTAAACAACACTAAGGAATCCAATGGGAAAAAGACCACTCTTGGAGGTTATATAATAAGAAAGTTACAACTGAATTGAAGAAGGACGTTAAACGTTGTAGCAACCAAAAAGGAATATCTTAGACATGTTTTTGGAACTCTCAGACCTTACACAAAGTACAGACCCTGCTTCTGTCATATCTGCAACGTTTCAACCACAGTCAAACCTACTCTGCTTGTCCAGTTTCTGATAGGAATAGTTTTGACCAATTGTCAACCTAGTTAGATGTGTTCGATCATGGTTGAACCCATCATATCTATCTTTTCTGATGTCAGGTCCAGGTTCACTGTCTGTTCAAGTCCTTTAATTACTTATTTATCTGTGTTTTCTGATCAGCAGCTTCTTTGCTACACATAAGGGGTTGGCTTTAATGAGCACGTGAATAAGCTAGCCTACTTGAATGACTTGAATAGTCCAATTTCATGTCAAGTTATCATTAACAAAAATGAGGAAGAGTCAACTAAAATTGAAGCTAGGGAAGTTAAGCAGCCATTAAGGGTTTCAGTCTGTATTGTGCTGCCTAAAGAAGAGTCCACTCCCATTTGAAGTTCAAATTGCAATGTATTTGATGCAGCTCTTACTTCTATGACATTGTTTTTCTTATTATAGAAGCACAATTATAACTCTTCATATGAAGAATTTTAATGAAATACAAGCTTTAGCAGACCTTTGCAACAAAAAATTTCTCCTAGGAACTGGGATATTGAGACTTACTCATCAAATTTGACAAGATGATCAACTCTGATGCTGGATCTGCTCTGTATTAATAACAATTATACTTTTTGAGATCAAATTCAGAACACGAAACACAATGGTCACTTTGGAGTTACAGGAAAATATCTACAAGGGTGAAATTAAATTGTATAGCACAACATTTTTTGTACCATTTTTGTAGAAAATCATTCAGCTGTTGTTTTTTCCAAATCTGAATAGGATGCCCGGTTTCCAAAACGCTTTAACTTCCAAAATATCACATTAAAAATTACTTATGGAGTTATGCAAATTTACATTAACGTGGTGGCCTGCTTGAAGCAGCATTCAACTACAAACAAATTAAAAAATAAGAACAGTCCACAAACATATATAATACAAACAAATGTAAACAATATACGAGATATAAGATAAAATTATGTTAGAAGGTATACCTGTTCGTCCTCCATAAGCTCCAGTGAGTCTTCAATGCTCATATTGATTGTTTTCTCTTTCTTTTGACCTTTCTCTCCGTACATAGCTAAAACTGGTGATTTGACTGTGAAGCTTTCCTTGAGCCTGAGAGCAGAAGGTCGGAAATCTATTGAATTTTTTACCAAAGTACTCCTCAGTGAACCAGATGACACGGGAGATCCAACAAGAGATGTAGATGACAAAGCTGCCACTTTTGGAGGATAAGGTATCTGCAAATGTTAGCAAGAAGAAATTAGACGTTTACTGAAAATGGATCAAGAAAGGAGGCTTTAAAAAAAAAACAAAAAAACATTGGCAATGTAGCATTTAGAAGTTGAGCATGTTTTGAGGCAACCCCCAACTAATACATGGACCAGACTAAGATTTTGGCATGCAATGTATATTCATCTAAGGCGGATGAAATCATCAATCAATTTGAGGAAAAAATGTTTTCTCAGTGTTAGATCACCATGTTTGCTTTAGGATATTAAAAATTTAAGATTTGACAGAAACGTTTTGCAAAGGACGGGAATAAAGGCCAGGTCAATTAAATCCCAAAACATATTACAACACCTTGAGACTAACACATTTCTTAAGAGATATTTTCTTTCATCAATGGAGATTCGGTCAATTTGCAATTGAAATTAATATTATCAAGAATCCCAATGCCACGGTATCCCCCTTAGGCAGGTAATTTCTTAAAAAATCCAATTTATGTTAAGTTTAACTATAGTTCAAAAGTGACACATGCCATATAATCATTGAAAGTGTATAGGCCCTTCACTAAAATATGATAACAATGTGTCCTATAAAGTTTTGAATTTTCCACAGAATCTGAATAAACTCTTTACTTATCTTCAAATAATCCTCAAGTTACACAGCGATTTACCAAGGAAAGAAGCATCTTAAAGAGAGTTACCGACGTGTCTCAAAAGCATTGGCAATCTTGAACTTTTTAAACTTCACTCATATATGCAAACACTAAGATAATTTAGGCTACAAATAGCATGCAAAGTTACCTTTGGTGTAGCCACTTTTGTCTGTAGTTAACTTTTTATGCTTGTATTAATTGATATTAATATCCCAGAAACTGGTCAGAAAAAATTAGTCGTACAAGGAAGATAAGGTTCATGGAACCAATTCGATACTTCGCTCCCTTCACCTCATCGACTTCCTTAGTGAGATCAATCTTTTATCTATTCCATTTGGCAGCCTAATGTAAGTTTTCAGATTGTGAGTTTACTTCTCAAAAGAAATGATGCAGCAAGCTGGAAGTACCTCACTGTTAACAAAATAAAGCTAATTATTTTTATGACCATTGTGTGTATATACTATAAACTAATAACTATAATTCAGATTCATTATTTTCAAGAGTCATTTCATACCCCTTTGTGTAGAATGTTTGAATCCAAAAGTCAAAGTGGAAAGAGAATTCCTAAACATCCAAACTTCTCATAATATGCAAGAGTACTCTTTACTCAAAACCCTAGGAAATTCATATCTATAATAGAGATATATATAATTACCTTGAGGCATTATACTTTCAGGCATCCATTACAAGATTCAAAGAGACATTTGTAAAATTTACTTGGTATCTAGTTTTTGAAGATTACATAAGGATACACATTTGATGGCATTGAGCGACCACTTTTACAAATGTGAACTCATTTCCTATAAAGATCAGTGATCATCAATGCCCTTGACCTTCTATTAGCATTCTAACTTTGCCCAGTGAAAACACACCTAGTCCACTCACAACATGTTTATATGGGCCCAACTGTGTTACATTTAGGCTAAGTTGCAAGGTTCGCCCCCTTGTGCCCCTGGTACTAGTCCGGTCCGGTCCTAGTCCGGTCTACCTATGGGTGCAACCAAGGTCCGTGATTAGGAGGGCTGGTTCGGACCAGGTCGAACTTGGGCATCTGACAGCCCGAAATAAGATTTATTTTTGCAAAATTTCATAATTTTTTCAAATCCGCCACTTAAAAAATAAAAATAAAACCCTAAAAATGAGTTTTAAAACATAAAGTTGAATCATTTCTCCTCATTTGTGTTGCAAACATCAATTTTTTGCTAGCAGGTTGAAGAAAGTTTGGCTTCCAATATCAAATAGGAGGAGTTGAAGACAGATTTTTGAAGCTTCAACAAGCGTTGCAGCATCATTTCCACACATTTGCAAGCTCTCATTGGCTGAAAGAGGTAGGTTTTTGAACATTTTTTTCAACTATTTTTGTTTCACAAATTTCCAAACATGAAAAATTATTTGTTATTCATTATTTTGTTTTTGTTTTTTAATGTGTTCATATAATTTCTTGCCATAGGAACTAGAATGGCATCTAACTCTTCCTCCATAGGCATAAATAAACAATCAAAACAAAGAAATGATCCAAATTCTTCCCTATGGAAGTATGTTGACATTATACAACTACTTCTAGGAGGTGGGGGATTCCGTTGGAAATGCCAACGATGTGGTAAAGAACGTAATAGTTCATATCTTCGAGTGGTAGGCAATTTGTGTGGAATACCAAGAAGAGGCATCAAAAAATGCCCTGGAAAAGATGGTGTGTCTATACCAAATGAGACACTGCTAAAATATATTAGGGAGCATGAAGCAGCAGAAGAGAGAGAAGTCCGTAGATTAAATCAAACCGCTCCAAAAAAAACAAAGGGAATGCAACTGACAGATCCCTGATGGATCCCCTTGCTGATCTGCTGTAATTTTTAAAATAATAAACTATATTTTTCCTGTGATTTTGCTAATGGTCTTACAGAATAAAGAGAAGTTGCAGAATGTTTGGTTTCTTTTTGTATTCTTTTGAATATATAAGCAAGTAATGAATAAAGAACAGCAAATAAGGAAGGAAACTGAAACAAGTAAGAACATTCAATTAAATCAGAATTGATACAAATAGTACCAGGCAGATTTCTGATTTATAATACCCAGATTATTCCCTACGCACTGGGGATGTGCTTACATCCAACAATAGCGCCAATTGAAGGGTAGATGATGAACACAAACCAAGAACACCAGCTATGGCTGAATGAAAGTCTTCACCACTTCCAGCGTATAGTGTACCTGTTGTAACGGTGGCATCAAGCAGAAACAATCACGCCCCAGCTGGGAAATTCAACCACACTGCTGAAACCCTCACCAAGCAATCTGAATCTTCACAAGGAACAGCGCATACACTCTGACCAATAATGCCAATGTCAATGCCAAAAGAATCCACTGCCAATCAATAGCTGAGGGCTACATCCTAGCCAATACCAATCATGGGGTTTGCGTCCCAGATTGAAGAATTGCTCTACCAGAGCAATATCGCACCAAACAAGTTTTCAATATGTAAAAGATAATGAGAAATTAGGTTGCCTTCTCCTTATATCTCTTTCCTTCCAAATCGAACCCTAAAGATATATGAAAAGTGCGCTTTAATATAAAGTCATATTTCCCAATATTGGGCACCCAAGTATAGGAAAAACACCACTTTTTCAATATAAAATAACTCCAAGCACCAAAAGGACCCTGACAAGTGAAAATCAATTAGAAAAGTTCAAGACCTTTCCAACGAGCTATAACACATGGGCATACGAATCCAAATGAAGCCAAAAACCCCTTATTACTCCAAAATGGCTATAGACATAGCCTTATTTAAAATATTAAAACGTTAACTTAGGAAATATTTAAATATGTTAAAAATATAACCCAAATAGCTACAGAAAGCTCGAAACACACCAAAAGCTTGAAACTGAACCTGTCACCTGTCTGTGATTGATGTCGGAAATCATGGATCAACTGGCAGTCTCATCCCTAAAATCTAGGGATGCTCCTAGAAACTAGGAAACACACCCAAATCTCCTGAAACTGAAACCAAGGAATGGTCTCATGGAACCCCAACCCTGGATGCTGTCATAACCTCCTAAAATTAGGAACAGCCTCCTAAAATCAAGGAACTGCTCCAAACTGGCTCCAAATTGCTTGTAAAGTCAAAATCTAGTCACTATATGCACTGAATGAGTCCCAATCAACCTCTACTAGCCTACGAGACTCCAATGATAGGCCAACTCCTCCGTCTCTGATGTCCACTCTAGAAAGGGGACATGACAAACCCCCATCTAATCCCACTATTGTAGTAGAAAACCACCCCTTATTTTCCACAGTTGAGCCTGAAAGTTAAGCATCCATTACATGCAAAAGACCAAATGGCCCTTTAGAAACCGCATTTCAAAATGGCAGTTGAGACATTGCCGACCAAGATGTAGCAAGATACATATATGCAAATGGGTTGGCTTTCAATATTGTTTATTCCCCATATTGGAAAAAAATGTTGAAAAGTGTTTATGAAGCTCCAAGAGGGTATAAGGGCCCAAGTTATGAGAAGGTACATGGAACCTTATTGAAAAGAGAGGTGAAGGGGGTTAAAGATGCATTGAAGCCCATAAGGGATTCATGGGCTAAGACAGGTGTATCAATTGTTTCAAATGGGTGGAAAGATCTAAAAATAGTCCCTTGATCAATGTCATAGCGGTGTTCCCTAACAGAGCAATGTTTTTGAAAGTTGCGGATTGTGAGGGACAAGTAAACAATGGCCAAATTATTGCAGATATTCTCATCTTTGCCATTGAGACAATGGGACCCCGCAATGTTGTTCAAGTCATAATGGAAAACGCAAAAAATTGTAAAGTTGCTGGTTTGTTGGTTGAGGAACGCTTTCATCACATCTTTTGGACACCTTGTGCGGTCCATAAACTCAATCTTATGCTACAAAAGATTGGGAGTAAAATTGAATGGATCAAACAAGTGTATGCAAAGGTTAAGGACATCCAGATGTTCATCACAAATCACCACATGTCTCAAGGTATTTTTAGATCCTTTTCAACTTTGGAGCTATTGAAAGTAAGTGAAATAGAAATTTAATTTTACATTTTCTGATTTTCAATGTTCATAATTTCAATGTGTAAGCTATAATGTGTATTCTTCTTTAAAGTTTGGCTTTATTTTTTAATTATTTTGGCATTAATTTGTGTTACAGGCTGTTAAGAACCATTTTGCATCAAACACAATTGTCTTGAGACGACTTGTGAAAGTTAAAGTGGCACTTTGCAATATGGTGATCAGCCAAAATTGGGTTATATGGAAGCAGAGCAGCAATGAGAGGGCAGCAAGAATTAGGGTCAGGATATTGGATGACTCATGGTGGGATCTTGTGACATATCTCCTTAGTTTCACTGAGCCCATTATGAGTATGATTCACTATACTAACATGGATAGGCCTTGCATTGGTGAGATTTATGATGGCATTGACTCAATGCTTGAAAAAATGAAGTACATTATAAATGCAAGAGAGCAGACCCCGAGGGGAAATTCTTCAAACAAGTGGATGACCACTCCTTTGCATCTTCTTGCTTATGCCTTAACACCAAAGTACTATAGCAATCAATTTCTTGATCAACCAGGAAGACTTGCACCATGGAGAGATTTAGAAGTGTCTGATAGGTACAAGGCAGCATTCCTTAGACTCTATCCTAATGATGATTTGCAAGATATTATTACAAATGAGTTCATAGAATTTGCAAATGGAAATAGTCCAAGTGTTGATTCTCTTCGTCATAGATTCAAGAAGGATGCTCAGAGTTGGTGGTACTTCCATGGCACATGCTTCCAAAACCTACAACCCCTCACCATCAAAGGTTTATCACAAGTAAGTTTAATTAATTAAAATTTATCACAAGTTTTATTTATAGTTTACTTTGTCTTCATAGGTTGCTAGTAATTTTTAATTTTATAAATTTATAACTTTAATTGTTTACTTTGTCTTCATAGGTTACTAATTCATCTGCATCAGAAAGAAATTGGAGCACATACTCTTTCATCCACTCAGTAAAACGCAATAGATTGCAATAAAAAAGAGCGGACAATTTGGTATATGTGCATTCCAACAGCAACCCATGTCTTCTATCACACAAGCAACATGACTATAAGCAAGGGGAAACGAAGATGTGAGATATAGAACCAAAGCATACTAATTTGGATGCTTCTGCTTCTCAGCTTGTTGCATTTGATGACTCGGATAGCAAGCAAACTTGTAGTGCAAGTGCAAGTGCAAATATATATACATATATAATTTTTACATGTTTTTGTACTAGGGAATTGTTGTGACGTTTTCACACATCGCCCCATTGCAAATGGGGACCCATGTTTTTTTTGCTCGTTTTCGCTTTGCTTTTTAGGGTTTTGGTCAGAATCCAGTCGGTTTTGGGAGCTTTTTGAATTTCCTTTTCTAGAATGCAAATTTTGAATGAAATGAATTCGCCAGAATGGTCTATTTTCAATTGGAATTTTGAATGCAGAGCTTAAATTTGTCTAAGTGTTGAAGATGAAATGTGAATTTTTGTCCAATTGAATATTTTTGACCAAATTTTGACATTTTTGATTTTTGATCCTAGGCATCTCTAATGATTTGTTTTCGCCTTGTGAAGTGTTAAAATGTGTAAAATCATGTTATTTTGGCCTGTAGGAGCAAAATCGCTCCTATCCCTCAGTGAAGGACGGGAGCTCGTTTTCAAATATTTTACTATTCCTGCAGGGTCAAGATGAATTACGAATTGGAAGTGATGGAGAAAGGCGAGATCTTTCCATTGAATATAAATTGAAGATTTTCATGAACACAGAAATGCCTCCAGGGGAAAAATCGCTCCTGTCCCTCAGTGAAGGACCGGAGCTACAAATCCAATTTTGCTTTGTCCTTGCAGGATTTTAACGTCTTGACAATGTGAAAAGGTCCAAAGAGGTATATTTTATCAAATGAATATAACTTGAAGTGCTGTCGGGGAGATCAACAAGGTAGCAGGTCCGGCTTGAGTGAAGTCCTGATCCTGAAATTTGGCTAAGTCTGGAATGCCCTGATCCTGAAATTTGACTAAGTCTGGAAACTGAAAAAACCTCCAAAAACTAGATTTTGCAATATAACTCCTGGAGGTCTGAAACCACTCTCAAACATCCTGAAAGTATATATGGAATATAACTTAAAGTATAAGTGATCTTATACTTAAATGTTATATTCCATAAAAGTTATCCTGATAGAGAGTGCGAAAAGTCAAATTTCGCTCCCGTCCTTCACTAAGGATCCAGAGCGAAAAGCGCTCCTGTCCCTCTCCAAGGGACCAAGGCGAATCGCTCGTGTCCCTCACCAAGGGACCAGAGCGAAAATGCTTAGTTGAGCCATTCCTGACCTTGTTTGGACGAATCGAGACATCAAAGGCATGGTGAAGGACGAAATGAGCATGATAGAGCATCCAGACTTGATCAAAAACAATGAAATGATGAAGTTTTTGCCTAGAGGGTCAAATTCGCTCCTGTCCCTCACTAAAGGACCAGAGCGAAATTCTTCATAAGGTACGGTCTGGGCAAAGATCAAGCAAATTTTATGTTCGAAGGCAAGAAAGGAGGTCAATCGAACCCGTTGAAGACAAATTGAAGATTATCAAACGTCAACAAAGGACCAAAATGCTTAAGTTCGCTCCTGTCCCTCAGGAAGGGACCAGAGCGATTTTTGTTGTAGATGATTTTCTCGCCAAAATTCAACCGACCTCAAGGCATGAATGATAGAGCATCCAGACTTGATCAAAAACAATGAAATGATGAAGTTTTTGCCTAGAGGGTCAAATTCGCCCCTGTCCCTCACTGAAGGACCAGAGCGAAATTCTTCATAAGGTACGGTCTGGGCAAAGATCAAGCAAATTTTATGTTCGAAGGCAAGAAAGGAGGTCAATCGAACCCGTTGAAGACAAATTGAAGATTATCAAACGTCAACAAAGGACCAAAATGTTTAAGTTCGCTCCTGTCCCTCAGGAAGGGACCAGAGCGATTTTTGTTGTAGATGATTTTCTCGCCAAAATTCAACCGACCTCAAGGCATGAATGAATGAAAGGAGGCATTGCGAATCCGTTGAATATAATTTTCGAAGGTGATGAAGTGAAATGAGGCCCACAAGAGCAAAATCGCTCCTGTCCCTCTCCAAGGGACCAGAGCGATGAGGTACGTCCCCTTTGTTTTCATAGTTTTGGCGCCAAATAAACAATTCAAATTTCCTTAAATGCTAAGTTCGATAAAATTGAAAATCTAATTTAATTAGCATTTAATATGGCGTTGATCTTTTATTAATTATTTTTGCCTTTATTAAAATCGAAATTTGCAAATTAAAAAACGTAAGGCATTAATAATTAATTAATTAATTAATAAAAATCGAATTTGAAGCGCTACAAAGGGAGGTCGGCCTTGTCATTTTAATTTAAAAATCATTTTAAAAAGTGGTTTTATCTCCAAGTCGGCCTATATGGTAATTGTGGTGTGAGCGCTATAAAGGGAGGGTGGTGAAATCTTCATTTTCACATTATCATTCTTCATTCACATGCGATTTGAGAAGTGCGAAGTTGTATTCAAAGGAGCGAATTTCATTCCAAGCAAGGTGGTGCGAATCTTGAAGTTTCTATTGGTGCGAATTGTCAAAGGCATTGAAGATCACGTCAAGGACAACTCAAAAGGTGGCGAAATTGATATTTTGAAGAAAAGATCACGTTGAAGACTATCTATACGTCAATTTTGCCTAGGCAAATTTTTCTCATTTGCATTCTAGAGTTAGCTCTCTCCTGAGGTATGGCGATATTGGTTTTATTGTCTTGATTTTGAATTGTTCATCGTCATTTCCTTAATTTTGAATTTTGGAATTTTGTTTTGCCTTAGCTCAGTCTTTTTTAGGAAATGATTAATAAAGGACTTATCATTAAGTTTCCTAAAATTTGCTCTCTAATTTATGTTATGTATTGCAAAATCATGGTACTAATTCTGAAATGTTGTGTAGGCATCAAATGGAGATCTCTTCAAGGAAAATCAAGCCGGATCAAGGACGGTCTTCGCCAGGACGATCAAGCCAGGACAAGGGCGAACTCTTTCAATCCAGTGTTCCAAGGCGAGGTATATCATCTTCCTGCACATCAAGGACGCAAGGAGTTAGAACAAGGGCTCGTTGAAGAAGCAAAATAGTTCCAGATGAATTAATTAAAGCAAGCTTCTCAACAACATCAAGTTGAATATCTACCAAGTTCCAAGTATCAAATGAGGTGGCATCCTAGTCATCATTTCTCCAATCAGTGAAGTCCATCTCAGCATGTCCAGATTCAATGTACTTAACTCATGGAAGGTGGCACAAACTCCGATGTACCTACCCTGGCTATACATTGGTCGATTTTTCTAGAAGGGACATGTGTCCAAGCAATACAATTTTGTCATTGGTCAAACATTAAATGTTATGTAATGGTTGTAACAAACCCTAATTAGGGTTTTTCATTGTTGAATCTTGGCCATTGATCTTGAATTGATCTAAGCCATCAAATTGTATTGTGGGCACTATATAAGCCCAGGCATTTCATTTGTAAAGGCTAATTAGCAATAAGTTAGAGATAGCATGTAAATAGTTGGAAGAGTTAGAATATAGTTGATAGAATAGTAATTAGAGTAGAATAGGAGGACAAGGCAAGAAATTGTTGCCATTGATTGTAAACAAACTCCATTTTCATTGAAGTAATGGTGAAGTGTGTCGTTTCTTGCAATTTGCATGGTTTCTTGTTGAGTCTTCAATCCTAGATGGTAAATGATTAGATGAATGGAGGAAATGTGATTAATGGTGGAATTCGTATATCCATACTACTAGCAGTTTGTTGATTGCAGACTTGCCTTGTGTAGTCAACTGGAATCGTTCAGCTTAAGCTCAATTTCAATTTGTTGCCTCTTCATTGATATGCATCAACTTGGATGGTATCTATGCCTGCGGTGATAATTTGAACATCATAAAGCTCCCCTTAGAAGATCGCACTAGTCTTGTGTAGATGTTCCATTGATGTCAAAACAAGATCTAGTTAGAGTTTCATCAAAAATCAAATCATTGCTCCTACATTCTTAGTATTAGGATTAGATCCTCTCTTCGCCCTTGTCCTTTTTTTATTTTTTCCAAATCTAAGTTAGTAAGAGCCTGTGTCCAGCAAAGCAGATCGGAAGTTCAATCATCACATGTAAGTCCCCTTGTGATCCCAGCAAATCACATCATACCACTGGAGCTTGTCCACACGTAGAGACCCTACTAAAAGAACCTTGGAGTCTACCTAACTGATCCTTTTTGCAGATCTTCAGCAGTTAGAGGCTTTATTCAAGAGAGGATAAGATACCCTTAGGTATTTTATTCTGTGTATGATGGTGTACAAAATACACGTCAACAGGAACCCAAACCCCTTTTCAAAATTTTGCCATACCGGCATACCAGATTCTCGAACCCGGACCGGTGCCCAAACCCGAACCGGCAACTTAGTATTTAGGTTAAAAAAGAAAGAAATATCTAAACCATCTAGGTCATGGGTCAATCCATGTAATGTCCCCACTTTGAAATATAATCTAATAATAAATAATAATAATAAAATTTAAAATACAAAAAAATTAAAATTAAAATATAAAGAATATAATTAAATACAATTAAAATTTGATTGAAGTTAATGAATGGTCAAAAGGCATGAAATGATAAGTTGTGACTCCCCCAAATATGAGGTATAAAAGGGAGGAGAACTCATTTGAAGGGGGGATAATTTGGGAATGAGAAGTGCAGATCTGATTTAAATAAGAAGTGCAGATTTGATTGTGAAAGGTTGTGTCCCTTTCAAAGGGCAGAAAGAATGAAGAGTTGCACTCTTTCAAAGGGTGTGTCTCTTGCCAAAGGGCATACATGATGAAGAGGTGTGACCTCTCCCTCACATTGAGAGATATAAAGGAAAGGAATCAAAGTATCCAGTGACATCACCATCGATCAGACCAGAACTGTTATTAAGTTACAGGCAGTAACATCCTTGTTCTTGGTGGTATGCATGGGGATGTGCTTAATATGTATGCTTAATATATGAAGCCCGATAATGTTCTTATGCAGAATTTAATAGTAATATTAATATAGACTGCAATATTTATGACAGTAATACTTAATTTCATATACATTCATGGTACATGAAAGACTATTATATTGATGGCCTAGATTTTAATCATTTGCTATCGCCTGCGAGAGGATAGGTTGGTTTGTGTAGGGAGAGGCATTGTAAATCCTCACAAGATAGGTAAGCCCAAGATGGGGTATGGACGGACTGCTGAAACCTCGAGGGAGCCTACATGCAGATTGGTTTCCAAGTGCCCTATTACAGTAAATCCCTGTCCTCCGTTAGGGATAGGAAAGAAGTAAGAATTGAGGCTTGAATATAGCCACTATCAATTGTACTATGAATAAATATGATTATCTAGTTTAATAAATTAATTTAAGGTAGATAATATTAATTAATGGGTGTTGATTATTAAGAAATTGGAAGTGTCCTAGTAGGGGACATTACAATCCATTCAAACTCAACCTATGTAATTGAACAATCTAGATAGTCGGTCTCTCAAATTAGAAGCTAATTCTTCTTACAACAATTCTGCGCTCTGTAAGATTTGAAACCATATCTATTGGCAATTGATTCAAATAAGGACTTACATAGCACCCAGGTCAATCAAAATAGATAGTCTATGACTCTATGGGTCTCAAGCATACATATCAGGTGGAAAATTGTGGATTGATGCTTTGTTGTCCGAACTCTACTAATCTTCCTCCAGTGCATTTGCAACCATTGTGAACTTCGTAGCATGTTCATTTTTTAATAGGAAATCTCTTTGGTAGCAGTTTTTCCACATTTGTAGGTTCCTTTTGGAGGACCTTTCTTCATCCACGAGCATTGATGTCATTATCTTATGATCTTGCCACAGTTGTTGATACCCATTCTATCTTAAATACTTATTGGCAGAAATCTTCATGCATACCTTATTTTGTGATTCTTATTTTCACCTAGGTTACTCCCCATAGTATTCCAGCTTGTGCACTCTCTTATAGAATCCGTTGTTTGAACAACCATAAGGATACCACTATTCCAACATTCAAACTAAAGAAATCAAAGACAGCATATTTGAAAAAGTTAAAGATCCAGAGAACTTACATCCTTATGCTTTGACAAACAGAGGAGTATTCCATATTGTGCAATCCCTTATAGTGTCCATTTTTTCTCATTTAACCTTCCCTTGATATAGCCCACAAACATGCCTTCTTGGCTGAGAAACACTTTAATGGTTATAATGCTTCCATCACAATCCACTTGAGAACCCTTGTTGAGATCTTGCAAAACAAATGTTGAAGGGATGATTGTTTTGTATTCTTGTGATGGATGTAGTTCTTGGGGGTATTGACGCGAGACCTCCACACATCATGTGATCTATCACTTGTATATATCTAGCATATCTCTTTTTTGGAAAGGAGTTTTGTCCCTTGAGGTTTTCTCCTTTTCTCCATTTGTGAGAGATTTTATTTCTTTTCCTTGCATTTGTATTGTGCATGGGTACCTAACATGGCCTTATAGCCAGGACCCATATATTGCATCTTCATATTAGTCTTGCATCATTTGCATAAAAAAATTTCTCCCTAAGTTGCACTTAAAGGAGGGTGTTGGTGTGAATAAGGACATTTCCTAACTAATTCTTAATTTCTCAACCCACTTTATTCAGTTTTTACTTTTCATTGACCTTTTTATAAGCCATTTTTCGAAGTTTTTTTGAAGCTAGCTTGACTGGGTGAGGGGCCCATTAGATCCCTCAATGGACTGATTTTAAAAAAATACATGTCAAAAGTTCTATACTTCTAGCTAATAAGTATAAGCTGTTCTTTCTAAACAAAGCATGTTGGACAGGCTATGGAAATGTGTTTCTGTAGGGGGAAAAATTACAAACCTCTACAATTATGGCAAACATTACACAACAAAATTAAATTCCACTGCAATTAAGGTTAACATGTCAATTTTTCCCAGTAATTAGTCAACTTTGAAAAGCGAGTAAAGACTGTACCTCTTCTTTGCATATTGTTTTTTTGGCAAGTGTTTCTGGAGTCTATTCCCTACATAATAAACCTAGAGAAACAGACTTGAAATTTATGTGAGGACAACAACTAAAACATTGTTGTGCAAGTGTTAAATTTTATTATACACTCTTTATGTTTAGTCAAGTAATTGTAAATACAACCATGCAGTTTTAGTTTCAAATAAATCTGTTCTATTCTCTACCTGTTTTCAATTATAGAGATAAGAAGCCCTCTGGATGAGTGGGGACTTTCTTATGTAGGATGGAGGTTTTAAGTGAGTGTGTTAGGACTAGGGGAAGCATACCAATGGTCGTTATAGCTAACTTCGTACACCCACAGATTCTTAATGGTACATGGGATTTTAACAATTTTTTTTTGTTGTCTTTGCATGCGACTTAACTGCTTATAGGTATTCTTTTAGCTTCTGGGCAGTAACGATGCATACTGTGGGATCCATTATGCACACAAGGGTCAAAAAGTACACATTTCAAAGTATCGCCTAATACCTGCTTAAAGATGCCCCAATAACCACCCGAGTAGTTGTGCACTATGGGTACCAATAAAGGTACACAAATAGGCCAATTATGGTCCAAAAATGCTAAAAAATGAGCGGCTATTGGTACATGTGAAATTAATTTAATGGGCTTTAGTTATTTGTTTTTTGGTTCTTTAAAGTTAGTGATTGGAGGGTTGGATGTGCAAAAATTAAACGATAACGGGTGCTCTTCCCCTAGTAAACTACTCACCATGCTGGTGGCTCTAATTCCTAAGTTTCGATTGTGAATGATGACTTACGAAGCCCGCTCACAATAATATTTCCAATTCAGAGTGTAAACTGTACTTTCTACATTTTAAGTATGAGTGATGACTTACCAACCTCCCTTGCTTAAGTTCTCATGTTTTGGAGTGTGCATTGCAATTTCTATATTTTGAGTATGGATGGCTTACTAAGCCCATCCGCTTTAGTTCTTATGCTCTAAGTGTAGAATGCAATTGTTACTTCTTGAGTGAGAATGATAAATTACCAAGTCCACTGGCTTTAACAACTATGTTTCAGAGTGCACAAAGCAATTTCTATCTTCTGAGTGTGCATAACAACTAAACCCCACTCTGTGTGATCCTTACGATTATACAGGTTCCGCAATGTGAAAAGTAAATACTGATTTGAAACACAGTCTTGAAGCTACATTTGTGAATAAAATCAGAAAAGGGAATCAAAATGAAAAAAGAAAGGTACATGGGAAAGAGAAAGAGGCCGGTAAGTCGTTCCATCAGGGTCGACAGTCCAGCCGGCCTCCCTGGCCAAGGCGGCGATGACGTCATTAATGTCCGCTCGTACAGGCAGACTGTAATTCCCGTACTGGCGTAGGCCGGAGAGAATCCGCGAAGTGATGGCCCGGCGCTGCCTCTCCCTGAGCTTGGTGCGCTCTCTCTCTTTCTCCCTCTCCCGAATTCGCCTCTTGGCAGTCACATGGTGCCCCTGCCCCTGCCCCTGCCGCTGCTCCTCTGCTCCCTCCCCCTCTCCCTCTTCATCACAGTCTTCATCACAGTCGTGCTTCACGGCCTTCATGTGGACACTCCTCTCTGCCATCTCAATGGCCACGCCGCCACCATCGTGCTTCACTGCTCTCTATTTGTGATCATCGTGACCCCAATTCACAGTCCATGTCTGCGTATGACCCAAATATTTTTTTAGTGGGATAGCTCAGTGGAGGCAAGCGGTGTCACATCAGACTGCGACAGGACGGCGGCAGCCTGCCCCGGCCGACCCGGCTGTGGCCCGTGAGGCGCCCAGCCCGTTGACCGGAGCTTCCTGTGAGAGCCTTGACTTCTCCTGTGCTCATCCTTACACGTGTCAGACTTTTGTTAAGTCTCTGAGATTAAATATGTCTATTATGTCTATATTATGTCTATGGGATCAAGTAGAACACTTTCTTCATAATCTTTTTGATGTCTGATCTCTTATTATTGATTTTGATTAGAAGTTGGTCATCTGGTTAATCTTGTCTTCCTCAAATAATTGATGCATGTTGTCAACCTTTAAGTCATTTTTGTACTGGGTACGAATATCTTCATAGACAGAACATTCCATTATGAAGTGCCATTTTGTTTCCATTGCTCCCTTGTTGAAAATGCACTCTTTATTTCCAAATTTCCTTGGGTATTTTCAACTCACACTTAAAATGATGTGATTTTGTTGCATAACTTTGAAAGTGCAAACTATTTCTTCCCAAATTTCCTTGGGTATTTTCCACCTCTCGGTCTCACACTTAAGATGATGTGATCTTGACCTCAGTTGTGCAATAAACAACCTTTCTTTCCCTTTGATAGTTGTCCCTAAGTATGTTTTTTCACCATGGCCCTTTGGTAGGTTAAACTCTTTGATGGAAATGAATGAATAAGTGAATTTTAATGACGTCCAGGAGACCATCAATTTATGAGACCAGGTGGTGCAGGGCACCTAACACTCCAAGCATGAAATTTTGTTTTCTTTCAAGTTTTGTGTGTTGTCTTTGTGATGTAATAATGGACCAACCATTTGGGACTCAGTAGAGCCATGGTTGAGTTGTCCAAGTTTTGGTTTGAATCATTTGTGTTCAGGATGTTGTTAGCCTGAGAAGTGAGATGCTTAGGTAGTTTACAGGAGAAGTACTCCAGATGAATGTATTCATGTAATAAGGGTCAATTGTGTTGTGTTTAGGTCTTCTAGAGTGTTTGAGGACCTTCAGGAGTCTTGAAATGCATTAGAATGCAAAGTTGCATCTTGGAGTCAAAAGATGTAAAAAGTTGTTGAGCAACATTTTGCAATTTCTTGCAAAAGTTGCATTTTTGGTAGATGGCATTGAAAAGTTGGTTGAACCAACTAATCTAACAACTTAAAAGCCAAAATTCACTTCATTATACGGGTTGGAGGATTGGAAATGCAAGAACAAGTTTTTGGATTTTGAAACAATCTTGTTTTCTTCATCGTTTGATAGTTTTCTCTTGTTTTCATTGTTTGGTATGGTCTAGTACGGACATGATTGTGTAAACTCATTGCAGGGCATGAATGTTGATTGAATTTACTTTTCAAAATCTTGATTTGAAGTTTTGATTGTCCTAGGTTGCAGAGATTTCTTCCATTCTTTGCAACTAGGTGTAAAACCCTTGCAAGTAGGGTTTAAGAGCAAAATGGCTCTAGCCTAAGCATTCTTTGATGGCACCTGTTGAAATCAATAAGAATGTTGGGTTAGGGTCTGTATATAGGTTTGGGATAGGATTTGTGGTTTTGCAAGTCCTTGAGGAGGTTATACAATGAAGCCCTAGGCTCACCGTTGGGAGTAGGTGAGTTAGGACAACAGGAAAAGTGAGTTTTAAGAGCACATGGGGATTGGTGCAGGACAAATTGTCATATGGATGGAAAGCCCTCTAAGTGCCCTTGAGAAATCCGAAGTTGTTGGGAGCAGATGTTTTGACTGGTGAAGAGTTTTAGACCCATCTTTCCAAACCACCCGGGGAGGCCTAAACCCTCAAAAATAGCGCAGCATTGGAAACCCCACTTGCACGAATAACCCAGATGCATATTTTCAGTATTGTCTGTAACTTCCAAAATGGTACTCGAATCCATAATATATTTCTAGCCTTGTTTGGAAATTTTTCAAACTAAGTCCCTAAAACCGCCAAGGGAGGGCTAATTCAATTAGCCTATTTGAGCCCGGTAGAGACCTAGAAAGGTTAGGAAGCCAAAGTGATGGATTTGGTGATCCTAAAAGCCTCGAAATACTTCAAAGACACCTTGTAGATGCATTGTGATCCCATTGGAAGTGGTTGTGTGTTGAGATCCTTGCAGGAGTGCTTGGAGCTCTAGAGTGGTGTGTGTGTGATTGAGGTGGCAACCTCAAGAAGTGGAGTTGATTGTCCAAAACCATTGGCTAGAGGCAAGCCAATGAGGTTTATACCTTGGAGGTCTCATTAGCATAAAACCCTACTAAGTGTCATTGGATGGACTTGAGTAGTTGAAGGGTTGAGTAGGACAAGTCACTCAAGAAGGTGTATTGGATCAAGCTCCAAGACTCTCTGCATCACCAGGTATCTCATTGTTAACAATTTGTAAGTTCTTGTCAATGTCAATTTTTCTATTGTGAATCTTGATCAAGAAAGCCACTATTTTGTGAAGTCTTGCCTCCTCAGATAGCTCATTTAAACTGCTTACTTTCAAAAAAAATTCATATTGTGTACAAATATCCTCATATGTTGCACATTCAAACATGAAATGCCATTCATTTTCCACCACCCCTTTATTGCAAGAAAAGCAAGTTCTTTTATCCCATTCTTCCTTAATGACTACCCATCTCACATCTAAGATGATGAAACCCAGTTCTCAATTGGGCAACTAGAAGTCTAGCCTCTCCCTTAATTACCACCCTTAAGTAGTGTTTTCCATCATTTCCATCAAGGGGTTGAACTCTTTAATACAGTGTATTTTTTTTCGACCAACTTGTTTTGCCCACATGGTGGTTCTAAATTGTTCAAACACAAACTTTTTTATCTCTTCATTATTGTTAGGGCAATCTTGCAAATTTATGTTCCACTTGCTCATCCACTTGTTGTTCTCCCTCATCCAAGTCTTCTTTCTTCATTTTAATTCCTCCTGAACAACAACTTCCAATGTGAACATTCTTGCTTCCACCAAAAGAATCTCATAAGGGATTGTTTGTAATGTCTCATTTTAGGAACAATGCAATATAACCACAAAATGCAACAATTTGATACCACTTGCAATGCCTCCTTCAAAGGTACCACCTCATTAAACATGGTTTATGATTGGTTGTTATTTTAAGGATGATTCTTCCTACATTTTCAACAATCAATGTTAGAATAGTGGTAACTAGTAAGGCATGGAATACTAAAAGTACCTAGTGATTGCCAAATTCCATGCATGTGTTATTTTCACAATGTCATTTTCCACTATATCAATATTTCATCCAATGAATCAACATCAAAATTATGACAATAAGTAAAGAGAAATTAATTCGTCCAACAATGAAAACCACTTCAGTGGCGCCCTGGGCAAGTACCATGATGAAAACCAGGTAATCAACATCATGTGTAGGGACTTTTACTCTTCCCTCCTTCACGATTTTGCATCATCCCTTCACTTTGCATACACTCACATCCTCTCATTTCATAATAACTTGTCCATACCCACCATGGCTTGTCATTGATCTACCTAAGGTCATTCCATCGTCCATAATAAATCCCTATCGCCACCCTTGCTTCACCCATAATAATCAGGTCATGTCTGTAACTTGGGGCATATCCTCAACCTAGTGATGGAAGTGGATCCTTGGAATTGCATGTTGTGAGGAGCATCCCCTTTTTATACCTTTCTTTGTTCATGCATAATCCACAATAAAGGTTCATTTACATCACTGGTCTGCAATAAAAGTGTTTGCCTTCTTTGCAATATCATGGAGTGAGTCAGTTTTGTATTAGACATGAGTAGCACTAAGCTTCCAACAAATCAATCTTTTGAGAAAACTGATATTCTAGCATGATTTTGGGATTTTCACACAATTTGTCCTTTTATTAGGATACAACATTGTGACCAGATCAAAAACTTTAAACATGTGTGGTATGAAGATTTCATTGACTATTGGTTCTTAAGTCTTTTATTTTTCTTTGATTTCATATTTTGGTATTATGTTTCCTATGCTTCACAAGGATGTCTATGGACTAGAGTGGTTGGGATGGGGCATGTTTGCTGATTGCTACTTGTGGATTGTTTCTTAGTAACACTATGGCTTGTCTAAGGATATGGTGACACAAGATCACCAAGGACATCATGGGTTTAGTGTGAACATGGGCATTCCTTGTTTGTGAGTATCTTATCTCCATGCAAATGATACACTGGCTATCTAGGTCTAAATCATATCTAGATGGTCATGAACATTTGTCATAATAAGCTCAATGATGATAATAGCACAAGAAGCTCATCACTCTCGTATCTTCTACCTTTTGTTGCATGATCCTTTCATGTCCTTGACCCACGTAGTCATGCATCATCTAACTAAGTATAATGACACACCAAAAATAATAGTCATGCATTTCATTTAGTGTTCATCCTGCATCACCACATGGCATTCATGCATAGCATAAACATATCATATAACATACATCTTGCATCCACATGAGTTAGTACATAATCATAATCATCATAGGTTCATACATGCATTTCCAAATAATAAAATTATGCACCCATTATGTTGAGAATACATAGAATAAATCAAATCTTGTCATCATCATCATAAACACCATAGTCCATCATGCATAATCCATAGAATACTCATCATAAACATGTAGAAATCATATAACATTATAACTGCATTGCATGAGCATCATAGAAAAGCATAATAGAACTATCACATCATATATAGTACATCATGCATGAACACATGGACCATCATAGAATATCACATAGGAACAAGCATATAATACAATGATGTCAAAATATCACAATGACTACGAAATCACCCTCAAGTGTCTACATTATCATACAAAATATACTAATGCAAAATGGAATAGAGCTATGATGAGCTATCGCCCCCCAAACCCTGACAGTCTTGACGACCTCTGAGCACTTGAAGGTCCTACCCCTCTAGTGTTAGATGGTAGAACCCCTACTAATATTGTAGTTGGTCCTATCCTAGGAGGTCTCATAACCCCTCCACTCTTTGTCTTGTGTCGCCTACTCTTGTCCTGCGAGGTCATAGCAAAACTCCCCACTCTCGCTAGCTAGTACTGCCACCTCATATAGCCTGCACTAATATGCAATCTCCTGTCTAGCTCTGAAAAATAAAATTGTTGTCTAAGATAACATCTCCCTCCCAAGTGGCTCTAGCCCACTCGATAGCCTCCTCTACCCTCCTGTATCGCTCAATCACGATATCTCACACCCTTGTGATTGTTTGTACCTAATGTCTGAAGGTCGCTATCTGTTTGGCCTGTGTCTCTAGATGACCCTACAAAACTTGTATCTAGGCCCTCAAAGCACCCATCTCATCCTTCCAATCCATTTCCCTCATGCACCGAAACTTGTGGAGGTGTTGTCAGTTGATCTTGTCCTAGTACCCATATCCGAGGTACCTGTCTACCCTACCCACCTCTCCCTCTAGGTGCCCTAGGTAGCCACCCTCTTCTCTTGTCACCCCCCTCATCCTCTCCCTCAGCTCCATCCTCTCTTCCTCGCCCTACTCTCCTCCTCCAAGGTGGGCCCTCTCCATCAGTGTCATCCTCAAGCCATGGTGCTAACTCTCTCAACCCTGTCAGTCTCGAAAATGGATGAGCTTTGAACCAGGCCTCATAATTTGCGGTCATACTTGCATCTACAACATCCTATTGTATATCCCACACCACAGGAGTCAAAGCCCTAAACTCAGCTATTGTAGTCTCATAGGATAGACATGGACCCCATCACAATACATCTTGTCATGTTTGTGCAAAATTTGTAGAACTAATTGGTTGTCATTGTATTTGTCCAAACTGCCTAAACACCCTATTTGGTAGGTGGCGGTCTATGATATATGCAGTTCGTCCAATCAAGCACTTGGTTTGATAATAGTATGATAAGTCAATGTTATCATCCTCCCACTCCTCATAGTCTAAGTACGACCACCATATCACTATGTTGATGTCATCTATCACCCGATGCCAGTGGTCTATCTTCCCTAGCCATGGCTAGAAGATAATCATGTTGTAATGTGGACATAGGGTTGTCCCGCACTGTGAACCTTGTAGCAAGTAACCACGATATCCTCATATGCCCAAATATGTAGCAATGTCACACCTGCTGATAATCTTTAGCCACCTAAGTACACAAACTGATGAAGATCATGATATAGGTGGGCAAGTAAGCAGGGTCCCCATGCAAACAACGTACCCTCAATCATCATCATCTCTAGAGATCCTCCCCATCTAATTAATAGTCCATGGGTCATCCTATCAAGGTGTATATACCCACTGATCACTCCCCCAACCACCGCAGGTAGTATATGCACCTGCTAGTACAGCCTCAACCATCTCATCCCAACTAACATGTCTCCCTTGAATCTCCAAGTCCTCATCATCAAACACTCGCTACAAAAATCCCACGTCTTGATAGTCTCAATCATATATCACTAGCTCTCCTTCTATAGGAATTTGCAGAATGATGTATACATCCTCCAAGTTCACTAACATCTCTCTTGTTGGTAAGTGAAATGTGCAGTGCTTGATGTACCATTACTCAACAAGTGTAGACAATAATCAATCTCGGGCATAAAGGTAGCATGCCATAATCCCAAGTGACCTAGTATCATGTGCTTGTCCTCTATCAATTATGGTTTTATCCTCTGCATGTGAGGGAATCTCTCTCAAGAAACTAATGGTACTAAGTCAACCTACAATCATAAAATGCACACCATATCAACACCAACTTTATCAACTCTATCCTATCAAGCTTTATTAGCTGTCATCCTAGCAAGCTTTGCAAGATTTGTCAACACTATCAGCTTCATTAGCAACATCTATCTATCACATTTGCCACTCTAGCTATATCAGTTGTAACCCACCCTATCCTACTAGGGCAATGATCACATTCTATCAAATCCAACTCACCATCCTATCTATTGCATATGTCTACCACCTTTGTAGCCTATCTTGCTCCTAATTTTGCATTACACATATATACGTGCTAAAATACCACATACACAATTTCGGCCTACACATATGTGCTAAAATACATAAATGAGCTTCTGCTAACCATATACACATTTCAAAACCATACAGTTGATAACATTACATACATGCAGTTTTACATAACAAAAAACACGCTTCTGGCCTATACGCACTTTGGTAGCATGTATATGTGTAATTGTGCCATATATGCGCCATTACATAACCTATATGTGTTTTCAGCCTAAACCTATATTGTCATGTTTTTGGCTACCTAAACTTTGGACCCTATTTATGACACAATAAATGCACAACAACAAGAAAGTGAAGATGCACTTACTAGCTCTCAGTACTCCACTGGCCTGTCATGGCATCGCACTCGCCAGAACCTATGGAATCATTTCGATATCACTTCGCTTTTCTGCACTGCTCCTTTTCTTTTCTCTACACTCTGATCTCTAAAAGTGATGCATTCCAATGAGGAGATAATTAGCCCATGCTCCTAGTTATAGGCGTTGTAACCCTAATTTAGCCATGGTGACCTCTCATGGTCTCCGTGATCCCCCTTGCTCCCCTCTTAGCTCGCCTTTTTGTTGGCATATGATGAAGCGACGATAGTGTATGTTGTCATTGATTTCAATAAGTGAACCAGTATATGATGCTCAAGCAGGTAAACCGGTATGAACCGATGTGAAGACTGGAAGCGGCTATAGTCAACTGGGATGGTGTGAATCGGTGTCGGAGTTCACAGTGTGACTAACGGTTTGGCGATCTGACTTGTGCGGTGCAACCGATGACATTCTGTGATGAGTTAGTTAAGAGATAAGGATGAGATTGAGAGGCCACGTTAGCTATGTGCATGTGAAGAATCTATTTGAGGATCTTGCACGTAAAGATCGAATGCATTGAATGTCTACCTCAGGAATGTGTGTTTTTCGTAGAGGTATGAGAAAAGCGCGTGATGAGTTACTATTTTCTAGATGCGGTGAAGATTGGACAATGCAGAATGACTTGAGATCTGTTTTAGATCGTTTCACTCTATGCAATATGTTTGGACAGTCAGGATTGGATCACTTGTAATTGTATACCTAAAATGTTTAGGGTTTAGGGTTTATGCTACCGACCTAATTGTTGTCTATAAGGTCGATGATGTGTTACTGTTTGTGTTGGAAAAAGTTGTGTGTGTGTCTGCATGTTTTGATACTTGCCAAACCAGAGTGTGGAATCTGCAGCGTGTGATTGCAGAGGAGAGGAACTGAAAAGGATTTGCCTTAGCAAGTAGTGTTGTTATCAGATCAGAGCTTTACCTGTAGACTTCTAACCATCTCAACAGAAGGAAAATCCCTTGACCAGGTAGCTTTAACAGGCTTGTTGCAAATCCTCTAACTAGGTGACTCAAGTTCATTGAGTTCTTTAAATCCTCTAGCGAGGTAACCTTTAACAGGGTTTATAGCCATCCCTTAACCGAGTGATCCCTAACATGATCAGTTCCTAACAAAACCTTATTGTAAAGTCTTTAACTGAACTAGGCTCCTAACATAGCGGACATCAAAAGAGTTCAAAACAATCTTGTGGGTATTCATCCCCACCGTGGTTTTTCCCATTTGGGTTTCCACGTAAAAAATTTGTGTGTCATGAGCTATGTATTTTTCATGTGATGATTGAGTAGTTTTTATTCAGTTGAATATGCATGCAAAGCTAATGGTGGTGGTATTACTAATGCAACTCATGCATGATCAAACTGGTAAAATAGCTATCTAGATATGAGAATTGTATGCTATTTGAAGTACTCTTGTTTAACCGATTTAGCTATCTGAAGTATTTCTGTTAACCGGTATTGCTATAGTTAAGTACAATGGCATAATAAACCGGTTATCAGTGTTCTAAAATGTCAGAGCATTGAAGTGAGTTTTTGTGTGTACTGATTCACCCCCCCTCCTCTCAGTACCGATTAGGATCTTAGAGATTCATCATTATTCATCATTTGGTATCAGAGCAACTCCAAGTCCTCGGTGATATAAGCTTAACTACTTGAGGCAAAAGATCCCGCTTTAATGATGAAGAGGGAAGGTCCTAAGTTCAATAGGGATAACTTCAAAATATGGAAGGACAGAATGAAGATTTATATAAAGAGTTTGGGTGCTCAACACTGGAGCTATGTTGAGAATGCCTATGTAATCCCACCTGGCACTCTAACCGATGATCAGAAAAGAGAGATTCAAGAAAATGGGCAAGTTATGGAAGCCTTTATTAGCAGCTTGTCTGATATTGAGTTCATTGATGTACAAGATAAAGACAATCCTAAGTATGTATGGAACACATTGGAAACCATTTATGGCAGTGATGAGCATGTCAAGCAGGCTAAGGAAGAAAGCCTCAGAGGAAAATTTGAAGACACGAGGATGGTCGAAGGAGAGACCATTCAACAATATGGCATAAGGATCAAGACTGTGGTTGGAGATATCAAGATCATTGGTGGAAAAATTGATGATGCCATCATTGTCAGTAAAGTTCTGAGATCAATTTTTACCGGTCTATGCGATCAGGGTTGCCGCTATTTAGGAGTTAAGGTCCATCGATAAAATAAAGGTATCTTTAGACTCTATTATTGCAAAGTTGACTGCATATGAATTGAATAGCTATGATGGTAGTGTTCAAAAGATAGAATTAGCCTTTAGAGCGTTTGTTTCCTCCGCACTAACCAGAAAAGGAAAAGAGGCCAGCACCAGTTATGAATCCAGGCCAAGCAGAGATATGGACGATGAGGAGATTCTGATGGAGTTTGAAGCTCTTCTTTTCAAGAGACTTCCAAAAGACACCGGAAAATACAGAGGTAAGCTTCCTCTAAAATGTTTTTCCTGCAATAAGATAGGACATATAGCTGTTAACTGTCCTAACAATGACAATAAGGATAAACCAGAAAGGTTTAGAAAGTATAAAGGAGGAGGTCAGAGAAATTGTCTTGTTGCAATGGATGAAGGTGTTATCGATGAAGAATTTGAGGATGAAGAGAATGAGGACGTAGTGTTTGTAGCTGTAAAGGAAGAGGTGTCTGATCAGAAAGCCCTTGTCTCTCGCGTTGACAACTCTAATGAGTGGATCATTGATAGCGGGTGTTCTCACCACATGACTGGTGACCAGAGAAATTTTCTGACTCTGGAAGAATATGATGGAGGTATTGTCCGATTTGGCAACAATGGACCTTGCATGGTGAAAGGAAAATGATCCATCTCACTGAATGGAAAGAGCAGTGTGGATGATGTCTACTGGGTAGAAGGCTTTAAGCACAACCTTTTGAGTGTTGCTCAGCTGAACGACAAAGGACTTATTCTGGAGTTCAAAGGTGGGGTCTGCAAAATAATTGGAAAGAGTGGTGATCTTATTGCCATCGGTAAACAGACCAAAGGAAACTTGTTTCAGCTAAATGCCAAGATTAGTTAGTGCTTGATGGCGAAATTTGATGATAGTTGGATATGGCATAGGAGACTCTGTCATATGAATTTTGATAATATTGTAAAGGCTAGTAAGATCAAGGCAGTAAGATGATTGCCTTTGCTGAACAAACCAGAGAATGCTTTATGCAGAGAATGTCAGCTTGGGAAGATGTCTTCCTCAACATTCAAAGGCAAGTCTTTTTCAGCAGAGAACTTACTTGATCTTGTGCACACATATCTGTGTGGTCCGATGAAAACAAGAAGTATTCAGGGAGATCGATATTTCATGATTCTTACCGATGACTACTCAAGAATGATGTGGGTCACATTCTTGAAAGACAAGTCTGAGGCATTTGGAAAGTTCAAAGCCTTTAGAGCATTGGTGGAGAAGGATAGCGATAGAAGAATAAAATGCCTAAGAACCGATCAGGGAGGTGAATTCACTTCTGATGAATTCAACAAGTACTATAAAGAGAACGACATCAAGAGGCAGTTGTCTGCCCCAAGGACACCACAATAGAATGGCATAACAAAAAGGAATAACATGACTGTAGTTGAAGCGACAAGAACTATGTTGATCCAAGGAAATGTAGCTCACACATTTTGGAGAGAAGCGGTGAACACTGCAATCTATACTATGAACCGGGTACTCATCAAGAAAGGTAAAGACAAAACCCCTTATGAGTACTAGAATGTGAGAACTCCTAATGTGAGTTATTTTAAAGTGTTTGGCAGTATGTGTTGTATCATGAGAGATGAGCATCTGAGCAAGTTTGATGCTAAATGTATATGGTGAAAACAGACAAGAATAATGATAATATTGAAAGGCTAAATGAATTCAACTACAAAACCCTAGCCTAACAACAACAATGATCCACCATAACATATGAAGATTACTTAAGACGATGCAAATCAAATGAAATCACAAAGATTATACCATCACATGTCCAATAGGGTTTGGATCTCCATTCTTCCTATCTCCATTGATCTTGCTTGATATATTTGCTCTCAGATTTTATGTGCACGAGAGCTCAACAAAGAATATAATGTGGTTGCAAGTAGGATCGCATATGCCAAGTAGTCAATTGATCAAGTAGTTAGTTAGGTTTTGATAATGAAGGAAACATCTCCTTATATAGAAGACACTATATGAAATGGAGGGATAAGATTGAGAGGTGTAAAAGGAGGTCGGCTATGATTAGAGGGTAGGTAAAAGAAATAATAAAATAATGAAAGGGGTAGGTAGTGTATGAATTAAGAGATGAATGACATGTGTCATGGGTAGAAAAGGTTAATGAATTAATTAAATAAATAAAGATTTATTTAATTAATAGAAGAAGTGGGATCAATTAAATAAATAAGATATTTATTTAATTTGGGAAAAGAGTAATTTAAATAAATAAATGTATTTATTTAAATGAGAAATAAGATTAGAAGAGGATAAATGAATTAATTAAATAAATAAAGATTTATTTAATTAATAGAAGAATTAGGCTTAGATAATTAAATAAATAAAAATATTTATTTAATTAGACCGGACAATTTTAGGTGTCTACATTTTGCCCCTCTTTGAGACAATGCGGCTTGTCACGTTGTTTGAAAGAAGATAAGATGAACTGATACAGAGTTGCCTCAAGATGGGAATGATATGCCCCCTCGAGAGATTGGATGAAAATGTCTGGAAAGATCGCAGACAATCTCTCGATAAGAAAGAAAGGTTAGAATGGACTGACCGGATAGAGTGACAAAGTCACGGGATAATGAAGACTGACTCGGGAAATGAGGGCTAGGGCTAGGGTAGTCTATAAGATAGACCACGAGGGAAATACATCCTCATTGTCATCCACACATCCATGAGAGCAGAGTGCAGAGCAAAAATAGAGTAGCAACAGTTAGCAGAGATGGCTTTTGTTCATAGATTCGACCGCGTTCGCCGATTCCAAAGGCCAGCAGAGGCAGGAGAGCGAGTAAGTACCACAAAACCTCCTCGTACTTTGATGCATTTATTGTTGTCATTAATGCATGCTAGGTAGAGTAATAAATGCGCTTAGAATAGGGTCAAAAAAAAGTCAAAAACGTTCAGGCGCGTCTGCGTTGGTGCCAGGCGCGTCTATGCTCGCTAGGCACGTCTGTGTTTGTGCTAGGCACGTCTGTGCTAGGCAGGCACGTTTGTGTCGCCCAGGCGCGTCTATGCAGAGCATAGGCACGTCTGTGTAAAACAGGCGCGTTTGTGTAGTCTGCAAGCGCGTTTATGTCAGGAAAGCGTGTTTGTGTCCAAAAATGTGAATTTGTGTCTTCTAGGTTAAATCGACAGTTCTGTGATGAACATACGCTGTCGATTGGATAAGCTGCTAAGAGGATACACTCAAGCAGGTCCTCTAAGGAAGACTAGGATTGCAAATAGGGCTAGGATTGACAATTCTGTGATAGAACATACGTTGCCAATTAGGAAACTACTCAAGAGGATTCACTTAAGCAGAGGCCCTGGGATAGGATAGATCAAGGCACTTTGTGATGAACAGTGAGTACCAAGATATAGTACTTTGTGATGAACAGGGAGTACTAAAATATGAGCAACACTTTGTGATGAATAGTGAGTGCAAATGTGAGCAACACTTTGTGATGAACAGTGAGTGCCAAACACGTAATACTTTGTGATGAACAGGGAGTACCACTAGGATAGAAGCAACACTTTGTGATGAACAGTGAGTGTCACTAGGATAGAAGCAACACTTTGTGATGAACAATGAGTGTCACTAGGATAGAGTACCATATGCACTTAGATAAAAAGTAGCATTTCGTGATGAACAGTGAATGCCACTATGACTGACATGATTGATTTGCTTGACTGCAGGAATATTTGCCTATGTTGGAGTCACGGGAGAAATTCCTGTCGACTTAGAGGTTGCGACCTGAGCTGACCTTCGAGGACCAAGTAGCTATTGAGGCTATGGGTCTGAGACATATTCTGTATGTGCCTGAGTTTTGGGCGAACATAGGACTGTTGACTGCACTAGCGAAGAGGTGGCACTCCGAGACTTGCACCTTTCATTTACCGATGGGGGAGATGACAGTCACCTTCGAGGATGTATAAAGGATTTTGAGGATACCGATCGAGATGGAGATAGGGAGGCCCTGAGACGAGTGTTCCAGGACCCAGGACTGGAGATGAGGGCAGGGCATGTGGCATGGGATATCATGACACAGACAAGATTGACACTACTAGCGGTGATAGGAGGAGCGATCAGTGGGTTCTTGTGTCCGGATAGAGCGACACGAGGGTTAGCTGTGGGCTAGGGGAGCACATTGGAGACACTGGTGACACAGCACACCAGATACGCTTGGGGACCGTGTGTGCTGGCACACCTATATTATGAGCTGCATCAGTTTGAGTTCCATGGGTCAGTGGGATTGGGCTACGGGGTCACATTGTTACAGGTGTGGGCCTATGAGCATCTACCGGTGACGAGACCGATACACTTCAGGGGCAGAGGTCACAGACGCAGTTTCGTGCATTTGTACGACATGATCACCTCACAACCACGGATTGGCAGGTTAGAGCACTGGCGGTGGGTTATTGATGACATTGATATGGTTATATGGAGGCCATACTTGGGATGTGAGCAGTGGGAGGATGAAGGGGTAGAGCTACCCTACACCTTCTGGAGCAGGTATTTGATTGGGCAGACACCCTATGTACTGGAGAGGCAGCTAGTGGACAGGGTGGGCAGGTAGTTCGGCAAGATCCAGTGGATGCCACGGGGTTCAGGCATGTATGCACGGACTGTTAGGGATCAGGCACAATCTGGGCCATTACTATCATATGATCAGGCTGTTACACAACTAGTAGAGATGATGCCCCTACCTTGGGACATGTGGCCAGAGATTGAGGATGCCAACATGGATGTAGAGTACACAACATACTAGGCCAAGCATCCATTCCCATGCCTGACGGATCCAGGAGAGCTACTAGATGGAGATGGTGGTGGGGATGGGGATGATGATGGAAATGATGGTGGTAGAGGCCGACGGAGGAGGAGGGAGGTAGTTGGAGAGAGGAGGGTGGTGCCGCAGTGGGAGGGTGGAGAGGATAAGCAGGCTCGGGTGGTGAGGGGTCGCGGTGGATTACCGCTACAGGTGCCAGCAGCACAGGGTCCCAGATAGGTGCAGGTACAGGGACAGATACAGGGATAGGCAGCAGTACAGGGGGAGCCACAGGGGGCTGAGGCGGAGGAGGATGAGCTGACGGAGCTGAGGGAGATCTGCCAGGGACAGGCAGATGAGGTCTAGAACCTGGAGAGGGAGAGGGATAGACTCAGGAGGTGGCTCAAAGATACTGAGCGGGAGTGGGACCAGGCCATTCAGCGCTACACAGAGGCTGAGACAACACTAAGGGCTGGGAGGCAGGCAGCAGAGAACACAGGGGCTGGATATGCCTATGTCCTACGGGCAGGGGAGGAGATAGGCTATTGGCGGGATCTCTATTATGGTGCGGTGCCAGCTGATCAGCGGGCGAGGAGCTTCCATAGACCATCGCGGACAACGACAACTATGGGAGGGAGCCGAAGGAGACAAGTGTCTAGTGGTGGGGTTATGGGTCCTCCACCACCACCAGATAGAGGGGACAGGAGGGATGATCCTGGGACGGGTCCTTCAGGGGCTCAGATTTCGTCGAGGCCAGGCGGCTCTGAGGGAGGGAGTTCATCATAGCTGTAGAGGGCTCCCCATGTATCAGTATTGTATCATTTTTGTATGATGATGTAGACACCTGCGGGTGATTGTAGCCATATGATTTTGACATCATTGTATCATGACACTTTTGATTTATATATATGAGATGATTCTTCTTTGCGGCAGCTATATGCATGTGTACCTATGTGATGCTTCTATGTGTTTCTATGATGTTTCTATGTGAGGCTTATGATATGGATGCAAATATGTACATGATGAAATGCCATATTTTTGTTCTTTTAAGTTTTATATGTGTATGCATGATGCAAATGTGAATGTATGTAATGCAGATGAATATGATAATGCAAATGTAAATTGTGCTAATAGGTGTTGTGTGCAGGATGTGATGTAGTTGTGATATCTATATGTATGTATGAAATGTTTATATGTGGTAATGCAGGTGCAACTACATGAAATACAAATGTTTTTGGTGTGTCATTATACTCAGTCATGCGATAGCAGGCTATGCGGACTCGAGAAGGACGATGGAAGTCAATCAAGAAAGGGCGATGGAAGACAGAAGATATGAAAGTGAAAGAGCTTCTTGTGCGTTATCATCATTGAGCTTTATTATGACAAGTAGGTTATGACAATCGAGGCATATGTTCGACCCAGAAAGTCATTGTACCTGTTTGCATGGAGATAAGACAATCGCAAACAAGGAATGCCCCAATTCACACTAGACTCACAATGTCCTCATAGCCTTGGACAAGTCATAGCATTACTAAGAGACAATCCACAGACAGCAAAAGAAAAATAGGTGACGATACCCCATCCTCGCCTTTCTAGTCAAAGACATCATGGAGATAGAATCTCTAGTCAGAGACATCCTGAAAAAGCTAAAAGACATGTCATCAAAAGATAAAATCAAAAGAAAACCAAGACTCGACACCAACATCCACTGTAGTCCTCAAGTTTAGTGTCTCTTGTCACTTGTATAAGTCTATTTCATTGTGGTCACAATGTTTACTTTCACAGAAATGATAGATAGCACTGAACCATAATGTTGTCTGAGTCTGTTGAAAGATTTGATTTGTTGAAGCCCCTTTTTTTGCTGCTGTGTCTCATCTGAAACTGACTGAATCCATGAAACTGATACTTTATTGCGAAGAAGACGGAACTTTATTGCGGATCTGCGATGCAAATGTTGCTTTATTGTGGATTGTGCACGGATAGACTGAAGGAGACTCAAAGAAACTGTACTCCTCAAAACATGTGATGTTCTCAGTTCCACACCCATCACTAGACGTAGGATTTGCCTTAGCCATAGATAGGATCTAATTTATTATGGATGGAAATGGTGAAAAGGAAGGTTATTATGGATGACGAACCAATCTTAGGTAGATCAATAACAAGCCATGATGGGAATGGTTAAGTTTGTTATGAATGATAGATTGTGAGTGTGTGCAAAGTGAAAGGATGAAAGTGAATCCTGAAGGAGGGAGGAGCAATGTCTCTACGCATGGCGCTAGTGACCCAGTTTTCACCATGGTACTTGCCCAGGGCGCCACCAAAGTGGTTTTCACCGTTGGATGAAATTATTTCTCTTTACTTTTTTCGATTTTTCAATGTTTTTTTGTGTCACAAGGCGCCTGTTTGCCAGGTTTTCACCAAGTAACGATTTTTTTTTTGTTTTATAATTTTTTTTTGTATTTTTGAAATTTTTTGAATTTTTTTGTATTTTTTGAATTAGGATACTCTGAAGAGCTATGTGTAAAACCTGCAAAGGTGCATGCTGTTGATAGGATCCTCCAAAGGTTCACCTTCTGTAGTTGAGAGTTGATATGCACTAGATCCATATGTTGCTGTAATGATATAAGGACCGAGCCAATTTGGTTCGAACTTGCCCTTCTTCTCTCTGTCTTGCTGATTTTTGGGGTTTTCTCTGAGAACCAAATCACCTACCTCAAATGTGTGAGGCTTGACCTTATGATTGTAGCTGCGACTCATTCATTGTTGATAAGCTTTGAGGTGATTAAAAGCAATTTGTCTTCGTTCATCCAATAGTTCAAGTTCTTGTAAGCGAGAGACCCTATAGTCTTCATCACTGATAATGTTTTGCAAAGAGACTTGTAAAGAGGGTAACTCACCTTAATAGGCAAGATGGCTTCAGCGCCGTAGATAAGTGAATAGGGTGTAGCTCCTGTAGGTGTGTGGACACTTGTGCGGTATGCCCAAAGTGCAGGATTAAGTTGGATATGCCAATTACGGCCAGCATCGTCGACTATCTTTTTTAGGATCTTAAGGATTGTCTTATTAGACGCCTCAGCTTGACCGTTACTTTGGGGATAATATGGCATGGAGAAACGATGGGAAATATGGAAGCGGTCACAGAGTTCACGAACATCTTGATTTTTGAAGGGACGCCCGTTATCAGTGATAATGGAAACAGGAACACCGTATCGACAAATGATATAGTTGAGGATGAACGTAGCAATCTATTTTCCAGTGACTTGTGTGAGAGGCACGACTTCAATCCATTTTGTGAAATATTTTGTGGCTGTGATAATGAATTTATGACCATTGGAAGAAGGAGGGTGAATCTTGCCTATGAGATCGAGTCCCCACTGACAAAAGGGCCAAGGAGACGCAATTGGTTGAAGTTCTTGCGCTGGCGCATGGATGAGGTCTCCATGAATTTGACATTGCTTACATTTCTTGACAAACTGATATGAGTCTTTTTCCATATTGGGCCAGTAATATCCAGTCCTGATGAGTTTCTTGGCTAAGGTAGGACCACTAGCATGTGAACCACATATCCCTTCATGTACTTCATGTAACGCAATCTGAGCTTCGTCCCTTAACATCTAAGAAGAGTGCCATCTAGACCTCGCCGGTATAAGATATCAGCTAAAATGACATATCGAGAGGATTGGCGAATGAAAGTGCAACATTGGTTATTTGATAGATCAGGAGGTAGGGTATTGTCACGAAGGTATGTGAAAATGGAACCATATAACTAGGACTCGGGACCGACGACACATATCATCTCAATAGGAATGATTTCATATGAAGGAACCAAAAGGTTATCCACCAAGAACTCATAGCGAAAGACCACGACGAGACATGCATGCTCAATTGGTGTGTAGTTTAGCTCATATCCCACCAATGTGCGACTGCTGTAGTATACTGCTTTTTCCTTGCCCTCAGCAATTTGTTGTGCTAAGAGTGCCCCCAATGCTGTTGGAGTAGCTGATATGTATAGTAACAGAGGTTGATCTAGAACTGGTGGCTTCAAAAGATAATCTTTGAGTGTCTGGAAAGCCTGTTGACAGTTATCATCCCATTTGAATTGGATATTTTTATGTAGCAGGTGCTGAAAAGGATTACACTTATCTGCAAGTTGCGCTATGAATCTTCATATGGACTGGAGTCTCCCTTGTAAAGACTGAAGTTGACTGATATTTCTTGGTGGTTGCATCTCTAGGATGGCCTTGACTTTTGCTGGATCAGCTTCGATTCCTCCTTTTGATACAATGAATCCTAGGAGCTTCCCGGAGGTTACTCCAAAGACACATTTCTTGGGGTTTAATCTTACTTTGTATTTTTCCAACCGATCAAAGATGATTGAAAGTATGTCCAAATGTATATTTCTGTCTATTGATTTTCCCAAGAGGTCGTCGACATAATCTTCCACAGTTACGTGCATGAGATCATGAAAGATAGTAGTCATGGCTCTTTGATATGTAGCACCTGCATTTTTTAGCCCGAAGGGCATGACATTCCAGTAGAAGGTTCCCCAAGGACAAGTGAATGATGTTTTATGTTGATCTTTGGACACGATCTTTATTTGATTATAACTAGAGAATCCATCCATCAACGATAACATTTCATGACCTGCTGCGAGATCGATAATCAAGTCAATATTTGGTAATGGGAAGTCATCCTTAGGACAAGCTTTGTCGATGTCTCTGAAATCTGTACATATTCTGATGCTGCGATCTGGTTTACTGACAAGCACTAAGTTGGAGATCCATTCAGGATAATCAATTGGGCATATGAATCCGACGTCCAATAATTTCTCAAGCTCTACTTTGACCAATAATGCGACTTGTGGATGCATCTTTCTTAATTTTTGTTTCACTGGTTTTGCCCCCGGTTTAACTATCAAATGATGCATTACCAAATCCGGATATAATCCAGGCATATTAGCGTATGACCATGCAAAGTTGATTTGTCGTTCTTTGAAGAAACTTATGAATTTTGACCTTTCTGACTCCGTCAAAGATTAAGCCAGGAATATGTTGTGTGGAACCTCTTCTGTACCAATGTTCGTTTTTATAGTCTCCTCTACCAACATGGATTACTTTTCCTCATATGATGCTGGGAGGATGTCGAGCCTTCCATCTTCGGGTGCCTCAAAGAGGTTTTCGCCCTCAGATATGTCCTTTCTTTTTACTTTTTTGGGGTCAGACAACACCACAGTGTGGTTTTCGCCATAAGACCCTTGGTTTGTTCTTATTTTCACATTTTTGCGACTAGAAGGTTCGACGCCCTCACCAAAATATGCCATGCTATTGAGTTCTATAGTGTATCCCGCTTTATGGTCCCTAGGGGGAAGATCATCTCGTATGCCAAGATAGTCAATAAAAGCTTCATCATTTTGGAATGTGTCAAACTATGCAGGTCCTTCATGATCCCAGTCAATGAATCGGTGGTGAACAAGGGGAAGGCCTTTAATGTCTTCGAAGTTAGCGGGGCTAAGAATGAAGATGTAGTTATATTCGGGTATGTCAAGGTAATTATCGAGGTCATCGATGGCACTCTCCTCATCAGTCTCGATCGTGAATGAATCCAAATTATCATCACTAGTAGCGCATTCTGGGACAAGTGTTCTCATCCTATGTGATTTCAACCTAGAACCTTGAGACAAGGACTGTGTGGAATCCTCATGGTTTGTTTCTTGACCAACTTTGAATCTTTTATAAAATTCCTCTTCTTCTGTGGGTTCATCTGGCTCTCTGAATGTCTTGGTGAGCTCGAAGTCATTGGAGGATTTGTTTGAACCCCATTCCCATTCGTTGGAGTCTGTGGAATAGCGATCCTCTTGTTGAATTTTGGCAGCTTTGATTTGTAAAGCTTCTTCTGTCCTTTGAGTGTGGACCTTGGAAGTCAAGAAACCAAGTCCCTTCGAGCGTTCCTTTTTGAATGTCAATTCAGGTTGTAAAGGTTCAATGATGCCTTCCTTTCGTAACCCAAGAGGGCTTTTTCCATCATACCCAAATTTTTGTAGGATCTTGAAGCCTTTGCCATATTTCTCACATGGTAGATTGATGTGATCTTGTGTATCATCTTCAATGTCTTTATAAAGCATTTTGTATAAGTCTTCCTCTTCCAGTTCGCCCCATCTTTGAAAGGTAGTAGGGTCCCATTTGAGTACAATGATGGATACTTGCTTGTTAGGATGTGGTCTTCCATATTCTTTTGGGGAACTCATGACTTGTTGTAAGTACATGGTCTGATTTAAAGTGTATTCCCCCATGCCCTTGTCCTGAAATTTGCCTTTAAGCTCACCTTGTTTTGATGTTGAAGGCTTTAATGACTCAAGATCAATGTATGCCGAAGAAGGAACAGCTTCGCGATTACTGGGAATGATGGTCTCAGTTTTTGATCTTAGGTTATTGCAATATATGAACGGATTAGGATCACCATTAACTGTTATCTCAACTCCATTGTGAGGAAACTTAATGCATTGGTGATATGTAGATGGGACTGCCCTCATTTCATGAATCCAATGACGTCCTAGCAATATGTTGTATGTGAGATCTAGGTCTAGGACTTGACAAACTACATCCTTCGTAACCGGCCCAACTCTAAGAGGCAAGTTGATTGTGCCTTTGGATGAACGCTCTTCATCATCATATGCCTTGATGGTGATTTTGTTTGTAGAATTCACAACTTTATCAGAATATCCCAATTGTTTAATTGTGCTCAATGTACAAATGTTTAGACCAGCTCCTCCATCTATCAGGACTCGTTTTATTCGATGTTTGTGTAGTGGTGCATTATGTGGTTGGCTCACGGAGGCATCATCGACTTCTATGAATGTAAGGGAGTGTGGAATGGAAAGGTATCCCACCATGGCTTGAAACTGGTCCACGTTCAGATCAGTAGGGACGGCGGTGTCTCTTAAGATTTTGTCAAGAATGGCTTTATGTGCAGGGGATATACGTAAGAGCTCGAGGATGGAGCTGAGAGCGGGTGTCTTCCCTAACTTCTCTACAAGGTCGTACTCAGGCTTGGTTGATGAAGATGTGGTGTTTTTGGCTAGAGCACCTTGTAAAGTGAATTTACCTCAGGTTGTAACATTACATTCAGAGGTTGGTTCGGAAGAAGATCCAACACCTTTTAGGACAATCTTGGGTCTCCGGGTAGAATTCTCAGGGTTTTTGTCCTTGATGATAATGGTAGAGACATAATTGTCCATCGAAATGTGATTGATAGTTGAATCATAGTTATAGGTTGCTCTGGTATAGTTGGTTTGGTCATCTGTGGCTTTAGCTTTTCCCTTGTCATGCTTTGGGAATGGTTCCTTAAACATCTTATGTTCTTGATTGGATGAGTGTCTCTCAATCTCAATGTCACCTCTATCAATGAGATCTTGTATGATGTTCTTTAGTCGATGACAATTTCCTGTCTTATGACCCTTGCTCTTATGAAATTCACAATACTCATCATCATTCCACCAATTTGGTTTGACCTTTGGCTCATATGGAGGAAAATCTAGAATTGTGATTACCTTGTTTGCCACTAGCTTTTTGAAAATTGACTCAAGTGGTTCTCCCAAAGGAGTGTACTTCCTTCATGATCTGGAAGTTGTTTGAGTATTCACTTGATTGTTTGTAGAACTTGATCTCGAAAAAATGAATTTGGGTCGCACTGTGTTGGCATCAACAACACCATCATTGACTGTGTTCTTGTTTTTATTCCAAAATCTTGGCTTGTCCTTCCCTTTAAAGTCATCTTTGTTTTCCTTGAATATCTTAATGACTCCTTGTTCAATTAGGACCTTCTTTGTCGCTAAGCCCTTTTCAATGATGTCCTTGAAGGTAGACAAACAAGCTTTCCTTAGATCATATCCAATGTCTTTGTTAACATTTTGGGTGAACATCTCTACCATTTGTTTTTGTGGAATTTCACAAGAGCATCTGCTGGCTAGATTTCTCCATCTTTGTAAAAATGATGAAAAAGGTTCTCCATCCCTTTGCTTGGTGTTGCACAAAGTAGTGACTGATATGTCTGTCTCTATGTTGTAGGAGAAATGTTGAATAAATGCCTCTACTAAGTCACCCCATGACTTAATGCCAGGTGGAAGTTGGGAGAACCATTCCATAGCTTGATCGCCTAGGCTCTGTGGGAATAATCTCATCAAATATGTCTCTTCTGCTGCTATCTCAATGCAAGCTGTGAAAAACTGTCTTATGTGTGCCTTAGGATCCTCTTTTCCTCTATACTTATCAAATTTAGGCGTCACAAAGTGTGTAGGAAAAGGAGGCATTGGAATGCTCTTGTCAAATGGATAAGGACATATGTCTCTCATTGTGTATGTTGGATTTGGTGTATTTATGTCCTCCATTTTCTTTTGTAAGTCCCTGATTTGTTGTTCCAAATTGCTTTGAGGTGAAGATCGACTTCTTGGACCATACCCCATGCTTGAGGCACCAATTGGAGGAGGAGCATGTTGCATATATGGATGATATTGATCATACACATGTTCATATGGAGGAGGTCTATAGTGATGTTGCATATATGGACCACTTGGTATAGATTCATGTTAAGGAATGCCATATCTATTTTGTCCATGTATACCATACTCTATAGGCATGTCATGTTCTAATGTGTTGCCCCCAAATTTGACACGGGGTTTCCTTGTGTCCAAATTTTGAGCATGCCTTTGAATATCCAATTGCTTTGGTGGTTGATCCTTAGCATTGATACGTGATTGAGCATATTTCTCTGCATAAGACTTCCATAATGGTCTGTGAAGGTGAGTATCATATGCTTGACCATGTGTATGTGGGACCTCTGGTTTTTGAAACAAAGATGATGGTGATTCAGGTACCATATGTGGTCCTCTATTGCCTCCACTATTAGGTCTCCTTTGATCCATGTTGGAGTGAGTTTGTTGCAAAGGTCTATGTTCCATTATTTGAGACATGTCAAAATCATGAGGTATCTTGGCTCCACTTTGTGCCATCATTTGTAAGAAGTATTGTCTATCCCTCCTCATTATTTCCTCAATCAATCGATTGAAGCAGGGGTCCATAATGGATTCTTCCACATCTGCTGAATGTACTGAAAAGTTGTCCATATTGTCATTGTGTGTATCATTGTTGTTTGTAGTGTCCATGTTCTCAACATTTGGAATGTTTCTATAGGCATCCATGTCAGGTAATGTAGTATCATTACTATTGAAAAAGACATCATTGTCATACTCATAGACACTCATGTTTGCGGACTCTTGAGCCTCTTTAGTTTCTCTCCTAGATTTTTGAAGACGAGTTTCAACCATGAACTAGGTATTGACCAAGATGTGTGAGAATAGATGAAAATGGAAAAAGTATGGAAGACCAAGAGTTGGATGAAATGTAAATGAATCTGAGGTGTACTTGCAATGTCCAAAGTGTAAGACCAAGTATGTATGTAGTAGAGTAGGTGTGACTTCCAAAGAGAGGATAGTTTCTCTTGATGAGGTAAGTTGACCTTGACTCTAAGTAAGACCAAATGAGACCCAGAGGTGATAGACCTTGACGAGGGACCACTCAGCAAAGTGTTGTTGTATGTAGTGTGTTGACAAAGTATGATGAGGACAAGCAAGTGACCTTTTGACTCAAGTTTAGACAAATGTGAATGTAATGTGAGATGTAAAGCAATGATGGACTTTGTGAGACCCAAAGACAGGTTGAATGCTAAATGAACCCTGGAGAAATGACCTAGGAAGCTCAAGAATTCTGAAACTGACTGTGTTTGTTTGCTGGACTGTAAAAGTTTTTTTTCAATTATGAACACAGACGCGCCTGTATACTGCACAGATGCGATTTCCTGACACAGATGTGGTTCTTTTTAACACATACGCGCTTCTGAGATTTTTGTAAAGTGCACTGTTGATTCTAGAAACACAGACGTGTTTCTGCCCTTCACAGACGCGGTTATACAACACATACGCTATTATGGCAGACACAGACGCGTTTTTGCAAAATTTGTGCGATTTTTTTCCAATCTGTGAAGTCATTTTTGTTGTGACCAAATCTGACTGTTTGACTGTTTTTCGTGACAAGAGAACACAGTGTTGATGAAGATCCAATGTTTGCAAGTATCTAGACTCAAAATGACTCCAAGAAAAGTGTGCTGTTTGATGTAAAATTGTTTTGCATACACTTGAAGACACAAAAGACACAATGTTTTGTTGTTTGGTCTTGAATGTTTGAATATTTAAAATAAATCAAGCACAATTCTTATGGCTGGCCAAGACAATAGTTGTTGATCCCACATGGGGTTTTACCCCCGAGACTACGCTATTCGGAGCGAATACTTAGATGCTTGACCTCACTAGCTCCACCCTCGACACTCACTTCTCAGGTCAGCCAAGCATCAGTCCCCACAAAAACTCCTCGTGGCGAACTTCGTATCTCTACTAAGAACCATATGTGTGTGGGCCACTACCAAAGGTCCGACCTCCTGCCCCAACAACTAGAAGGATCTGGGCTTCTAAAACAAAAAGGTGCTAGTAAGGGAATCTGCTCGTGTGGCCATACATGCGACACTTTCAGCTCTGTAAATACAGAAGGCTCCCAGCCGGTAGGGGTTACACCCTACAAATGATCAAATAAATTTGATCAAACGGGTTTATGGGGAGACATAGTGTCGGTATGAACTAATCAGCACACGTTATTCATAGTTTTCACCATGAATACAGTTATTTATAGTGGTTCGGAAGAGGTGTGTTTTTCTCGCTACCACTTGGGTCGTTCTCTTCTCACTAGTACTCCTAATGACCACACGGGAAGACAGGCCCTCTAAAAATTAAACAAAAAGAGCCTATTGCTCAAGACACAAAAGACAATGGTTCAATTTTAGTGCACCAATTGAAGTGTTTGCTAGTCTATTGAAAACAAAGCACACTATAAAAATCCAAAAAACCCTTGCCAAAGACCTGCAACAAAGAGTTGTTAATAGTTTGGATTGTTTCAAATAATCACCCCTTCCTGCAAGCACACAAGTTAGGTAAATTTTAAATCCAAAAGAGTTTGTGAAAATAAGGGCCTTCAACCAAATGATTTTGCTTTCAAGACAAGCTGCACCAATTTCGTTAGCTAGATCTAAAAATGTTAGCTCAAAATAAACTGGATCTGAAATATTGAATGACCAAAAACTGAATCAATAAACTCCAAAAATGAAATCAATGCACACAGATGTGGTTACCTTCTACACAGACGTGACTCCCTGACGCATACGCGCTTCTGTGAGACACAGACGCGTCTAAAAACACCGCAGACACGACTGAGCAACACAGACGCGGTTTCCGGAATCTGCAAAATAAAATACAGTCGAGGACATAGACACGATTCCAGATGTCACAAACATGGCAGAAAATCAAAAACGCGATCCGAAAATACACAGACGCGAAAATATCAAAATACTGTTGAAAATGCCAGATCTGCAACTTCAAAACACAAAATTTGCAAAAAGGATGTTAAATGCGAAGGGACAAGAGTCCCACCAGGCATGCCAAAATGTATATGGTGAAAATGGATAACAATAATGATAATATTGAAAGGCTAAATGAATTCAACCACAAAACCCTAGCCTAACAACAACAATGATCCACCATAACATATGAAGATTACCTAAGATGATGCAAATCAAATGAAATCACAAAGATTATACCATCACATATCCAATAGGGTTTGGATCTCCATTCTTCCTATCTCCATTGATCTTGCTTGATATATTTGCTCTCAGATTTTATGTGCACAAGAGCTCAACAAAGAACATAATGTGGTTGCAAGTAGGATCGCATATGCCAAGTAGTCAATCGATCAAGTAGTTAGTTAGGGTTTGATAATGAAGGAAGCATCTCCTTACATAGAAGACACTATATGAAATGGAGGGATAAGATTGAGAAGTGTAAAAGGAGGTCGGCTATGATTAGAGGGTAGGTAAAAGAAATAATAAAATAATGAAAGGGGTAGGTAGTGTATGAATTAAGAGATGAATGACATGTGTCATGGGTAGAAAAGGTTAATGAATTAATTAAATAAATAAAGATTTATTTAATTAATAGAAGAAGTGGGATCAATTAAATAAATAAGATATTTATTTAATTTGGGAAAAGAGTAATTTAAATAAATAAATGTATTTATTTAAATGAGAAATAAGGCTAGAAGAGGATAAATGAATTAATTAAATAAATAAAGATTTATTTAATTAATAGAAGAATTAGGCTTAGATAATTAAATAAATAAAAATTTATTTAATTAGACTGGACAATTTTAGGTGTCTACACTAAATGTGATGAAGGAATATTTCTGGGATATTCCACTAAAAGCAAAGCTCTCAAATGCTACAACAGCAAGACTTAGAAAATTGTTGAGAGTATCAATGTCAGGGTTGATGAATCCCTTGAGGAGCATGAGGAAACCAACAACAAGCAAGCAGAAGATGAACCAGGTGTAGCCTTCTGGGAACCAATTAAGAAGGAAACAAGTTGCAAACACCAAAAAGACCTCAGTGTTCCTATACCGGTAGAAGCTGCAGTAGGTGAAGAAGAAGATGAAGTGGAAGAAGAAGAGGAAAAACAAGCAGAACCAACTAGGGTCATTCCTAGGTATGTGAAACTACATCATGATCTGAAGTAGATCATAGGAGACAAAGATGCAGGGATACTCACAAGGAGAAAGGTGAAAGAAAACTCTTGCATGATTTCAAAATTTGAGCCTAAGACCACTAGAGAGGCACTTACCGATGAAGACTGGATTAAGGCAATGGAAGAGGAGATAGACTAGATATAAAAGAATGCAACATGGTCTTTGGTACCCATACCAGAACACAAGAATGTCATAGGTACCAAATGGGTCTTCAGGAATAAGTTGAATGAAGAAGGCACAGTTGTAAGGAACAAGGCAAGACTTGTATGCAAGGGATATTCTCAAGAAGAGGGAGAAGACTATGGAGAAACCTTTGCTCATGTGGCTAGATTGGAAGGTGTCTGAATGCTACTTGCATTTGCAACATTCAAGGGATTTAAGGTATACCAGATGGATGTGAAGTCTGCGTTCTTGAATGGAATCCTAGAAGAGGAAGTGTCTATTGAGCAACCAGATGGATTTGCCTTATTAAAAGATAGTAACATGGTGTGTAGATTACACAAGGCCCTATATGGATTGAAACAAGCACCAAGGGCATGATATAAATGGTTACACTCTCATCTTATGAAAATTGGATTTCAGAGAACAAGTGAGGATAGTAACATATACCTGAAATCTGAAGGTGATCAAATTCTGATCTGTGAAGTATTTGTAGATGACATAATCTTTGGAGGAGATGATCAAATGAGCCATGCATTTGCAGATGAAATGAAGAAAGAGTTTGAGATGTCTCTGATTGGAGAGATAAAGTTCTTCATTGGTTTACTGATTCAACAAATGAAAGAAGGTATATTTATTACCCAGTCCAAGTATGTCAAAGAGGTATTGAAGACCTTTGGCATGGAGGAGAGCAAACCGGTTAGTACACTGATGGTGACCGGCTATAAATTGACTAAGGAAGATGATTCAGCGTTGGTGAATGAGAAGGAGTACCGGTTAATGATCGGTAAGCTGCACTATATGGTGCACAACAGACCAGATATTGCTCATGCAGTGGGCATAGTAGCTCGTTTTCAGAAGAGTCCAAGAGAATCCCACTTGGTAGCGGTCAAGAGGATTCTTAGATACCTGAAAGGGACTATTGACTATGGATTGTGGTATCCATACAATGGTGATTTTAATCTCAAAGTGTTTACCGATATAGATTGGGCACGTAATGTGGACGACCGGAAGAGCACAACTGGTGGAGCATTCTTCCTTGGTGGAAGACTAGTCTCCTGGACAAGCAAGAAGCAGAGTTGTATTTCTCAGTCTATAGCTGAAGCAGAATATGTGGCAGCATTTATGAACTGCACTCAGGCAATCTGGATGAAGCATGTACTAAATGGCTTCAAAGTACCTATATCTAAACCAGTGAGTATTTTCTGTGATAATACTAGTGCAATAAATATTTCCAAAAATCTGATATTGCATGCTAGGACAAAGCACATTGAGCTCAAGTATCATTTCTTAAGAGAAAAGGTTCAGAATAAAGAGGTTGTATTAAGACATGTTTCCAGTAGGGAGCAGTTAGCAGATATATTCACTAAGCCCTTGCCGAAGACTACATTTACCTATTTGAGAGGTGAATTAGGGATTCTGCCCCTTCATGAAGTAAATTAAAGATGTGTGCTCCACATTAGTCAGGTGCTACAATGAAAAATCTTACAGGATTGATGTGTTGAAGGATGCTACTCCACTGGGGGAGCAACATAGTAGAGCTTGGAAGCTTATGCCTCCACTTTGGCATTGTTGTCAAAGGGGGAGAAGATATATTGTTTGGGGAGAAGATATTGAGCATGTACACACTGACCAATCCAGGTGGTGGTGATATTTTTTTTGCATAGGTATAGTGTCAACCGGTATATATTTTACTGAGCAATGATGCACTGAGTATTGCCATCAATGCCAAAGGGGGAGATTGTTGGCATATGATGAAGTGGTGTTAGTGTATGTTGTCATTGATGTCAATAAGTGAACTAGAATATGATGCTCAAGCAGGTAAACTGGTATGAACCAGTGTGAAGACTGGAAGTGGCTATAGTTAACTGGGATGGTGTGAACCGGTGTCGGAGTTCACAGTGTGACTACCAGTTTAGCAATCTGACTTGTGCGGTGCAACCGATGACATTCTGTGATGAGTTAGTTAAGAGATAAGGATGAGATCGAGAGGCCATGTCAACTATGTGCATGTGAAGAATCTCTTTGAGGATCTTGCATGTAAAGATCGAATGCATTGAATGTCTACCTCAAGAATGCGCGTTTTTCTTAGAGGTATGAGAAAAATGTGTGATGGGTTACTGTTTTCTAGATGTGGTGAAGATTGGACGATGCAGAATGACTTGAGATTTGTTTTAGATCATTTCACTCTATGCAATATGTTTGGACGATTAGGATCAGATCGCTTGTAATTGTAAACCTAAAATGTTTAGGGTTTAGGGTTTATGCTACCGACCTAATTGTTGTCTATAAGGTTGATGATGTTTGTTACTGTTTGTGTTGGCAAAAGTTGTGTGTGTCTGCATGTTTTGATACTTGCCAAACCAGAGTGTGGAATCGGCAGAGTGTGATTGCAGAGGAGAGGAACTGAAAAGGATCTGCCTTAGCAAGTAGTGTTGTTATTAAATTGGAGCTTTACTTGTTGACTTCTAACCATCTCAACAGAGGGAAAATCCCTTTACCGGGTAGCTTTAACAAGCTTATTGCAAATCCTCTAACCAGGTGGCTCAAGTTCATTGAGTTCTTTAAATCCTCTAGCGAGGTAACCTTTAACAGGGTTTCAACCTTTAATAGGGTTTATAGCCATTCCTTAACTGGGTGATCCCTAATAGGATCGGTTCCTAACATAACCTTATTGTAAAGTCTTTAACCAGACTAGGCTCCTAACAAAGTGGACATCAAAAGAGTTCAAAACAATCTTGTGGGTATTCATCCCCACCATGGTTTTTCTCATTTGGGTTTCCACGTGAAAAATCTATGTCATGGGCTGTGTAATTTTCATGTGATGATTGAGTAGTTTTTATGCAGTTGAATATGCATGCAAAGCTAATGGTCGTGGTATTACTAATGCAACTCATGCATGATCAAAGTAGTAAAATAGCTATCTAGATATGAGACTTGTTGTATGCTATTTGAAGTACTCTTGTTTAACCGGTTTAGGTGTCTGAAGTATTTCTGTTAACCAGTATTGCTATAGTTAAGTACATCGACATAATAAATGTCAGAGCATTGAAGTGATTTTTTGTGTGTACTGATCCCCCCCCCCTCTCCCCCTCTCAGTACTGTTTAGGATCTTAGAGATTCATCGTTATTCATCACTTTTACCATTTTTATTTACACATTTTCCTGTCAAGTCTACCCTATCATTTCTCCTTATCGACATATTGTCTAATTTTTTGTAGATTTTTCATCCAATCTCTCAAGGGGGCATGCCACTATCATTAATTGGGGCAACCTTCTGTATCAGCGAATCATTCTTTTTTGAAACAACACAATAAACTGAATTAAAATTGTCCTAGCCTAATTAAAATAATATTTTTATTTATTTAATCATCCCCTTTTTCTCTATGAATTTATTTATTTAATTAATTCACAAGTGGCATTCATCTCTTAATTTATCCCTAAGCACCTCTCTAATATTTTATTATTTTCTCCACCCACTCTCCAATCTTAGTTGACCATCTTTTTGTTAAACAGTTCAAATAACCGAAAGACAACTAAGAGGGGAGGGGGGGTGAATCAGTTGTCACAGATTACCGGAACCATTAGTAGTTTAAAATTTAATACCAGAACCCAAAACATTAATACTGGAATAGCAATTAAACCAATTAAGCATAAACAATAATCACAGAATAAATACCATCCACATGACACCAAGATTTGTATGTGGAAAACCCGGTAAAGGGAAAAACCACGGTGGGAAGCCTACCCATAGTCAGATAATACTTTTGTAGTAAGTATGTGAATTACAATTGAGAGGCCTACACTTGCAGGAAGGCCAACAACCTAGAGCGCACTTCTCATCACAAAAGGAGCCTCACTTACTACATATAAATCCAAATCTAGACTACAATTCGAAGAAGTGTTGAACTGCAAAAGATAGCATATGCTATGCCTGAGTACAGTTCCGATTAAGCTCAATATAGGAGGACTAAATCCTCTTACATACACCCAATTCGATCTCCAATGATCGACCAAATCCTCTGCCTGAATGATATTACATTATTTGCACATTACATTCCTTGACCATGACCTTTAACATAACCATGATGATCAATAATGAGATCTTACATCTATATATACAAACCCTCAACCATAAACAATCAGGTCGGCCACCAGATAATAAACCAATTACATAATTAAAAGCCATGTCGGCCTTAGACAAAACAAATAATATCCAACACACAAGATATACTAGAAATACATTGAGAGGTTCAATCCACACGTTACATTAAAGCCAGTCTATAACCTAGATCAACCGAGACCCAATATAGGTCCACACGCTTTAGCAATGATCTCCATCTGCCAAGTCTTCAACATGATCACCAACAACATCCTAGAACTCCAGCAGAAGCTGCACCAACACCACTTATGCAATTCATCAAAGATCTTCATCAAAAGCTCTGCCGGTGAAGCCCTCGTCGGAACCAGAAACTAAGCTTCTAAGCAAGCAGGATAGCATTTGATCACTAGACCAAAATCAAATGACCAAATATGAGCATGAGTATCATGAAAAATCCAATTCCATCACCAAACTATACCGGATCATGCTGGATCCAAATCAACCAGAAACCACTCAACCTACCAGGACCAAAAGGGTGTCGGTAAAACATCCAAACAGCTAGTGTTGGCATCAATGACAAAACATCAATGCAACACAATGATCAATTCCACCAAATGGCCAACAATCTCCCCCTTTGGCATTGATGGCAACACTAGATGTGAAAAACATCTAAGTACCAAGAAATGCCAAACAAGTCTCCCACATACAGCTTTGAATGTCAATATCCCTCCCCCTATGACTTTTTTATTTTTCTTTCTATCTTTTTCACATCAATATCTCTCCCCCTTTGACATCAATACCAAAAATATGACAAAAATATCAAAGCAAGAACATAAACCACTGAATCACAAAGCTGACTACTCCCCCTGTAGTAGCATCCCACATCAGTGCCAAAATGAATAGTATCTCTGATAATGCATGTCGGACAGATGCTGAACCACATCAATCAAGTCTCTACCGGAGGGGTAGAAACTCTCAATCTATCTCTCAGGTACTCAAATGATTCCTTGGGCAAAGGTTTAGTGAAAATATCTGCAATCTGCTCTTTAGTGTTCACATAAACTAGTCTAACTTCATTTGCTTCAACCTTTTCCTTCAAAAAGTTATACTTTATAGATATGTGTTTTATTTTAGAATGAAATAGCAGATTATTTGATATATCAATAGTAGTAGAGTTATCATAGTGAATAAATACCGGTGCATCACAATCCATCTTTATATCCTTCAACATTTGCTTCATCCATAAAACTTGTGTACAGTTAGTAGCAGCAACAACATACTCAGCTTCAACAGTAGTTAAAAAAGTACATGACCGTTTCTTGCTAATCCATGAAATCAACTTCTTTCCAAGAAAGAAAGCTCCACTGGAAGTACTTTTCCGGTCATCAACATCTCTAGCCCAATCAACATTTGTATATGCATATAAAGTAAAGTTATCATCCTTAGGGTACCACAAGCCATATTTTGATGTACCTTGTAAATATCTAAAAATCCTTTTCACCGCAATCTCATGATTTTCTCTAAGATCACTCTGAAATCTTGAAATAATACGAACAACATTCATAATGTTAGGCCTAGTCTGAGTCAAATAAAGCAGACCTCCAATCATAGATTTGTATCTTGTAGGATTTATATGTGCAGAAGCATCTTTCCTTGTCAATTTCTTACTTGTAACCATAGGAGTACTTACTGGTTTAGAATCTCCCATACCAAATTTCTTCAACAATTCCTTAGCATATTTAGTTTGATAGATTAAAATACCTTTGTCAATCTGAGTAATCTGCAAACCTAAGAAAAATTTCATCTCACCAATCATAAACATCTCAAATTCTTTCTCCATATTCTTAGAAAATTCTATGATAAATTATCTTCACCTCCAGAAATAATGTCATCAACAAATACTTCAATAATCAATATATCATCATCAATGATCTTATAATATAAATTACTGTCAGCACTGCCCTTAGTAAAACCAAGCTTCAAAAGATATTTATCAAATCTTGCATACCAAGCTCTAGGTGCTTGTTTCAATCCATATAACACTTTCCTTAACCTGCATACCATATGTGTATCATTTGATAGTGAAAAACCACCAAGTTGCTCAATATAAACTTCATCATCAAGATCCCCATTCAAAAATGCACATTTAACATCCATCTGATTGTTGGTATTTTGGTTATGTTGATATGGTTTTGTCATTGATGTCAACACTTATTAACACTTGTCAACTCTGGCACTTTGGAGGATTGGCAATGTTCACCGACAAGCAAGTGACTTTATGCACAGTCACCGGTATCTAGTTCACCAGCAAGATATATTGTTCACCAGCACTTGGAATGACATAGAAAACACTTGGTTATGTTGAAGACATCATTTTGACACTTTGTTTTGGAGATTTGTTCATCGGCATATTCGTATTTGCATATTTGTTGTTACCGGCAAATAGGTCCAAAATAAGCACCGACAAGCTTATCTATTCCAGATCAGCATGACACGCTTTGGAGATGATTTTGTTGTTATTGTAAATGCATTAAGCCGACATGTTGAATCGGATATTGCATCGGTTATTGATTTACTTGTAATTGATTTTATTGTAATATCTTTTAGAGCCAACCTACTAAAATTGGTCTTAGGTTATGGTATATATGTAAGATCTTATTTGTAAGATCGATATGCGATTGGGAAAATGAATTATAAGAAGGTATATGTGAGATTAAGCAGAGCTATACACGTAGACATCATTTGAAGGTGAAGCAAGATTTTTGTGAAGGCATATCAGAACTACACTGGTATTGAATCCAGCATATGAAGATGCTATTTTGAGCAGTACATCATTATTGGATTTAACCATCCAATTGTAGTTAGTGTGACTCCTATTTGTGTTTGAGCAGTGAGCTCTAGGCACTTGGCCTTTCTGCATGTGCAGACCCCATTTGTATACACATACTATCTGTAGTAGTATCATCTGATTGTGGGTAAGGTTTCCTACCGTTCCCCTTACAGGGTTTCCACGTACAAATATTGGCGTTATGTGTTGTGGATGTTATTGTCTTTCTATTTCATGCATTAATCTTTACCGATACTGCAATTAACTGATAAACTGTCTACCTGTATAAAGTTTGGTTTACCGGTATTAAGCATTAAGGTTGGTTAAGTTGTTTTTGGTTTGAATTTATTAGACAACTGATTCACCCCCCCTTCTCAGTTGTCTCTGGGACCTAACAATTGGTATTAGAGTCTAGTTCTCTTTTTGCAGAAGTTTAACAGCTTGAGGAGATCCAATATGTACTAACTATTTCAGGAAGGACAGTCCCAAACTTAATGGAACCAACTATGGCATATGGAAGATCAGAATGGAGACACATCTGAATTGCATTGGAAAGGACATCTGCGATATTACAAAGAATGGCTATACTGCTCCTACTCAAAGTCAACCTAATCCACCTACCTTAGGAAAAGATGAAGAAAATGATTGCAAAGCAAGGGAAGCACTTTTGAGTGCATTATCATATCAACAAATCATGGGATTATCAGATAGGTCTATTGCTAAAGCTATTTGGGATCATTTGGAAACATTGAATGAAGGAGATTCCACAGTCAAAATTGTAAAACTTGAAAGCTTCCAGGTTAGGTATGAAAATCTGAAAATGGAAGAAGATGAAAGGATTTCTACTTTTATGGAAAGAGTAAATGAAATTGTTTTGGGTATTAAATGTTGTGGAGGAACCTTAAGTGATGATGAAATTGTTTCAAAAGTTTTAAGAGGATTGCCACCGACATATAAAATGAAAGTTACTACTATAAATGAGTTGAGAACAATGCCTAATACATTAGTAACTAGGGATACATTGATTGGAAAACTCTCAGCTTTTGAAATTGAGGAATTTGGTCCCGTTGCTACTATAAAGACATATTTAGCTTTTAAGGCATCAACATCATCTGCACCATCATTTGACAAGTCTAATTGGAAAGCCTTTTATGCAAGAGAACTTGAGGAAAGCAAGAGAGAAAATGAAGAACTTGAAGCACTATTTGCAAGGAAAATGCCTAAAGGTCCAGTTGGAAGTAAGTATGAAGGTAAAGCACCCTTTAAATGTTTTAACTGTAGTAAGATTGGTCATATGGCTTCAAGATGCCTTGATAGACATGCTAGACTAAGAGAAGAAGCTAGAAGAACATACAAGCTTAACTCTGAATATTAGAGATATAGATTTAAGAAGAATAAAGATAAATCTTGTTATCTTGCTGATGAAGGAGTCATTGATGATTCTGATGAGGATTCGACAGACAATGGATGGGTTTTTGTTGCTATAACAGAAGATAAATCGACACCTACAGTTCAACCAGTAGAGTAGGCCCTGGCAGCTAAAGTTGAAGTTAAGGATGAATGGATCATTGATTCGGGATGTTCTCATCATATGACTGGTGATAAAGGTAAATTCTTGAACTTTTAGGAGTATAATGGAGGTATGGTAAGATTTGGAGATGATAAAGCTTATTTGATCAAAGAAAAAGGTACTATATCTCTTGATGGTAAGCATAATTCTAACAATGTTTACTATGTAAAAGGTTTAAAGCACAATCTTTTGAGTGTTGGTCAATTAGTTGAGAAAGGATTTTAGTTACAATTCAAGAATGGAAAATGCAAAATTATGAACAGAATTGGTTTGGAAATTGCAACCGGTAATCAAACTAGAGGTAATATCTTTTATTTGAATAACAATGAAAAGGCATTCTTGATTGCACATATTGATGAAAGTTGGCTATGGCATAAGAGACTTTGTCATGTAAATTTTGATTGTATGGTAAAAATCAGTACTACTAAGACAGTTAGAGACTTACCTAAGATTGTCAAACCTCACAATTCGATATGTAAGGAATGTCAATTTGGAAAACAAGTTAGAGCATCTTTTAAAAGTATTCCAGAAAAATCCGATAATGCTCTTGACTTAATTCACACTAATTTATGTGGTCCAGCTAGAACTAAAAGCTTACAAGGTGATAGATATCTCATGCTAATCATTGATGACTATTCTAGAATGTGTTGGGTTACTTTTCTCAGAGAAAAATTAGAAGCACTTGGGAAATTCAAACTATTCAAGGCAATGGTAGAAAATGAAATCGGTAAGAAAATCAAATGTCTGAGATTAGATCAAGGAGGTGAATTCACATCTAAGGAATTTAATGCATTCTGTGAAGTGAATGGAATCAGAAGACAATTATCAACACCCCAGACACCACAACAGAATGGAGTTGTAGAAAGGAAAAACATAACTATCTTGGATGCAGCTAGAAGTATGTTATCAGAAGCAAATCTACCACATGTATAGTGGAGAGAGGTAGTAAGCACATCGGTCTATACATTCAACAAAGTTCACATCAAAGGTGAAACCGGTAAGACCCTTCATGAACTATGGTTTGGTATTACTCCTACTCTTAAATATTTCAGAATATTTGGAAGTAAATGCTATATTAGAAGAGATGAGTATATTGGCAAATTTGATCTTAGAAGTGATGAAGGAATATTTCTTGGTTATTCATCTAAGAGCAAAACATATAGATGTTTTAACAAAAGATTGCAAAAAATTGTTGAGAGTACAAATGTGAAGATTGATGAACAGTTTAGAGGAACTTCAAGGTATATAGACTCTAAAACGACAACAAAGATACTGACAAATGAACCTACATTGAATTCACCAGTACAGAATGAAGATCCAGTTACACCGGTATCATCTGAAAATTCCACTGTAACTGAGGAACAACAGCAAACGAAGACACCCCGATATGTAAGATTGAACCACTCTGAAAATCAGATAATTGAGAACAAGTATCAAGGAGTTATGACAAGAGGAAGACTGGAAAATAAAGAGGTATGTCTTATTTCTCAAATTGAACCATCATCAATTAATGAGGCATGTGAAGATAAGCACTGGATTAAAGCTATGGAAGAGGAACTAGAACAAATTGAGAAGAATAACACATGGACATTAGTTCCCCGGCCTAAAGACAAAAATATAATTGGAACAAAATGGGTATTCAGAAACAAACTTAATGAAGATGGGAAGGTAATTAGAAATAAAGCAAGACTAGTGTGTAAGAGATATTCTCATAAAGAAGGAATTGATTATAATGAAACCTTTGCACCGGCAGCTAGAATTGAGGTAGTTAGATTATTCTTGGCTTTTGCAACACACAAGAACTACAAATTATATCAAATGGATATTAAATGTGCATTTTTGAATGGAGATCTTGAAGAAGAAGTTTATATTGAGCAACTTGATGGATTTTCTTTGACAGATAACAAAGATATGGTTTGCGGGTTAAGGAAAACTTTGTATGGGTTGAAGCAAGCTCCAAGAGATTGGTATGCTAGATTGGATAAATATCTTTTGAAGATTGGATTTTCCAAAGGTAATGCTGACATCAACTTATACTATAAAGTGACTAATAATGACATCTTGGTTATAGAAGTTTTTGTTGATGATATAATCTTTGGAGGAGAAGATGGATTATGTAAAGACTTTTCTATTGAAATGCAGCATGAATTTGAAATGTCTATGATTGGAGAGATAAAATTCTTTTTAGGATTGCTAATTTCACAGACTGATAAAGGTATATTCTTGAGTCAATCCAAGTACTTGAAGGAGTTACTAAAGAAATTTGGGATGGAGAACTCTAAACTGGTAAGCACACCTATGACTACAAATGACAAATTATCACTAAGGGATGAATCTACACTTGTTAATCCGACTAGGTACAAATCTATGATAGGAGGTTTACTGTATTTGACACAAACAAGACCTGATATTATAAATACAGTATGTATTGTTTCAAAATTTCAGAGTAATCCTAGAGAAAATCATGAATCAACAGTAAAAAGGATTTTCTGGTAGTTACAAGGCACTACAAATCTTGGTTTATGGTATCCTAGAGATGAAAACTTTGAATTATGTGCATACACAGATGCAATAGGCAGGAGATGTGGATGACAGAAAAAGCACCACCGACGGAGCATTTTTTCTTGGAAGCAGATTAATTTCTTGGTTGAGTAAAAAAAAAGTTGTACATCTTTATCAACAACAAAATCAGAATATGTTGCAGCAAGAACTAATTTTACACAGGTATTATGGCTTAAGCAAATGTTGAAGGACATAAAGGTAAAATGCAAGGAACCTATAACTATCTATTGTGATAACACTGCAGCAATTGATATATCTAAGAATCCGGTACCACATTCTAAAACTAAACATGTTTCTATCAAACTAAATTTTCTGAAAGAGAATGTTGAAGCAAAAGAAGTAAAACTAGTTTATGTGAATACTAAAGAGAAGATTGCAGATATTTTCACTAAGCCTTTGCCTAAGGAGACTTTTGAATATCTTAGAGATCAGCGTGGGGTCATACCCCCACTGGTAGAGACTTAGACAGTTGATGTTTTTCATCAACTGACAAAATTAACAGAGAAATCTTTTACTCCAGCTTTGATGAGGAGAGCTACTTCTCAGGGGGAGTAGTTGGCATACTGAATTGATTGGTATTTTGTATTTGACCCTGGCTTTTGTATTGGCTTTGTCATTTGATGTCAAAGGGGGAGAGATTGATATGGAAAAACACAAGGAAAACACATGTTACTCTCAGGGCGAGAGATTGATTACTCTTTGTATCTGAATTTTGATTTCTGGTTATGATCTCTTTTGGGAGATTGTTGGTTTATTGATATTTAGCATTTCTGTTTTGGCACTTTGATGGTTTTTCCATTTTGTGTTGCCATCAATGCCAAAGGGGGAGATTGTTGGTATTTTGGTTATGTTGATATGGTTTTGTCATTGATGTCAACACCTATTAACACTTATCAACTTTGGCACTTTGAAGGATTGGTAATGTTCACCGGCAAGCAAGTGACTTTATGCACAGTCACCGGTATCTAGTTCACCGGCACTTGGAATGACATAGAAAACACTTGGTTATGTTGAAGACATCATTTGGACACTTTGTCTTGGAGATTTGTTCATTGACATATTCGTATTTGCATATTTGTTGTTACTAACAAATAGGTCCAAAATAAGCACCGATAGGCTTATCTATTCCAGATCAGCACGACATGCTTTGGAGATGATTTTGTTGTTATTGTAAATGCATTAAGCCGACATGTTGAATTGGATATTGCATTAGTTATTGATTTATTTGTAATTGATTTTATTGTAATATCTTTTAGAGTCGACCTACTAAAATTGGTCTTAGGTTATGGTATATATGTAAGATCTTATTTGTAAGATCGATATGCGATTGCGAAAATGAATTATAAGAAGGCATATACGAGATTAAGCAAAGCTATACCCGTAGACATCATTTGAAGGTGAAGCAAGGTTTTTGTGAAGGCATATCAGAACTACACCAGTACTGAATCCAGCATATGAAGATGCTATTTTGAGTAGTAAATCATTATTGGATTTAACCATCCAATTGTACTTAGTGTGACTCCTATTTGTGTTTGAGCAGTGAGCTCTAGGCGCTTGGCCTTTCTGCATGTGCAGACCCCATTTGTATACACATACTATCTGCAGTAGTATCATCTGATTGTGGGTAAGGTTTTCCACCATGGTTTTTCCCTTTATAAGGTTTCCACGTACAAATATTGGTGTTATGTGTTGTGGATGTTATTGTCTTTCTATTTCATGGATTAATCTTTACCAGTACTGCAATGAACTAATAAATTATCTACCAGTATAAAGTTTGGTTTACTGGTATTAAGCATTAAGGTTGGTTAAGTTGTTTTTGGTTTGAATTTATTAGACAACTGATTCACCCCCCCCTCAGTTGTCTCCGGGACCTAACACTGATAAACCTTGTAGTTTTTATAAGCAGCATAGGCAAGAAATAATCTTATAACTTCAATCCTAGCTACAGGTGCAAAAGTCTCTCCATAATCAATTCCTTCCTTCTAAGAATATCCTTTACAAACCAATCTAGCCTTATTTATTATAACTTGACCATCCTCATTCAATTTATTCCTAAAAACCCATTTAGTTCCTGTATGCGGGAAAAGCGAGTCGATAGAACTTGAAATGTGAAAAATGAAGCTCTAGGGAGACTTGGCCACACACCCATAGGACTTCTTGGTGCAAGCTATGGAGTCATGAATCTTCCCAAGGTTGGTTCCATGGTTCTCTATCTCACAAGGTCCTTCAAACCAATGTCTTTGCTCTCAGATCACTGAGCAAAGTGGTTTAGGGATGACAAATGCAAGAACGAGGGAAACTTTGGTTGATTTTAAGATGAAATGCATCCTAAGCTATGCATGATCCTATAAATGCAATAAACTAGATTATAAGATGACAAGATTAGTAGCAAGACTATCCTAGCATGATATACTAGTCTATGATTAAGCTAAATGATAAAGAAAATACTCTAAACATGCATATTTAGATTAATTCCTATTGAAAAGAGAGGCTAAATGATGAGCACAAATGATATATTAAAGCTTGGATGGATTTCAGTTTAAGTATGATGCTAAAGGCTTGGATCCTTAAAATGGAGGATGGAGAGCTCTATTTATAGCAAAAATAGGGTAATGAATGGCCAGGATTGAAAGAGGTAATCAAGGGTTGAGTTTGAAAGTTGGGAATCCATGTTTGCAATTGGCACCAATGAAATGGTGACAAATGTCAACATAATACTGGTTGAGAGAAGGGGTTGGATACATTAAATGCCTAAGAAGACCTCATGGTTACCTTAGGGGGTAAAGGTTAAGGTTAGGTTAAGGTTAGGTTAAGGTTATCCAATGGATAAAGGTTTTATTCAAAGGATAAACTCTTGTGCAAAGGATTAAGGATAACCATGGTCAAAGCAATAAATGCTTGATGAGACCCTTGGGTTACATGGAGGTTGAGTTTAGAGAAAGTCTCTAATCATGCTAGAGGGTTGAGTTAACCATTAATGGTTTGGAAGACAAAGTTGTTGGAGACTTGAAGCCTTTAATGGTTATCAAAGACTTTAAGGGTTTGAGAAGTGACTTCCCCTTACTTAGGGATGTGACAATATTTAGGAGATGGGTTAGGTTAATTTAGAAGTGATTAGAAGAGTCTAGAAGGGGTTATGAATAGGGTTTAGGAAGCAAGTGGGAGATGTAGGATTTTGCAAGTGGATGGAGGGATAATAGGATTTAATTGAATAAAATGAATTTAATTCAATTTGGTTGCAATTGGGGAAATTAAATAAATTAGATTTATTCAATTTAGGATAAACTATTTAATTATATTTGAATTTAATTAAAAAGTGGATAGAGGATTTAACTGAATAAAATGATTTATCCTATTAAATGGTAAAAGAGGTCTAGCGAATTTAATTTAAATAAATGGAGTAATTTACTTAATTAAATAGAGGAATTTGAGTAATTCAATTAAATTGGATTTAATTAAATAGAGAAATGAACATAAGATTTTCATTTAGGAATATAGTCATTTTTATACGTCTACATTTTGCCCCTCTTTGAAGTGACGTGTGTGCACATGTTAATTCAAAGAAAATGATGTATCGTCGTGATTTATGATCAAATAAATTTTTTATGTCATTTTGAGATATGCCATGCCCCAGTTTTGATAATTGATGTTGATAATGCCCCCTTGAGAGATGAATAAAAAATTTGGAAAATTTGTTTTGATTTGATAATTGTCTTTGCATTGTAAAATGTTGGCTATGTGGAATGCTAATAATTGATTCATCTCCCGATATGGATGCGTGCGAGGGTACGAGGAAGACCACGAGCGAAGTACATGCTCAATTCCCTAACCTTACTTTTATTTCACCCTATAAAAGGGGAAAAGTGCATTGTTTTGTCTCATTTGTGCTTGTTGACTTTGGAGAGAAAGACTTTTGGAGAGAAGACAAAATGCCTATCCTGTATTCTACACAATGATTTGAGCGCGTTCAGAGGTATCCGAGGCCTACCATGTATGGACCACCGGTAAGTCAACCTTTTTGACCCCTTTTTTGATTTTTGATTTTGTCATTTTTGGTCATGTTTTCAATTTTGGCACACAGTTTTTTTGGTTTGGCGCATAGGGGTCATTGGTTAGCGCATACGAAAAATTTCGGAGCACATAAGGGTTTCAATTTTGGGTAGTGTCCGAAAACTTAGGGTAGTGCATAAATTTGCTAGGTTAGTGCATAGATTTGCTAGGTTAGTGCATAAATGTAAATTAGCACATTAGGGACACAGGGTAGCGTAGAAGGTTTAACGGGTAGCGCATAGGGTAAACCTAGCGCGTAGGTTAGACCTAGTGCATAGGGTTAGATAGGTAGCGCAGACGCGGGATAAGCTAGCGCATGGGATATGTTTAGCGCTTAGGGTAGATTAGATGGCGCATTGGAAGAAAGAGGTAGCGCATAGAGATAATCTAGCACGTGGGGTAGATAGGATAGCGCGTGGAGAAAACAGGTTAGTGCATAGAGTTAATCTAGCACGTAGCCAAATTTAGTTAGCGCATGTGGTCATTTTAGCGAGAAAGGATGATTTGTGAGTGAGGAAAATTGATAGGATAAGGTCAGTTTTGCTGGGATAGGTGTAAATGTTTCGTTTCTGTGTTCGCTGTCATGGTTTTGATATTTGTCCAATATAAGTGTCGATATAACTTGGTTTGATTTGCAATTTTTCAAGTTATTCATAGATATTGATGTGGAATTGATATAAACTTGATTTGATTTGCATTGTTTCAAGTTAATATATGTGGAACTTGATTTGTGTTACAAGCTGATAGATTGTGGAACTTGAGTTGTTTTACAAGTTGATATGGGTTGGAAACTTGAGTTGTGTTACAATTTGATGTGACGTGGGGACTTGAGGTGTGTTACAAGTTCGATATGGTTTTTGAAAACTTGAGTTGTGTTACAAGTTGATATGGTTTTTGATGTGATTTTGATTTTGATATCTATGTTTTGATGAGGAAACTGATATTGGACTTATTTTGCTGTTTGACAGGAGTGATTGGGAGTGGTTCAGTCACGCGAGCGGTTCCCGAGACCATGGGCATTGATACCATGGTTGGCACAGGCTGATCTAGACATTATTGATAGATGCGGCCTGTCTTCCTTATTAGATATGTCTCGGTTTATTGTGAACTGGGGTTTACTTACAGCGTTGGCAGAGAGATGGCACAGTGACACGAATACCTTCCATTTTGCCACAGGGGAGATAACAGTGACCCCAGAGGATTGTTACCAGATCCTACACATACCTGTAGTAGGTGCACTACTACCTTATGAGCAGTCAGAGGAGGGCGGGATAGAGGCACTTCGCCGGATATTTCGCTATGATACAGTGTGCGGATACGAGATTTCATGGCAGGAGTTTCTAGATTTGGACTATGTGCCTCTTCCATCGGTACTGATAGGTTTTATAGGTGGTTTTCTATGTCCCGACTATAGGTCAAAGGGACTATCTGTGGGATGGGGATTGGTGTTGGAGGAGATGGTTACATAGGGCCGCAGGTTCGCATGAGGATTGACTATGCTAGCCCATTTGTATAGGGACTTGCATGAGGTAGTCTACCTGGGTTACGACAGTTTGTCAGCTGGCGTGACACTTCTATAGGTATGGTGTTGGGAGCACATTTCCGTAGCTAGGCCATTAGTGGATAGAGATAGGCCTGTTGGGCGTGCCTATGCATATGGATACAGGGGATTAGTTGTCCAGTGGAAGCTGGGCAAGCTAGAGCATTGGAGGAGGGTATTGGATGACATTGATACGGTCATCTGGCGACCGTATATAGGTTGCAAGGTATGGGTCGAGGATGGGTTGGAGATGCTATATGTCTTCATGACCCGATTTTTGATAGGTCGTACCCCGTTTGTGATCGAGAGATTTTTGGTTACGAGAGTTTTGCGGCAGTATGGTCGGCAGTAGGGGATACCATAGGGGACCTGTTTGTATGCGTGCCAGAGGCAGGACATACCAGATTGGGGTTCGACTATTGACAGTGCAGCGACCGTAGAGGAGTTTGTGCAGTTAGTAGGCCAGATATGGGACTATGCCCCGGAGATACTAGATGCTGGTATGACGGATGAGTTTGCCAGATTGTTCGCAGCTCATGTCGTGGTGAGGATATCAGATCTAGCAGAGATGTGGCCCACTTTCGATGACAATGAGGATGAGGGAGATGGAGATAGGGATGAAGGAGATGATGGAGGTGGTGGAGGAGGATGACCAGGGGAGGAGAAGAGATAGGGGTAGAGATGGTGGGGATAGAGGGGTGGAGAGAGCAGTTCAATGAGCTGTGATGGATAGAGGTAGAGGAGGTTTGGCTATTGGAGAAAGGGGTGAGGGGATGGTAAGAGAGGTGATAGCAGCAGTGGGAGGGACTGATGAGGTGAGATGGCCAGCCCAGAGGAGGAGGACTGATGTGTTACCTCCACTAGCACCGAGGACAGGTAGAGGGACAGGGGGTACCCCTACGGGTCTGGATTTCGACTCATGTGGAGGACACCCAGATTAGGACCCTACAGGTGACAACGTAGTAGCTATAGGCACAATTATTAGCGCAGTAGCATCAGATTACCCAGCTGACCACCGAGCGCGACACTAAGATAGAGCGGCGGGGGTCGAGCAGAGGAGCTCGCAACGAGCTTGTAGAGAGTGCCAGCAGGTGGTCTGATATGAGACACCTTGAGAGAGTTGGCTTTGAGAGCCAAGGAGGCGGAGTACTACCGGTGCCATTATGAGGATGCGGTGCCTAGGGAGGGTCGAGTATAGAGTTTTACGCAGTCAAGATCGAGTCGATCTCGAGAGACTGGTTCGTGGTCAGAGAGCAAAGGTGTGATGGGGCTGCATAGACAGGATCCTCCTAGAGATCCAGGGGCTGGGACATCTGTGTCGAGACTATCTCCCTTAGGAGATAGTCACTCTTGAGAGACATTGTCTCTATTGTATTTTTTATCATTATTTTTGTTGTACGGGGCACAGACATGACAGATATTGTGCATTGATCATTTGTTGATATATATATATATATATATATATATATATATATACGACTCCATTTTCTTTGATCATGGGATGTGTTATGGATGCATGCTTTCTATATGCTTGTGTTTATTTTATGATGATGCAATTCTTAGATAGATGGTATGATGAAGTGAAATGCAATGATGTAAATGTATGATGTTTATGAGATGTATCTTGAAAATGAGATGTATGATTTGATATGCTGTGAGATGTATCATGAAAATGAGATGTATGATTTGATATGCAACTAATTGTAAAATGATATACAACTAATTTGAAAATGATATGCAACTAATTGTAAAATGATATGCAACTAATTGTAAAATGAGATGCAACTAATTGTTTTTGAGCATCCTCATTCTGCATTTGTCATCCCGATATAGCCACATGTTGTTTGCTTTCGATAGATATATCATCATTGAGCATTGATTGATCTTGGGATATGTTAAAAATTTATACAAGCATAATGGTATATTTGAACCATGATGACCTGAGAAAAATTTACATGATGTTTGATTTTGCAAGATAGCACAAGCGTCAAGGTATAATTGAACCAGGATGACCTGAGTGCGGATTGCGTATAAACAGACAAGATTTAAACCATTTGTATGCGTAAAGTGGAATCATGTCTTCAGTGATATGTTGTAAATCACGTCTCGAGACAAATATCTACATAGTACAAATGATCGCCTCACAGATAGAAGACTAATAAAATATTGGAGTTTCTCAATGTTCTCTAGCTTGGAAGCATTGTTGAGAAAATTTAGAGAGTCCAATAATTCAAAAAGTTTAAATGCAAAAATAGTCAAGACTTTATGCAAAATGCAACATTTGGTACTTCAGAAAATCATCCATCGTATTTCTCTTGTGAATCTTTTATCGATCAATGTTTTGATTTGGGCTTGTGTAAGTTTTTGTTTGTTGAACATGATGCTCTGAGTTTTGCAAATATTCTTGATGGTTTGAACATGCTTGTAAGTTTTGACAATTATTGTCCCTAGCTAAGTGTACCTCTCAATGCGGGTATGTACAGTGATTACCAAGGCATGGTAAAATGTGGTGAAAAGATAGATGGATAAATCAGGATAGTGACTACGCTAAGTATGTCCTGAATGGATAGTTGCTAAGTGTCGGGCGATGGCCCATAGTGTTTTACTGCGGAGATAAGGATGTGGATATAGATAAAGGAGTTGTCCTTTTACAATAGCGCCTGTTACCAGGTTTTCACCAGTTGCTTTTATTGTACCTTTTTATTTGTTTTTCCTTGATTTTTTGATTTTTTGATTATTTTTGACTTTTTCCGTGCATTAGACTACTCAAGTGTAGTATTTCTTCAGATGAATGATGTTAGTTGGTTCATCGAGCACATCTCCTTCTGAAGTTATTAGCTGATAAGCACCTGATCCATATACTGATATGATGACATAGGGACCTAACCAGTTAGGTTCAAATTTCCCTTTCTTTTCTCGATCTTGCTGATTTCTTGGATTTTCCTTGAGGACTAGGTCACCAACTTTGAAATTTCAGGGAATGACCTTGTGATTGTAGCTTCTGCACATGCGTTGCTGATATGCTTTGAGATGAGTGTAAGCATGCTGACATCTTTCATCTAATAGTTCTAGTTCTTGTAGTCGGTTGACTTGATACTCTTCATCAGGGATTAAGCCTTTTAGAGAGACCTTGAGAGATAGAATTTCTACCTCCAGGGGTAAAATAGCTTATGATCCATGGACCAATGAGAAAGGTGTTGCTCCTGTAGGTGTGTGGATGCTAGTTCTGTATGCCCAAAGTGCTGGATTGAGTTGTACATGCCAATATTTGCCTGCATCATTCACTGTTTTCTTTAGGATTTTCAGTATTATCTTGTTGGATGCTTCTGCTTGACCATTCCCCTATGGGTAGTATGGTGTAGAGAACTAATGTTGTATTTTGAATTGTTCACATAGTTCTTGGACATCTTGGTTTTTGAAAGGTCATCCATTATCGGTAATGATGGAGCTTGGAATACCATAACTGCAAATCAGATAGTTTAGGATAAAAGAGGCAATTTGTTTTCCAGTCACTGTGGTCATGGGGACTGCTTCTATCCACTTGGTAAAGTATTCTGTTGCAGTTATAATGAACTTGTGTTCATTTGAAGATGAAGGATGAATTTTGCCGACCAAGTTGAGTCCCCACTGACAAAAGAGTTAGGATGTTGTAAATGGTTACAGTTCCTGTGCTGGTGCATGTATCAGATTGCCATGGATTTGACATTTAGGACACTTTTTTGCAAAATGATAAGAATCTTTTTCCATTGTCGGCCAGTAATATCCAATTCTTAGAAGCTTTTTAGCAAGAGTAGTCCCACTTGAATGGGTGCCACAAATACCTTCGTGAAGCTCATGTAAAGCAGAATCAGATTCATTACGATCAAGGCAATGAAGAAGAGTACCATCTAGACCTCGACGATATAAAGTATCAGCAGTAAGGGTATAATGAGTGGCTTGTCGAATAAAATTACATTTTTGGTTTTGAGATAGGTCAATGGGTAGGATGTTGTTCTTTAGATAATCATATATCTGTCCATACAAAGGAGAATCCGAACTAGTCAAGGCATAGATAACATGGGATTCAAAGTGGTCATAGGCTGGGGAGAATAATTGCTCTACTAGAAACTCGTAACGACTCTGTTGCTCTAGAATCTATAGTAATGAAGTGATAGTAGCCATTGCATCGGGTGCTTTGTTGTTCAACCTTGGTATTTGCTCAAAGGTGATGTGTACAAAATACTGTTTGAAGTCATCCACCATTCATTTGTAGGTTAGTAGCTTGTCATCTTTTGTCTGATAGTCGTTGTTGATTTGATTGACAACTAGTTGTGAATCTCCGTAGACTTTTAATTCCATGATTTTCCATTCTACGACCATTTTGATGCCTATAACCAATGCCTCATATTCAACCACATTATTTGTGCATGGAAACATCAACCTATATGATCTTGGTATAGTGTGTCCTTCAGGAGTGATAAATAGAATGCCAACACCTGAACCATGTTGTGTGTAGGATCCGTCAAAGTATAGGGTCCATTGCTTGGTAGAAATAGCAAGAACGTCTTTGTCCGGAAATTCAATATCTATAGTTTGTTTTCCTAGTAGCGGTGCTTCAGCTAGTTGATTTGCAATTGCTTGTCCTTTGATAGCTCTTCATTCTGTGTAGTGGATATCAAATTCACTGAGAATCATGACCCATTTAGCCAATCGGTCTATAAGAGTTGCCTTGCTGAGTAGATATTTGAAAGGATCAATTTTTGCCATTAGCTTAATTGTGTGTGCTAGCATATAATGTCGGAACTTTTGAGAAGTGAAGACTACTGTTAGACAAGCCTTCTCAATGAATGTATAGTTGAGTTCATAGCCATTCAATGTCCTGTTGATGTAGTATATGGCTCGTTCCTTTCCTTGTTGATCTTCTTATGCCAATAGTGCCCCCAGTGATATATCTGTTGTTGAAATGTATAAAATGAGTGGCTTTCCTGCTATTGGTGGTACTAGAACTAGTGGGTTTATTAGATATTGTGATTTGATAAAAAGATTCTGTACACTTGGCTTCCCATCTGAAAGGTACATTCTTATGTAGCAAGTGATTGAATGGTAGACTTTTATCGGCTAGTTGAGCGATGAATCGCCTAATTGATTGAAGTCATCCTTGTAGAGAGCAGAGTTGACTGATATTCTTTGGTGGTGGCATCTCCATAACGACTTGTACCTTTGTTGGATCCACTTCAATACCTTTAGCTGAGACTATGTAGCCTAGTAACTTGCCTGATGTAACCCCGAAGACACACTTCTTAGGGTTGAGCCTGACTTGGAATATTTCCAATCGATCAAAAATCTTTGTTAGGATGATAAGGTGTTCTGCTCTGGTGAAGTATTTGGCTAGTAAATCATCCACATAATCTTCCATGAAGGTATGCATCATGTCATGAAAGATTATTGCCATTGCTCATTGATAAGTAGCTCCTGCATTCTTTAAGCCAAAAGGCATAACATTCCAATAGTACGTTCCTCAAGGACAGGTAAACGTTGTCTTATCTTGATCCTTTGGGGCTATTTTTATTTGATTACATCTTGAAAAACCGTCCATTAGTGAGAGCATTGCATGGCCCACTGTGAGGTCTACAATTATGTCGATACTGGGTAAAGGAAAGTCGTCCTTTAGACAGGCTTTGTTGACATTTCTGAAATCAGTGCAGATTCTGATACTGCCGTCTGGTTTTGATACTGGTACTATGTTGGAAATCCATTCTGCATAGTCGATGGGTCAAATGAATCCGACATCTAATAGTTTCTTCAGTTCAACTTTGACCATGAATGCCACCTGTGGATTCATCTTTCATAGTTTTTGCTTAACTGGCTTAACTCCTGGAGAGATGGACAAGTGATGCATGATTAAGTGTGGATCAATTTCGGGCATATCTGCGTATGACCAAGCAAAGTTAATTTGCTTTTCTTTTAAAAAAATGATAAATGCTGATCTTTCCTCCTCTGTCAGAGATTCTGCCAGGTGTATGTTTTTGGCTACTTTTGTAGTACCAATGTTGATTGATTGAGTGGGCTCAATCAATATGGTTGATCGCTCATGAAAATGTTTAGGAAGAGTGTCAAGTCTCCCATATTTAGGTGCCTTAAAAAGGTTTTGACCCTCAAATGCGTCCTTTATTTTTACTTTTTCGTGATCTAGAGCTGCCATTGACTGGTTTTTAGTATCAGATCTTTTATTTTGTTTATTTTTTTGACTGAGAGACTTAGCACTCCCTGGTTTGCAGACATCGTTACTTTGTTCATTGGTAGAGCCTGTTTTCGGATTAACGGTACATAGATGGTTAATAATAGATTCATCATTTGGGAAAATTGGTATATCATGTATTTCGGGTTCGTCCCAATCGATGAGGTCAGGAAAGACAAGTGGTAAGGGATCGTTTGGTGGATCAAGTTCTATTGTGGTAAGTGTCAGGATAGAGGTTTCATTGTGATTGGTTTGGGTGTTAAAGAAGTCAAGGATTCCGTCGAGGTCTTCGATAGTATCATCCTTTGTATAGACTTGTTCATAATATTTCTGCTCGCTTTCCTTAGCGTCATAGATATTTTGTGGTCCAAATTCAGGTAGTCTAATTTCTGCGTTATGCTCTTCTTGAGAAAGGGATATGGAACTAGTATTTTCAGCAGTCTCTTTAGTAGCATTTGAGCAGCTACCCTATTCATATTCATTGGAATCAATCTCAGAGTTATCATCCCAGATCTTTTCAGTGCTGTAAACAAGTATGTTGCATGGCGAGAATAAGTCTTTGATAATTGATACTATTTTGCTGGCTTTTTTTGATTCTGCATCAGATCCTGCTTCTATTCTTTGCATTGGTTTGTAGATTGTTTCTTCCCGGGGAGGAATGATGTTGCCCTGAGGTGATTCTATTTTGTTGGATATTTGTTCGTGAATATGAGCTACTGCTGCAGATATGGCCTTCTTGTGAATGAGGAGTTTCTCCTGATGTTGCTTCTGTTCTTGACGTTTACGGTCCTTGCAGATTGTTTTAGCTGACTCAAATAGTGCTTCTTGCCAGGATTCTTCTTTGTACTTCTTCTTTGCTTTCCATTGAGGTTTTGGATTTTTGCGTGGTATCTTTCTTGGTAGGAAAGTGAGTTTACAACCTAATCTTGTTTTGTCCCTACTAAGATGTGAAGGAAGGTCTATTGGTTTAGTGACTCCTTCTTTGCGCTTTCCAATAGGTCCTTTACCATTATATCCCATTTGTTGCATAATTAAGTATCCCTTTCCATATAGGTGTGTTGGTAGAACTATTTCTAGACCAATTGCTCTGTTATCTTCTTCTTCATCTTTGTAATAACCAGCTAAGGATGTCCTTTTCCTCTGATTCATGTGCTAGAGTACCGAGTTGGATGAAGGTACCATCAAATTTGGTGATGGGCTGAGTTACCTGATGTGTTGATGTTGTAGGTAATCCATGAGATCTGGGTGATGTTGGTAAGTTAGCCAAACACATGGGTTCCAAAGAGTATTCCCCCATGCCTTGTTCTCTGATTTGCATTTTCTACTTGAAATCTCCAGGGAATGATTCAGACTTTTCCTGCTATAGATCTGCTGTTGAGGATTTCTATTTTTCCCTATTATGGGGAACCAAACTGTCCTGGGCTGCCCCCATTGCATTACAATGTTGAAATGGATTGTGATTAGCAGATATAGAGACCTCTTGTCCATTATAGGGAAATTTGACATGCTGGTGATATGTAGAAGGCACTGCTTGCATTTCATGTATCCAGGGTCGACTTAATAAAATATTGTATGTGAGGTCTATGTCTAAGACCTGACACATAGTATCTCTTTGTATGGGGCCAACTTGAAAAACTTGTATGGTGTTATTATAGATATGATTGATACGAGCCCCACGAGCATCATTTGAAGTGGAAGCTCCATCTTTGTTGTAGTTTGGAAGAGGATTTTTAAAGGCTCCATGGTCACCATTTGCCTTGAGACCATCCACTATTAAATCACCTCTATCAATCATGTCTTGAACAATGTTTTTCAATCTCATGCAATCGTTCGTTTGATGACCTTTGTTGCGATGAAAATCACAAAAGTGTGAGTCATTCCACCAAGGTGGTTTGATTTGTGGTTCATAGTTGCTGATTGCAGGCAAAGAGATAATCTTGTTTGCCAGGATTTCTTTGAATGCTGACTCCAGTGATTGTCCCAGTGGTGTGTAGACATGTTTTTGGAAATTGTTGGTGCCGTCTTGTGAATTGTTATTAGGTCCCTGATTTGTGGTATTGTTTTGAGTATTGTTGGTGTTGTTTGTGTTGGGTTGACCTTGATTGGTATTCAGTGCGTATGTGTTAGCATCCGGGTTAGCACCTTTGGGGTTCTTTGTAGCTTGAGGATTTCCTGATAATGCGAGCACTGGCTATTTAGATTTTGGATCATGTGATTCATTGCCTCCTTCGTTTCCATTGTTTTTGTTTCGAGTCCAGAATCTAGATTTGTCTAAGTTGTTGTTTTTTGGTTATTGTAGTTTGATGAACTTGTTCCTTCTTTGAAGAATTTGAGCGTTCCTTTCTTGACACATGCTTCTTCTACTTGAATGTCGTTTTCAATCAGTTTAGCGAAAGATGATATACATTGGAGTTTGAGCCTGTAACTCATCTCACCATTTAAGTTGTCGATGAAAATTTCCATTTTCTCTTTTTCAGGAATATCTTGAGGATATCGTGAAACCATACATCGCCAACATTGAAGGAATACCATGAATGTTTCATTGTTTTTCTGTTTGGTGTTACAGACGTCTAGCATGGTTATAGCATGTTGAATGTTATAGGAATACTTAGTGATGAATTTGTTGACTAGTTCGTCAAATGATCTGACAAGAGGTGTGATTTTGGATAACCATTCCATTGTTTGTCCTCCCAAACTTCTTGGGAATAACCTCATCAGATAGGTGTCGTCATGAGCAAATTCAAGGCTCATGGTACAAAATTCTCTAACGTGATCACGGGGATCACTTTTCCCATCATACTTATCAAATTTAGGTATGTTTGAATTTGGAGGAAAAGGGATCATGTGCAATCTTCTGTCAAATGGATAAGGACAAATTTCATTTAGTGAATATCGTACTGTTGTCCCTTGTTGCATGTCTTGCATTTGTCTTTGTAACATTTGCATTTGTTGAGTAAGGGCAACCAAAGGCGCATTGTTTTGCCGAGGGAAGAGTTCTTCCATTGCATTAATCCTGGGTTGAAATGGTGTATGGAACAATATGTTTTGCTCGGGGATGTGTTGCTCAGGGATGTTTTACCCTGGTGTATGTTGTTCCGATATGTTTTGTTCAGGAATATCTTGCTCAGGGTCGCATGCTTCCCCTTCTCATTGTCATTCTTGATATTCGTAATGTTGAGATCTTGTTCTAAACATGTCTGTGTCAAAGTCTTCAGGGAGTTTAACCCCTTTGCTTGTAAGCATGAGTAGGTACTTTTCCTTGTCATTTTCCATGAGTCTTTCCACAAGTTTTTGGAACAAAGCACTTTCTTGGCATTCCTGAAGAAGTTCCTCAGAAATTTCAATATCTTCTAGGTGTGGACCTTCAAAAGGATTTGATAACCTCTGATTCATACTAGATTCTGCTTATGCCTCGCTTTGCTTGTTTTGTTAAGAGAGAGTAACAAGCATTTTAGTAGAAGCTTTCTGTGATAAAGGGGATGAAATCCTCTTCGATATGTTGGTCGGGGGTTGGTGGTTTAAATCAGGGTGTGTTGTAAGTGATGCACTCGTCGGGAAAGAATGTTGGATTGATCTCTTCTCCATGGTTTATGATTTGACTGAATGCAAATTTTTGACAATATGCCCTAGTCTTCAAAGGCTCCTTGTCAAATTCGTTGGATTTGTTCTGGATATAAAGTTTGATGTGATGAAGGAATGTTCGATGAGATTTGAAGAGTTGACGGTTGATGTATAAAAAATTATTTCTTTTGACAAATTTGGAAAAACTTGGTTGTTGTTTCTTCAACATGGTGTTACGATAAGTATTCTTTCTTCTCAGAATATGAGGATTAGTCATGCATAAGTGATTTAATGGTTTCCTTTGAATTGTTTTGGATTTATTTGATCTTGTTTTGAAAACTCAAGTTTTACTTTATCAAAGTGAGGGTTTAGATGCCCTCTCACGACAAAGCGTGTCAAATGATATGGATAAAGTCTCTCGATATGGAAACTTGATTTGACAACCTGAGATTTTGAACAAGTATTTTTGAGATATAATTTGTGAGATAATAAAGGACCTATTCGTCACTTGCGATGATGTTTCCCGATTTTGATAGGATAGATATTTTTATCGTGCGATCAGTTTTGGATTCTGGACAACTTTTGTTTTGACATGAAATTTGCTCAAGAAATATTTTTTAAAGCTCTGTTTTTGATACTCTGGTTTGACGAAAATGAAGCTGATGAAAGGATGTTTCCAAAAATGCTTTCTAAATTTTCAAAATTTTCCACTGTTTTGCCCCCTGTTTTTCTGGGTTTGATCACGTGCTAAAACAGAGACCGAATGCGCTATAGAAATTTCTTGATGCGCTAGGGAAAAGACCCCATGCGCTAGGTTGCCCCAGTCTACGCGCTATTTGGTTAAGACTATTAAAATTTGTTTTCTATTTTTGCTTAAAAGATCATGCGCTAGTATGGGCCTTCCACGTGCTAACTGATAAACCTAATGCGCTAGAGATTGACTCCTACGTGCTAAGCTGATGCTTTGATGCGCTAGACTATTTTTCGGATGCGCTAACTGTTTAACACTGTTTCTAAATTTTGGTAAAGTGCTACTGTTAAAACTGGACGCGCTAAAGTGAAGGTTTTATGCGCTAAAAGATGTATCACACGCGCTAAGAAGTTGCTCTCACGCGCTAGACTGCCCTGATATTTTCTTTTGTCTGGTTTTTGTAATTTTTGAAATTTGTTTTGAGTTTTTCAGTACTGATAGATGATTTTCTGAAGTAATAAATGCAAACACAACACCAAAGAGAACCATTTTGCTTAATCTAACAATAAGTGTATGTTCTGCGAGGATGTGTTCAAATCTCCAATGTTTTAACAGGTTTGGATACAAATAATACACTTCAGAAAGACTCTTTTTTCAAGGGTCATAAATAATACCATAGCCCACTAGTCTCGATACTCCGTCAGCTCAAACAGCCGTGTCACCCCCTAGGGGGCGCACGTTTTTTTGCCTTTTGCTAGAAATTAACCCAAAGTGAATTGCTTCAAAATTGAGTAGTTATCTTGGGAGATATATGGTGAGTGATCTCGGGGGCGGATTCTTCCCCACCCTTGCACTATGATATTACAAATGTCTGGTTACCGACTCGGCTCAAGGTTTCTACTTCTAAGGTTCATAATCAGACTTCCTGTTCGGCCATCAGTGATAAACTCCCTCAAGAGGCTTCCCAAACCTTTAGAACAAAGGCTTTACTTATCTCAAGGATATTGGGGGAAGGCTAATCGTTGCGTGCAACCGTTGAAAAGGACTTTCGTCACTTTCCACTTTTGATTATAGTGGGTTGGAACACTTGGCATCAAAGTCGTTTCCCACTTAGGTCATTCCCTTCACACCGGCCATAAATGGCTTTAAGAGTTGATTTCAACCCCTCGGGAAGGTAGGCCTGCTAAAAGTTTTTATTACTTGAAATACTAAAAGCATAAGAGTGGTTTGGCTTTTCGGTCACCCAGTTAAGGGGAGGGCATATACCTTCCACTTTTGAGACAAGGCAAACAAAGTTCTTTTTACCTTTCAAGTCAATGATTTTCTAAGATTTATATGGAGATGTTTCCCCACAAAACATGGTGTTTTTTTAATTTCCTTAAAGCAATGATTATCTAATCTAGCAAAAGAACCTGGTCAACAAAGCAAAACTTCGATTTGGTCAACAAAAGAGAATTGGAAAAGGGGAAGAACTTCCCTTTTTTATTGTAAACAAAAACTTTTAAGTGTGGTTCTTTTCCTTGCAAAAATTTAAAATGAATCCTTTTATACACCAAAGGATGGTGAGGTTCTTTTTAAAGCTACTTTTGCAAAAAGCAAAGTTTGTTTTGTTCTTTTTATAGCCCAAAATAAAAAATTTCTCCTATGAAAGCAAGAATTTTTTTGATTGTGGTTCTTTTTATAGCCCAAAAATAAAGTGAATTCAATTTTATCCAAATAGAAGTAAAAGAATCCCAAGCTTTAACTAACTTAACTAAGTTCTTTGCAATTTTGTCAATAAAATCTAAGCTCCCCCTGCAAGAAAATGTTAAAACCCTGCAAAAGTCAGTCAAACTGTTAGAAACATTTTTGGATCTTGTGGATTTCTACTAGTCTAAGTTTTGGTTCGGTTACAAATTTTGATTTCATCTTGGTCTGTGATGCGCTATAGAACAAACTGTATGCGCTACAATATGGAAGTGATGCGCTACAAGATGACAGTGATGCGCTAGGCTGTTCTCAAGATGCGCTAAAATGATTTCAGGATGTGCTACTTTGTTTTTCTCCCGTGCTGAGACCTACAGGAAAATGTTAGGCAAATAATGTGCTATAGTAAAGACCTGACGTACTACAAGATAGACCCAACGCGCTAAACAGTAAGCGGGATGCGCTAGGCTGTTAACCATATGCACTAGGAAATGCTTCCCACGCGCTAATTCTTACTTCCCTCGTACCTGCAAAAGGGGTTAAATTCAAAAACCGATTTGATATATGGGGCCAGGCCCCACGGTGGGCGCCAGAGATGTATGCAGGAAAAGCGAGTCGATAGAACTTGAAATGTGAAAAATGAAGCTTTAGGGAGACTTGGACACACACCCACATGACTTCTTGGTGCAAGCTATGGAGTCATGAAGTATGGCTCAGCTTCCCAAGGTTGGTTCCATGGTTCTTTATCTCACAAGGTCCCTCAAACCAATGTCTTTGCTCTCAGATCACTGAGCAAAGTGGTTTAGGGATGACAAATGCAAGAACGAGGGATGCTTTGGTTGATTTTAAGATGAAATGCATCCTAAGCTATATATGATCCTATAAATACAATAAACTAGATTATAAGATGACAATATTAGTAGCAAGACTATCCTAGCATGATATACTAGTCTATGATTAAGCTAAATGATAAAGAAAATACTCTAAACATGCATATTTAGATTAATTCCTATTGAAAAGAGAGGCTAAATGATGAGCACAAATGATATATTAAAGCTTAGATGAATTTTAGTATAAGTATGATGCTAAAGGCTTGGATCCTTAAAATGGAGGATGGAGAGCTCTATTTATAGCAAAAATAGGACAATGAATGGCCAGGATTGAAAGAGGTAATCAAGGGTTGAGTTTGAAAGTTGGGAATCCATGTTTGCAATTGGCACCAATGAAATGGTGACAAATGTCAACATAAGACTGGTTGAGAGAAGGGGTTGGAGACATTAAATGCCTAAGAAGACCTCATGGTTACCTTAGGGGGTAAGGGTTAAGGTTAGGTTAGGGTTATCCAAAGGATAAACTCTTGTGCAAAGGATTAAGGATAACCATGGTCAAAGCAATAAATGCTTGATGAGACCCTTGGGTTACATGGAGGTTGAGTTTAGAGAAAGTCTCTAATCATGCTAGAGGGTTGAGTTAACCATTAATGGTTTGGAAGAGAAAGTTGTTGGAGACTTGAAGCCTTTAATGGTTATCAAAGACTTTAAGGGTTTGAGAAGTGACATCCCCTTACTCAGGGATGTGACAATATTTAGGAGATGGGTTAGGTTAATTTAGAAGTGATTAGAAGAGTCTAGAAGGGGTTAGGAATAGGGTTTAGGAAGCAAGTGGGAGATGTAGGATTTTGCAAGTGGATGGAGGGATAATAGGATTTAATTGAATAAAATGAATTTAATTCAATTTGGTTGCAATTGGGGAAATTAAATAAATTAGATTTATTCAATTTAGGATAAATTATTTAATTAAATTTGAATTTAATTAAAAAGTGGATAGGGGATTTAATTGAATAAAATGATTTACCCTATTAAATGGGAAAAGAGGTCTAGTGAATTTAATTTAAATAAATGGAGTAATTTACTTAATTAAATAGAGGAATTTGAGTAATTCAATTAAATTGGATTTAATTAAATAGAGAAATGAACATAAGATTTTCATTTAGGAATATGGTCATTTTTACGCGTCTACAGTTCCAATATTTTTTTGTTTTTTAGGCCGGGGAACCAAGGTCCATGTGTTTTTTTTCTCAATCTAATCTAATTCTTCTTCTATAGCTTTCAACCAATATTCATCTTTACATGCCTCGATTACTGATACTGATTCAACTTGTGAAATTAAACATACCTCATTAGTTGCCAGTCTTCTTCTTGTCATCACTCCAATGCTCTTATCCCCAATGATCTAATCTTCTGAATGATTCAATCTCACATACTTAGGATTCTTCTGACTTTCTGTTCCTCTTCCCTGTTCTTCAGTTACTGTAGAATTATCTGATACTGTCGGAGTAACTAGTTCAACACTCTGTTCCGATAAAGGTGCTACCGATTAAGATATAATCATTTCCACTATCGGTTCCTTCTCATAAACTCTGATTTGACTTCTGTTTAGCTCATCTACTTTGACATTAGTACTCTCCACAATTCTCTACAATCTCTTGTTATAACATTTATATGCTTTTCTTTCATCAGAATAACCAAGAAATATGCCTTCATCACATCTAGGATCAAATTTGCCAATGATGTCATCTCTCCTGATATAATATTTAATACCAAAGATTCTAAAATACTTAATTGTAGGTGTATTGCCAAACCATAATTCATAAGGTGTCTTACCAGTTTCTCCTTTGATATGTACTATGTTGAATGTATAAACCACTGTGCTCATTGCTTCTCTCCAGTAGATATGAGGTAGACTAGCTTCCATCATCATTGTTCTAGCAGCATCCAAGATAGTTCTGTTCTTCCTTTCCACAACTCCATTCTGCTGAGGTGTCTAAGGAGCATAAAATTGTCTTCTTATACCATGCTTCTCATAAAAGTTATTAAACTCACCAGATGTGAATTCTCCACCATGATCTGACCTCAACATTTAATCTTCAATCTTGTCTCAGTTTCCACTTTAGCCTCAAAGATTTTAAATTTTTCAAATGCTTTAGATTTTTCTTTTAGAAAAGTAACCCACATCATTCTAGAATAATCATCAATGATTAGCATGAAATATCTATCACCTTGAAATTTTTAACTCAAGTAGGGCCACACAAATCAATATGAATAAGATCAAAAACACTATTTGATTTATCTTGTATACTCCTAAAAGAGGTTCTGACCTGTTTACCCAATTGACATTCTTTACATAATAGATTATAGAGCTTCATAATCTTAGGTATATCCCTAACTACCTTAGTTGAACTAATCTTCACAATGCAATCAAAATTCACATGACATAGCCTTTTATGTCATAGCCAACTCTCATCAATATGTGTAATCAAACATGTCTTCTGTTACTACTTATTAAGTTGCCATTAGTTTTATATCCAAAGTCATTCTATATACTCTAGTCGGTTACCTCTATTGAAACATTCAATCGGTATGCATAGAACAATCGGTTAAAGAAGAAGGTATTCACAGAGCCTAGTATGCACTGAGCTGTCTACCGAGTATCATTCCATGTCTACCGAGCAACAACAATGACGCACCGAGTTGATATACACTGAGTGAAATATTTTACTAGATTCATTGAACCTAGACACACATGTGAAAACATGTTACAAGATCGAGGAACATAGAACCGTTATCACATTGGGAATTGCACTTAAGGATTATGTATGATTTTGAGGTCATCTAACCAATGAAATATTTTGTATGGTTATTCATTCGATAAATCATGTTTGTAAGATTGAAGCAATGAATCAGATCACCGACAAAAGAGATCTATTTATACATCATGGATTGAGATCAGATAATATAGAATAAAGTGACAGAGAGAGATATATAGTGGTGTGTGAAGAAAGACATGTGTAACACATAAGAATGCACTGAGTGTTATGACTGTTATAGAGACACAGAGGTCACCTAGAAGGATTTCAGAGAACAGTCAAAGAACAGAGTAAATAGAAGGGTTTACCGAGTTACTTCATGGGTTACCGAGGTATGCTATAAGCTAGGTAATATCATTTTGAGTACATAGAATCTGCTATAACATTCTAGATGTAAAGTTGCAATGGACAAGATTAGTTCTATGTCTAGATTGTATTGAACAAATAAGAATTTTCTTTAGCATTTTAGATGTGAAGTTGCAGATAGATTTTTATTACTGTTATTTTATGAAAGTGATAGAAAATCTCTTAACCGAGTGGACTTAACAGTCTTATTTGTAAAACCCTCTAGCAAGGTGACATTCTGATTGAGTGTTTGAAATCCTTTAACAAGGTCACTTCTAACAAGGTGAAGATCCTAACAGATCTGAGGGAAATCCCTTAACCGGGTCACATCTAGCAATGTGTTTGTAATTTTTAACAAGATTTGCTTTTAACCGAGCATACTCTAGAAGAGTATATTTCTTAGTGGATCCGAAATCCCACAGTGGTTTTTCCCTATTTAGGTTTCCATGTTAAATCTGGTGTTATGAGGTTTATGATGTTTATATGCTTTTGAGTTTGCATGTTTAACAGTTTTGGTTATATTACTAAAGTATATGTTACCGAGGTTGAATCTGATGTTTTTTATAGAAGATTAAGTTTGTATGACTCACCCCCCCCTCCCATCTTGTTGGCTATTGGATCTGTACTTACATTTAGTATCAGAACTATCAATTGGTATCAGAGCCTTGGACTCTAGAAGAAAAGTTTAAAGGCACTTAAGTTAAAGATCCAAAGATGTATAAGAGGGATGCACCGAAGCTGAACAAGTCAAGTTTCTCTACATGGCAGAAAAGGATGAAGCTGCATCTATCAAGAGTTGGAGAATATGTTGTATACTATCTGGAGAATGATTTTGTTACACTGAGCACCTATCCATTGACTATGGAAGAGATAAAGGCAAAGCAAGAACATATCCAAGCAATGATTGAAATAACATCTGCATTGACTAATTCAGAGTTTAATGATCTAGAAGGCTGCAATGATGCAAAGGCAATGTGGGATAAGCTCATATCGGTATATGGAGGAGATGAACATGTTCAAAGAGAAAAAGTAGATAGTCTAAGAGGACAACTTGAATCTATGAGGATGAATGAAGGTGAAAACATAACTTAGTACAGTACAAGACTAAAGGAGATTGTCAATCAAATCAAAGGAGCAGGCGGAACTAAAGAAAAGGATATAACAAGTAAGTTGTTAAGAACCCTTCTACTGGCTTATGCAATCCGAGTCTCTGCAATCAATGAATTGAGGTCTGTACCTAATATGCCAGTTTCTTTAGATGCTACTATTGGCAAGCTACATGCATTTGAGTTAAGTAACTTTGATAATAGTGGATCTTCGATAAATAAAGTTGAATCTGCATTTAGTTCTTTTCATCTTGATGAATCTAATGATTTCAATGAAAGAAAGTATAAGTACTCTGAAGGAGATCACAGTGGAGCAAGTGAAAGATTTCATAAGAACATGGAAGAAGTACACAAACTGTATGAGGAAATTAGAAAGCAAGAAGAGTTTGAAGCACTATTAGCCAAAAGGTTACCGAGAGGCAAAGGTAAGTACAAAGGAAAACTACCTTTGAAATGTTTCAATTGTGATAAAATAGGACATATGGCTTCTAACTGTCTTGACAAAGATTCTACTGAAAAGAGAGATTACCAAGATGACAGACAAAAAGATAATCATTACAGAGGACACCGAGACTTTAGAAGAAGAGATAGAAAGACATGCTTAATAGCCGATGAGGAATCCAATGATGATAAATCAAATGAAACTGATACAGAGGAAGTAGTTTATGTGGCTATCAAAGATGGATCAGATGAAGAAGGTATGAAGAAAAAGCCCTAATATCTCACATAAACACTAATGATTCTTGGATCATAGATAGTGGATGCTCACATCATATGACAGGAGATAAACACAATTTTGTTATATTAGAAGATTATGAAGGAGGCTATGTTAGATTTGGTAATGATGCACCATGTTCGGTGAAAGGTAAAGGATCTATAACACTCCTTGACAATGCAAGATGCAATGATGTTTATTGGGTTGAAGGTTTGAAATACAATTTGTTGAGTGTAGCACAACTAAACAACATAGGTTACCAAATAGAATTTCAGAAAGGAATTGTCAAAGTTCATGACAAGAATGGAAAGTTGGCTGCTACCGAGACACAAACAAAGGTAACACATTTCACCTTGACTCAACTCATAACAAGTGTTTGTATGCAAAGATAGATGATACCTGGTTATGGCATAAAAGATTTTGTCATGTAAATTTTGATAATCTGATCAAAATAAGTAAGAAGCACCGAGTAAGAGGTCTACCGAGTCTTGAAAAACCTGAGAATGTTATGTGCCAAGGATGCCAGATGGGTAAGATGACAAGATCAAGCTTTACAAGTAAGTCTTACACTTCTAAGGGAATTTTAGATCTAGTGCACACTAATCTTTGCGGTCCTATGAAAGTTCAAAGTTATTATGGTGATAAATATTTCATATTATTTGTGCATGACTATTCAAGGATGATGTCAGTAATGTTTTTAAAAGAAAAATCAGAAGCTTTTCAAATGTTTAAATGGTACAAGGCAAGAGTTGAAAATGAAATAGGAAGACAACTGAAATATCTTAAATCAGATAAAGGAGGAGAGTTCACATCTGATGAATTCAACTTATTCTGCAATGATCATGGTATTAGAAGACAAGTCTCTACACCGAGAACTCCACAACAGAATGAAATAGTTGAGAGAAGAAACAGATCTATTGTGGATTGTGCTAGAACACTGATGATTGAAAAGAAAGTGCCACAAATATTTTGGAGAAAAGCAATAAGCACAACAGTTTACACCCTGAACCAAGTACAATTGAAGAAAGGTACTTTGAAGACAACATATGAAATTTGGTATGATAAGAAACTCAAAGTAAGTTATTTTAAAATCTTTGAAAGTAGATGCTATGTTCACAAAGATGATAGAAATGGCAAGTTTGATCAGAAAAGTGAAGAAGGAACATTTCTAGGTTATTCTTCTAGAAACAAAGCATTTAAATGTATGATCAAATCATCTAACAAAATAGGAGAAATTGCAAATGTGAAAATTGATGAATTTGCAGAAAGAAATGATGAAGGAAATTCCAAGGAACTAGAAGACTATGCTGAATTTGTCTATGTTCAACCGAGAAGTCTTACCGAGAAGACTATTGAAGAAAATGAAGAGAATACCCAGTTACCGAGGGATGAAGAAGATCATACAGAGCCTACCAAGCTTGTATTCGCCAAGTATGTTAGAAGACATCATGCACCAAGTCAGATTATAGGAGATAAGAATGATCCAGTGATGACAAGGAACAAACTGGGACATAACACATGTCTGACATCTGAATTTGAACTGAGAATAGTGAAAGAGGCATTGAACAGTGAAGATTGGATAAATGCTATGACAGGAGAGATTGATCAAATAAAAAAGAATGACACATGGACACTAATCCCAAGATCGAAGGACAAAAATGTAATCGGTACACAATGGATTTTCAGAAACAAGCTAAATGAAAAAGGAGAGGTCATTCGAAACAAAGCAAGACTAGTTTGCAAAGGTTATGCTCAAGAAGAAGGAATTGATTATGGTGAAACTTTTGCACCTGTTGCTAGACTTGAAGGAGTAAGAACATTGTTGGCATATGCTGCTTTCAAAAACTTCAAGGTATATCAAATGGATGTCAAATCTGCATTTCTGAATGGAATATTAGAAGAAGAAGTTTTTATTGAACAACCTGAAGGATTTGTTGAAGTCAATAATAAAGATCAGGTATGTAAATTGAACAAAGCTTTATATGGTTTGAAACAAGCACCTAGAGCATGGTATGAAAGATTGCACTCTTATTTGATTAAGATTGGTTTTATAAGGACAAGTGAAAACAACAATATGTACATGAAGAATGATGAAAATGGAATACTGATCTTAGCCATATTTGTTGATGATATTATATTTTGTAGAAATGACTCTTTATGCAAGAACTTTGGAAATGAAATGAGCAAAGAATTTGAGATGTCATTAATCGGTGAGATAAAGTATTTTATAGGTTTACAGATACTGCAAATGAAAAATGAGATTTTTATTACTCAATCCAAGTACATAAAGGAAATCTTGAAGAAATTTGGAATGGAGGATTCAAAACCAGTAAGTACTCCTATGACTACCAACTATAAATTATCAAAGAATGATGAATCTGCATCTGTTGATGAGACACTTTACCGATCCATGATTGGAAAGCTACAATATGTTGTTCATAGCAGACCAGACATAGCACATGCAGTAGGTATATTTGCAAGATTCTCTGCAGATCCTAAGGAAACACATATGACAACAATCAAAAGAATTTTTAGATATTTGAAAGGCATAGAGGATTATGGCAGAGTATATCAGAAAGGAAATGATTTTGATTAAAAAGTTTATACTGATGCTGATTGGGTAGGCAACATTGATGACAGAAAAAGCACAAGTGGAGGAGCTTTCTTTTTTAAGAGAAAGACTAATGAGTTGGCTTAGCAAGAAACAAGGATGTGTTTCACAGTCAACAACAGAAGCTGAATATGTTGCTGCAACATTGAATTGTACCAACATTGCATGGATCAAACAATTGTTGGAAGGTATAAATGAGAAAGTTACGGAGCTAGTAACTATATTCTATGACAATAGTAGTGCCATTAACATTTCAAAGAATCCTGTTATGCACTCTAAGACAAAGCACATCTCTATCAAATATCGTTATCTTAGAGAAGAAGCTTAAGAGAAGAAAGTGGTGTTGGAGTATGTTAGCACAAAGGAACAAATAGCAGATAACTTCACCAAGCCACTACAAAGGGACACTTTTGAATATCTCAGAAGTAAGTTAGGGGTCCTATCCCTGTCTTCTACTCATTGACCAAGTTCGGTGAAAGCATCAATCCGATGACTCTATTGAATATCTTTTAGGAGTTGATGCTGATTTACACACTTTAGGATGTTTTCTAAAGGTGTACAGGAAATATTACAGGAACCAATACAGGGAACAAGAATTAAAGACAAAATGCTCTGAGCGAGACTGAATTGACACATTACAGCAGGAATTCACTTCATACAAGACAAAATTATGTTTTAGTTCTTTACTTTTTGGCATTGTTGTCAAAGGGAGAGAAGACTAATAAAAAGGGGAAGAAGAATAAAGTTTGGAAAGAAGACTGAGAAAAGAGGAGAAGTCTAATGTATGGGGGAGAGCATTTCAGCATTTCAGAATCATAGCAATCCAAATCTTTTAAGGTCAAATCAATTGGTTTTTCCATCAATGCCAAAGGGGGAGATTGTTGGCAATATAGCATTATAACAGACAATGAAGGATTGTTGACATTTCAATAAGGATATTGAGAAGGTTGTTGATGATTATGGATATAACTGATTAAAGATGTTTACTGTCTTGATATTATTATTTTGTCATTGATGTCAAGAAATTGATTTTCTAATTCAGTATGATGTTGCCATATCTTGAGAAGTATGATTTGAAGAATATAAAGATGTCGATAAAAGACACATGAAAGATTATGATGAATAAAAGGATGAATAAGGTATTCAATGGGCAACTATTACCAAGTCAGACAATGATGAGATCATGATGTTTAGATTGTTTCAATATCATACATATGTTATAAATTGTAAGGTTAATACTATACTATGTTACCAAGCAAAGAACCTAGTCGGTAAACCCTAAGGAACCTAGTCGGTAAACCCTAAGGTTATCGCTATTGGTTAATGAAGGCGGAATGTCTACCGAGTGAATTTTAGTATTTACCGAGTTGTAACCGAGCTATAACAAAATGCATTAAATGGTTACATGCATTATTTAATGAAGGAAGCTGATGAGATGGAACTGATTAAATGATTGGTATGTCGTAAATAAAGTCTGTTAATGAATCTATGGCAAAGAAAAGTCAACATGAAGATCTACAGTGCAGATTGAACCACAATACCCTAGCACAAGTTCCAAGAAATATATGCAAGTTCCTAGGTGGGGTAAAACATTTTCAGATCGAAAGATGCATTGAACCTGGACAAGATTGAAGATCTGATGGCTATGATTGATCATGGGAAATGTGATCAAGGAGATTAAGCGGTTAGCTAATTATTTATAAATAGGGAATTGTTGATAAACAATGCATGCAGGCAAGTGTATGCAAAGGGATGCTACATAGTGATTACCGAGCACAGAAGCTTGAAGACCTCTCTGAATAACAGAGTATAGAAGCCCAACAGATGGACAAGATTAGTTCTATGTCTAGATTGTATTGAACAAATAAGAATTTGCTTTAGCATTTTAGATGTGAAGTTGCGGATAGATTTTTATTACTGTTATTTTGTGAAAGTGATAGAAAATCTCTTAACTGAGTGGACTTAACAGTCTTATTTGTAAAACCCTCTAGCAAGGTGACATTCTGATTGAGTGTTTGAAATCCTTTAACAAGGTCACTTCTAACAAGGTGAAGATCCTAACAGATCTGAGGGAAATCCCTTAACTGGGTCACATCTAGCAATGTGTTTGTAATCTTTAATAGAATTTTCTTTTAACCGAGCATACTCTAGAAGAGTATATTTCTTAGTGGGTCCGAAATCCCACAGTGGTTTTTCCCTATTTGGGTTTCCATGTTAAATCTGGTGTTATGAGGTTTATGATGTTTATATGCTTTTGAGTTTGCATGTTTAACAGTTTTGGTTATATTACTGAAGTATATGTTACTGAGGTTGAATATGATGTTGTTATAGAAGATTAAGTTTGTATGATTCACCCCCCCTCTCATCTTGTTGGCTATTGGATCTATACTTACATTTAGTATCAGAACTATCAAATCCTTCACGCGCACAAGGCTTACGTGGCAACATGATCTGTTCTTTGTTATCATGCTGACTCATTACACAAAATCATCGGTTGAGTTACACAGGCTTGAAGCACTTCAATCGAAAACCCTAAAGTTGAGACTACCAACCAGTAGTCATACAACGCTTCTATGTTTCGGTTCCCATAACCATATGCCAGTTCACCTTGAACAAGCACACCGCTTCACTTTGGCACAAATGTCGGTTCACAGTGTTATACCGGTTCTCTCATATGCCGGTTCTCACCTCTTCAGCATATTGACATCAATGACAACATACAATGTCATTATGTCCTCATATCGGTTCACATAATGCCAAAACACACAAGGACTAAGCACGTTGAATTGAAATATCACTTCTTGAGGGAAAAAGTTCAAAGTAAAGATGTTATCTTGGAGCATGTTTCTACCAAGGAGTAGCTTGCAGTTATCTTTACCAAACCTCTGCCTAGGACCACTTTCGAGTATCTTAGAAGACAATTGGGGGTTGTCCCTCTTCATGAAGTTAGTTGAGCATGATGCTGATTGCATTAGTCCCTAAACCACTTGTAGAATTTTACAAGGATTGATGAAGAAGTGGATGTATTTCACAGGGGGAGCATCAAGTTGCAGAATAATGTTGATGCACAGTGAGAGCAAAATTACATGTTTTACTTTCACTTTGGCATTGCTGTCAAAGGGGGAGAAGAATTATGTTTCTGATTAGGTGAATCAGTGGCAGGCTGAAGATAGATAGAGCAAGGAGAATACTTGGTAATGTAAACCAGGATTCCTATTTACCAATCTCAGCAACAATCAGAGGTGTTGATATTTGTATTGCCATCAATGCCAAAGGGGGAGATTGTTGGCATTTTGGGTTTTTTGGTATTTTGCATAAAGATTGCATTAATGATATGTTGTCCTTGATGTAAATTGAATCAGTAATGGTATTTATGTTATTGCTGATATTGTTGTTTTTGATATTGGCTAGAAACCAATAAGAAGAGCTTTGTGGAAGATGTTATAAACCGGTATGCAAAGTTTGTGAGTTGAACCGGTGAACTGGTGTAAAGGGTTAAACCTTTCTATGTAATTTAACTAATAAACCATATCAGCTGTTAAACCCTAACTGAACAAATTTGATGGTTTATTATCTGATAAGCGGTAATGATGGAGACATGTGTGATCATTGAATATGGACATGTTCAAATCATTTTGGCTCATTTTTTTTTTTGTCTAGGGAAGGAGCAAAGTGGATTGCATCTAATGCACAACGCTTGATGAGTTACAAAGTCCGATGAAGTGGTGATCATGGAGTGGTTGGAATTTTCTTGAAGAATGTGAAGAGATTGTCATGATTTCTAACGGTCAAGATTGTACCGACTTGTTTGTAATCTCGATGATAATAATTAGGTTTTTGTTGTGTTACCGACCTAATTGATTTCTATTTAAGGTCGATGAAGTTGTTTGTAAAGGTTGTTGCGTGTGTAGTTGCCTAACCAATGAATGGATCTACACTTTGAGTGAAGGCAGATTGAAGCTTAGAAGGATCTGATCAAGCAAATGCAGTGCTACTCAGACAGATCAAGAAAACATGTTGTTTTCTAACAATTACAATAAAATGAGATGTATCTTGAAAATGAGATGTATGATAATGATAATGATAATGACAATGATGTGAGATGTATCTTGAAAATGAGATGTATGATAATGACATTGATGTGAGATGTATCTTGAAAATGAGATGTATGATAACAATAATAATGTGAGATGTATGATAATGATAATGATGTGAGACTAATGCAAGATGAAATGTGTTTTTAGGATGATATGCAAGGTTTTAAAATGATATGCAACTAAATGCAAGATTTGTAAAATGATATGCAACTAAATGATCACCTTCATTCTGTCGTTGTCATTCCTGTTTAGTCACTTAGTGGTGCTCTGTTTTTGTTTGTCATCATTGAGCTTTTGATATGTTGGAAGTTTATACAAGCATAATGGTATAATTGAACCATAATGACCTGAGTAACACTTACATGGATTTTGATATGGCAAGATGACACAAGCATCGAGGTATAATTGAACTAAGATGACCTGAGTGTTGCTTGTGTAGAACAGACAAGAGTTAACCATTTGTATGCACAAAGTGGAACAATGTCTTCAATGATATGTTTCCAATCATGTCTCAAGACAAATTTGCACTGTACGAATGATCGCCTCATAGATAGAAAACCAAAAAAATATCATATTCCCCCATTGCTTTCTCTAGCTTGATGCATCTTTGAGAAACTCAGGAGATCCAATGATTCAAAAATTTAAGATACAAAATAATCAAAACTTCATGCTAGATGTAAACAAATTATAATTCAGAAAATCATCCATCATGGGTGTGTTAAAGTTGTATTTGGATAATGGTCTTGTTTTCTAGCCTGATGAGCAGTTGTTGATAGGGTTTTCTTAGCGTGTTGTGATCCTTGTTTGTTCGTTGTTTGGAATGGTTAACTTGAGAGGAACACTACCCCTAGCTATAGATATCTATCAATGTGGATATACACGGTGATCACCAAGCCATGGTGGGATATGATGAACTAATCTTAAGATAATCAAGGACATTGACTATGCTAAGTATGTCCGGGATAATGCTGCGTGAATAGTGTTGGGTAATGGCCATTAGCTTTGACTTTGGATGGATGTAAAAGATATGAGTACTGATAGATAGAGGAGCTATTCTCTCACAAATAGCGCCTGTTGCTAGGTTTTCACCACTTGTTTTTATTGCACTTTTTTGTTTTGTTTTTTATTTTTTTGTATTTTTGTATTTTTTTTTTGTTTGTTTGTATTTTTCACTTTTTTCGTGCATTAGATGACTCAAGTGTAGAATTTATTCAGATAGATACTGCTGGTTGGTTTGTCGTGCATGTCTCCTGAAGTTGTTAGCTAATAGGCACTTGATCCATAGGTTGATATGATGACATAGGGACCCAACCAATTAGGTTCAAAGTTCCCCTTCTTTTCTCAATCCTGTTGATTTCTAGGATTTTCTTTGAGTACAATATCACTGACTTAAAAAACCCTAGGGATGACTATGTGGTTTTAGCTTTTGCACATGTGCTGCTGGTATGCTTTGAGAAGATCATAGGCATGTTGTTGTTTTTCATCCAGAAGCTCTAGTTCATGCAATCTGTTTACCCAATATTCCTCATCTGGTATGAGGCCTTTCAAAGATACTTTGAGTGAGGGAATTTCTACCTCAAGAGGTAGAATTTCTTCTGATCAGTACACCAATGAATATGGCATAGCCCCTGTAGGTGTTTGAATGCTAGTCCTATATGCCCAGAGTGCCGAATTCAGTTGTACATGCCAATCCTTACCCGCATCATTTACTGTTTTCTTGAGGATTTTCAAGATTGTTTTATTTGATTCTTTTGCTTGATCATTCCCCCATGGGTAGTAAGGTGTAGAGAAGCGATGTTGGATTTTGAATCACGCACATAGTTCTCACACATCTTGATTTTTGAAAGGACACTTGTTGTTTGTGATGATGGAACTTGGAATGCCATATCTACAAATGAGATAATTGAGAATAAATGAGGCAATTTGTTTTCTAGTTACTGTGGTCATTGGGACTGCTTCAATCCATTTTATGAAATACTTTGTTGCAGTGATAATGAACTTGTGTCCATTTGAAGAAGAAGGATGGATTTTCCCTACTAGATTAAGTCCCCACTGATAGAAAGGCCAAGATATTGTAAATGGCTACAACTCTAGTGTTGGCGCATGGATAAGATTGCCATCAATTTGGCACTTAGGACATTTCTTTGCAAATTGATAAGTCTTTCTCCATTGTCGGCTAGTAATATCCCATTCTCAAAAGTTTTTTTGCGAGATTAGGACCATTTGAATGTGTTTATGGTAAAAATAGAAATAACAATATTAAAAGACTAAAATAGATTCAACCACAAAACCTTAGCCTAACAACAACAAAGATCCACCATAAAATATGAAGATTACCTAAGACAATGCAAATCAATGAAATCACTAAGATTATACCATCACATGTCCAATAGGGTTTGGATCTCCATTCTTCCTATCTCCATTGATCTTGCTTGATATATTTGCTCTCATATTTTATGTGTGTAGAAGAGCTCAACAAAGAATGGAAATGTGGTTGCAAATAGGCCTGATCTTATATGAAAGTTTGAATGCTAGTCCAGGAATTAGGGTTGACAATGAAGGACACATCTCCTTATATAGAAGACACTATAAGAAATAGAGGGATAAGATTGAGAGGTGTAAAAGATAAATGGTCGGCTAGGATTAGAGGGTAGGTAGAAGAAATAAGAAAATAATAAGAGGGCAGGTAGTGTAGGAATTAAGAGATGAATGACATGTGTCATAGGTAGAAAAGGCTAATGAATTAATTAAATAAATAAAGATTTATTTAATTAATAGAGGAAGTGGGATCAATTAAATAAATAAGATATTTATTTAATTTAGGAAAAAGGATAATTTAAGTAAATAAATGTATTTCTTTAAATGAGAAATAAGGCTAGAAGAGGGTAAATGAATTAATTAAATAAATAAAGATTCATTCAATTAATAGAAGAATTAGGCTAAAATAATTAATTAAATAAAAATATTTATTTAATTAGACAGGAAAATTTTAGGTGTCTACAGAATGCATGCCTCAGATACCCTCGTGAAGCTCGTGTAAAGCAAAGTCAGATTCATTACGATCAAGGCAATGAAGAAGAGAACCATCTAGACCTCGACGGTAAAGTGTGTCAGCAGTTAAGGTGTAGGGGGTGGCTTTTCGGATAAAGATACATTTTTGGTTATGAGATAGGTCGAGTGGTAGGGTATTGGTCTTAAGATATTCATAGATTGTCCCATATAGAGGGGAGTCTGAACTGGTTAAGGCATAGATGACGTGGGATGCAGAATTGTCATAGGCTGGGGAAAACAATTGCTCTACTAGGAACTCATAACGACTTTGTTGCTCTAGAATTTGTAGTAGTAAAGCGATAGTGGCCATTGCATTGGCTACTCTGTTGTCCAACCTTGGTATTTGCTCGAAGGTGATATGTACAAAGTACTATTTGAAGTCAGCCACCATTCTCTTATAGGGCATTAGTTTATCATCCGTTGTTTGATATTCATCATTGATTTGATTGATGACTAATTGAGAATCCCTATAGACTCTCAATTCTGCGATTCTCCATTCCACTGCCATTTTGATTCCCGTGACTAGGGCTTCATACTCAGCGATGTTATTGGTGCATGGAAACATCAGTCTATAAGATCTTGGAATTGTGTGCCCTTCTAGAGTGACAAACAAAATGCTGGCACCCGATCCATGTTGGGTATAGGAACTGTCAAAGTACAGGGTCTATTGCTTGGGTGTGATAGTAAGGACATCCATGTTTGGAAATTCCACTTGCATTGGTTGTTTATCTGGTAATGGTGCTTCAGCTAGTTGATCTACAATTACCTGTCCTTTGATACCCCGACACTCTGTGTATTGGATATCAAACTCACTAAGAATCATGACCCATTTAGCCAGTCGGCCTATAAGAGCTGCTTTGTTGAGTAAATACTTGAGAGGATCAATTTTTGCTACTAGCTTGATTGTGTGAGCTAGCATGTAATTGTGGAACTTTTGAGAGGTGAATACCACAACTAAATAAGCCTTCTCAATGAATGTATAATTTAGCTCATATCCATTTAATGTTCTGCTGATGTAATATAAGGCTCATTCCTTTCCTTCCCGATCTTCTTGTGCTAGCAGTGCCCCCAATCATACTTCTATTGTTGATATGTAGAGAATGAGCGGCTTCCCTGCTATTGGTGGTACCAAAACTGGTGGATTCATTAGATATTTCTTGAGTTGATAGAATGATTCCACACAGTTGGCTTCCCATCTAAAAGGTATGTTCTTATGTAGCAGATGATTGAATGGTAGACTTTTATCTGCTACTTAGGCTATGAATCGCCTGATAGACTGCAATTGTCCTTGTAAAGATCTAAGTTGACTAATATTCCTGGGAGGTGGCATCTCCATGATGGCTTGTACCTTCACTGGATCTACTTCAATGCCTTTTGCAGACATAATGTAGCCTAATAGTTTACCTGATGTGACCTCGAAGACACACTTCTTAGGGTTTATCCTGACTTGGAATTGATCCAGTCTTTGAAATATTTTATCTAATATGCCCAGATGTTCTTCCCAGGTGAATGACTTAGCCAATAAATCATCCACATAGTTCTCCATGAAGGTATGCATCATATCATGAAAGATTGTCATCATCGCTCTTTGATAAGTTGCCCCAACATTCTTTAAGCCAAAAGGCATGACGTTACAACAATACGTTCCCCAAGGACAGGTGAATGCAATTTTATGTTGATCTTCTGCAGCTATCTTGATTTGATTAAAGCCAGAGAAACCGTCCATTAATAATATAATTGCATGGCTTGTTATTAGGTCCACAATTATGTCGATGCTAGACAAAGGAAAGTCATCCTTTGGACAGGCTTTGTTGACATCTCTAAAATCTATGCATATTCTGATGCTTTTGTCTGGTTTTGAAATGGGTACAATTTTTGAAATCCATTAAGCATAATCTATAGGTCAAATGAATCCGACGTCTAATAACTTCTTTAGTTCAACTTTGACCATTAATGCCACATGCAGATTCATCTTTCTTAATTTATGCTTGACTGGCTTAGCTTCTGGAGCAATAGATAAATGATGCACGATTAGGTTTGGATCTATTACAGTTATATCAACATAGGACCAAGAAAAATTGATTTGCTTTTTTTTGAAGAATCTGATAAACTTTGGTTGTTCCTCTTTTGTTAGTGATTCTGCTAGGTGTGCGTTTTTAGTTGTTGCTTCTATACCAATGTTTATTGATTGAGTTGGCTTAATCAATATGGGTGACCTCTCTTGATAATGTTCTGGAAGAGTGTTAAATCTCCCATCCTTAGGTGCCTTAAAAAAAATTTCACCCTTAGATGCGTCCTTTATTTTGACTTTTTTGTGATCTAGTGCTGCCATTGACTGGTTTTCAGCATTAGATCCTTTATTTATTTCATTTTTGCAACTGAGAGACTTGGCACTCCCTTGATTGTAGATATCATTATTTTGTTCGCTAGTAGAGCATGTTTCCGGGTTGACCGTATAGAGATACTGGACAATGGATTCATCATCCGGGAAGATACATATATCATGGTGTTCAGGTTCTTCCTAGTCTATGAGATCAGGAAATACAAGCGGTAGAGAGTCATTTGGTGGGTCGAGATCGACTGCGGCAAGTGTCATGATAGAGGTATCACTATAGTTGTTTGGGATGCTAGTTAGGTTAATGATATTGCCAAGGTCTTTGATGGTATCATCTTTGGTGTAGACTTGTTCGTAGTGTTGCTACTCATTCTCCTTAGCCTCATAGATATGTTGTGGTCCGAATTCAAGTAATCAAGACTCTGCGCCTTGTCCCTCCTGAGAAAGGGGTGCGTGTGAATGGATAGTACCTTCCTCGACATCCTTAGTAATATTTGAATGACTACCCCATTCATAGTCAGTAGAATCAGTTTTAGATGTACTGTCCCAGAGTCTCTCACTACTGCTAACAGGTACGTTGTAGGGTGAGAAAAGATCTCTGATAATTGATACCAATCTTGTAGTTTTTTTTGATTCGGAATCAGAGCCTGCTTGTACCCTTTGCATTTGTTCATACACTATTTCTCCTTGGAGAGTAATGATTTCTTCGGGTGGTAACTCTGCCTTGTTTTGAATAGGTACTTGTACATGATGCACTTTCTTATAAGATGCTTCTTCCCTTTGAATGGCCAATTCCTCTTGTCGTTTCTCTTTTTCCTCATGTTCTCGCTCTTTCCTTGTTGTTTCTACTGCTTGGTGTAGTGCCTCTTGCCATGAGTTCTCATTGTATTTCTTCTTTGCTTTCCACTGAGATACTTATTTTGTTTGTGCCTAGGTGGTATACTATGTCCATATCCTAGTCCTGTTTTGTCTCGTGAAAATTATGAAGGAGGGTCTAGTCCTATTTTGTATTGTTAGGCCCAATATGGAAAGCTAATGTACTGAGAGGGGAGGGGTGAATCAGTACTTCAAAACTTTTCTTCAATAATAACTTTACTGTTATGCATAAACCGAATAGTGCAATAACATAATATAAAGATAAAACAAATAGATAACAGTCATACATGATTCACTCCATAACACATATATTTTGGTTACGCAGAAACTCTTGGTTAGAGAGAAAAACTGTGGTGGGGATGGCACCCACAACTTCACTACTGCAATAATAAAGGTTGCTTGGTTAGAGCTACATGTTTAGCTATTTCTGAAAGCTTACCCTGTTAGGAGTAACAAGATCTGTTAGATCTACCTTGCTAAAGGATTTTACAACGCTTAAACTAAATGCTGTACCTGGTTAGAGGCTTTACAATTTATAGACTTGATTAGACCCTTTTACCCTGTTAAAGGTTTATCTTACAACTTCAAAATATTACAATAAAATCATTACAAATATCTGCAACTTTACATCTGGAATGTAATTGTAGATTCTATGTGCTCATAATAAGATTACCTTGCTTATAGCATACCTCGATAACCCATATAGTAACTTGGTAAACCCTTATGTTTACTCTGTTCTTTGACTGTTCTCTGAAATCCTTCTCGGTGACCTTTGTGTCTCTGTAACAGTCATAACACTTAGTGCTTTCACATGTCTTGCTTCATATATTTCTATATCTTCCTTTCTGTCATGCTACATGTATATTTCTAATCTTAATCCATGTTGTATAAATAGATCTCTTATGTCAGTGATCCATTCATTGCTTCGATCTTACAAACATGATTTCTCGAATGAATAACCATGCAAAATATTTCATTGGTTAGATGACCTCAAAATCATACACAATCTTTAAGTGCAATTTCCAATGTGATAACGGTTCTATGTACCTCGATCTTGTAACACATTTTCATATGTATATCCAGGTTCAATGAATCTGGTAACATGTTTCACTCGGTGTATAACAACTCGGTGTGTCATCTTTGCTGCTCGGTAGACATGGAATGATACTCAGTAGATAGCTCGGTGTATACTACGCTCTGAGACTACTTTCTTCTATAATCGACTGGACTGTTCATACCGACTAAATATCTCAGTAAAGATAACCGACTAGAGTATATAGAATAACTTTGAACACAAAACTAATGGCAACTTGATAAGTAGTAACAATCTCCCCTTTTGACATTAGTTGAGATGTTTGACAAAAACTACTTTCAAAGTTATAACTCAATAATCTATATACTTGCAAAATTTGACTATATTGACAGTATATACAATAGTCAATAAAACAATAAATCCAGATATACTCCCCTTATCAATATACTGTACAAAACTCTGATTTTGCATGCTCGGTGATCAATGTTCTGTGTGCTGTGCTTGTTACTGTTTACTGCTCTATTTACTACACTTGGATACTCTGCTTGGTATACTCCCCCTGTATAGTACACTCCTTTTGTTTGATACTTTGAATACTATATCACTCCCTTAATACTATATCACTCCTCCTTTTTGACAAACATCAAGACTTAGTTACCATTTGGTGGAGGCAACTGGTCAAAAATGGATTTGTACTTGGTCTGTGCTTCGGTGAGAGCGATAGAGAGGGCATCCTTTACACTGTCCATTAAAGAATTATGTGCTTGAATATCAGCCAATAATGAGATTAAACCATCTAGAGTGCTTCCCTCTTGTGTAGTAGATAAGGAGGTGGCTCGGTTGATCTGTTCTTGGACGGATGAAAGATGAGGAAGTAATAACATCTGAAGTGTCATTATGTCCATCCTGATCTTGTGTTCTTCATTTCTTAGGTCCAATTGTTGAGCCATGAGCTGTTGTAGCTTTGTATAAAAATTCTAAACTGAATTTGGCTCTGTGGTCAACTTATGTGAGAGATCAACGATCTCTTTCTCAATAGCTACTGTTTTATTTTTGATGTCTTTAATGAATAAAGAATGTGCTTGAGTTGTGGAGTCAACTCAACAATAAATTTGACAAGTTTAACTTTTCCAACAGCTATAGCTTTCTATACCTCTTCTATCATTTTTGCAGTGAGCTCCTTGTCTTTTAGCTTGCTCAAATATTCCGATGCATCTACTCCAGATGTCTCTATCTTTGTTAGGAGCTCATCTAGTTGAATGTGGATGGCCACATCTGTTGACATTGTAGCTTCAGGTAGCATATCTATTAAGAGTGCTTTCACCTTCTGAAGTACTTTATTTTTCTTTTGAATCTCCATTTGCTTCTCTTGTTCGACCTTAGCTTTGCATAGTTCATCGAAATCAATGAGTGCTTGCCCCTTTAATTTTGATATATCTACATTGGGCAACACTATTGGTTTTGGAAAATCAACTTTAAAACCATGCTTTTTCATCTTCTTTTCTTTACCTTTCACCGATGGAACTAAGACAATGGCTTATGAGGCTTGATGACCCTCGGTAGGTTGCTCGGTAGAGGCAACACTTTAGTTAGTTTCTTTAGCCTCTGTAGTGTCCTTCGGTGTCTCGGTACTTGGTGTCTCAGTTGCAACATTTTCAGTGCTAGAAGGTGCTTGAGACATCTGTTCTTGAGTAGTACATTCTCCTGCTGTAGACTTGTGACCTTCGGTGCCTTGATCTGTATCCTGAGGGGTGTCAGTTGAGACAGGTTGATTAACCAGTGGATAAGGCTGAACTTGTTCCAAGACTAATTCACTGGATACAAGTTTTGCCTATGCATTGCCTTCTATCATATCCTGTTCTGGTGCCTCTGTATCCATGACATCTTCATCTATTTGAATGGTGTCAGTAGGGTCTTGCTCGATAACATTAGGATCTTGCTTGGTGACATCAACAATTTCAACTATAGCTTGCTCACCGACATCTTTGATTTTAAAGATTTCCAGCTACTTTGTTTTTGTCTCATTTTCCACTTCAATATACAACCCATTCATCAGTTTTAAGGCTCTTTGTTTGATGAGAAACTTTGAGTTGTAGGTTGTCAGATGTTCTTTTATTTCAGCTACTGACATGTCAGGAAAGAGATGTACCAGACTTCTTTCTCTAATCTGTTTCTCCGAGTCCATTGCATACTTCCACCTATTATCAATATGTAAATATAGTTCATTTGGAAGTGACTTAGATAGTTCCAGTGGAGCTAACCGGAATTTTAGAAGTGTGCAGATGACAACTTCTTCAATTTGTCTCTTTTCATCATTATTTCTGGTTTCATACTTAACATATCTAAATGATCCAAATCCACCATATTCTTTTAGATTAGCACAGAAGTTTTCAACACTATGTACATCTACCTTCTTGCTCTTGACAATCTGAAATTTGCTTGCATCCTCAGATTCGGTATCACTAGACTCTTTTGCCAAAATGAGTCTTCAAGTAGATTTCCTGTATGGTTTTGTTACCTTGGGAACAATAACACTTTTTGTTTTCTTACTCGGTGAAGTTGCAGATGCTCTAGTGTTAGGTCGCTTTACTGGAGGAGTCGGTGAGGCCTTTGATGAATCTAGTTTCTTTCTTTTCAACACTTTACTCTTAGGCAATTCAATGCTCAGTGTTATAGCTGCCTCTTGGGCTTCAGATTCCTCTTTAGTAATAGCTATAGTGCCTTTGATAGGTGTGGAGGATGAGTCTTCTCCGAATTTCTTTGACAATGCCTTTATCATCTTTGTAGCCTTTCTTGTAGCTTTGGGTACTACAATGGTCATCTTTACCTTTTCCTTCACTTCCTCATAGGTTCCATACCTCAGCTCAGTAGCATGCCTCGGTAATGTGAGAAATGCATTAATTTTCTATTGTGTGATGTCAAAATCAATCTGGTAACCCATAGGTGACAAATATTGAGTTCTCAGTTCCACAACATTCACATAACAATAATTAGTGTCTACTTCAAAACATATGTCATTTTTGTTATTTCTCCACTAGTTGGGGTGGAATTCGATATCTGTTATGCATCTTCTCTTGAAATTTACTGAAGTAATCATCCATAATATCATTAAAATTATCACCTAACTTCTTAATGAAGTCATTGATCTGATGGGTGATTGGTCGGTGTAGTTCCCAAACAACTTTACCGACTGATGGAAAGAATTTTTCAAAATAGAAAAACATGCATACAAGTAATGATCCAAACTTTAGTGTATTAGCTGAGTTGTTCTTCTTCGGCTTCCTGATGGTGATTAGATTCTCAAACAGGTTCTTTAGCAACACCTCACATAGATCAATTTTCATTCCCTTTTTCACAATTTTGTATGCTACGTCTACTGCTGCATAGGGTACACTGTTTTCCCTTGCTGATTGGAAGAAATACTAACCTATTACTTTAATGGCAAATTTTAGTTCTTCATCAGTGACATTGTTCAATTTTAGTCCTTCGCAATCAGATTCCACTCCGATTAAACTGATCAATTCCTTCTGTGATATCATCTTTTGGGCTCGGGCATGATCATAAATGGGGTAACTGGTAATCAGATGAATGATTTCCTTGGTAATCTTAAATGGTTTCTCTTCTAGCCACATGAAATCATCGTGAACTCTGCTCAGAACAAACTTGACCCATTGGGGTTTGAACACACGGGGATAGGTTAGGGCTTCAGTTAATCCCTTGATCTTAATGTGCTCATACTTGCTATTTAATTTACCATCGGTACACAACTCATCATAGGTGTCTTTTATTTCAACATGATCAAGTTCTTCAACATGACATTTGGTGAAGAATCTCACATCCTCGACTAATAACACTCTATTCGGGATAAGTGAAAATGCGGTTTTGTCATCCAGTTTAGAAGCAACTTTGGGAGTTAAAGAATATTTTAGAGAGGGCTTCTCAACATTCTTAACAATGATGGGATCTTGGATCTTAGATGCCATTGTAGATTTCAGATAAAAGCTAACAAAGGATCCTTAGGGTTTTAGGATTTTCAAACGATAGACGCTTTATACTTAGCAGATGATAGCAACTTGATAAGATCAGTAAACCAACTTAACAATGCATTGAGATTGATGTAAATACCTTGAATTTTCTTTGTAGGAGGTTTGATCACCTTAGATTCGCTTTGCTCTACTCTCTCAAAAACTTGGTAAGTAAAAATGAGCACGAATATGCTTTAAGTACACAATATACCTTATCGGGCTCCATGTAGGTTAGGTCAAAAACATTAAATGCACTCGGTTCCACTTAACTTTCTTTCCTTTTTCTGCTTTAACCGAGTAACCAAACTTCTTCATTCACTGACTTGACAGGTTTCCTTTAAAGTGCTTCAAAAGACTTTGATAGAATTTCAAACTTACTAATACATCTTAATTATGCAGATTTTGAATTAAGTACATAATAAAATAGGAATTGTTAAGATTTAACCTTGAGAGAATGCAATCCCTTCATACCTTTATCGATTAATTTGGAATAGGTGCACCTAACTCGGTAGGTAAGGTGCTTTCTTTATTTGACACAATTTCCTTCTTTTTCCAAATCATCTTTAATTTTTCTTTTATTTCCTCAGTGTCTTTTCTAGGTTGATCTCTGCAATCTCCAGCTAAGTGTCCAACTTTGTGACAATGAAAACATGCCATACCAGGATTTCTCCATGATCTTTGGTTGTTCATCCCAAACCTTATAAAGCAGTTGACACTTATATGTCCATATCTTCCACAACATTCACACCATATCCTTGTATTGTAATCCCATGGTATTGCAGAATATTGTCGGTAAGAATTTGTGTGAGTTCGGTAACCTCTAGCATTTGCTCGGTGTGCAAACCACATATAGTTCTTTTGCTTAAACCAACACTTCTCGGTACTATGTCCATATCTATTGCAGTTTTTAAAAAACCCTTTGAATTTTGCCTTCTAATAATTGTTAACAGACTTTGTCCTACATTGATTAGATGTGTGACTATATTTATTGCAATTGTAACAATAACTATTGGACTTAGTGACATTCAGTTGCTTACCTTTTCTGATTTGGCATATGTTGGTAGTGTGACCTTGATTTCCACAGTAGTTGCAAATAGGCTTCTTTCTTTTGATTTTATTCTTGTTTCCAACTTGCTTTGATGATTCTCCTCTCTCGGTAGTATGAATTCCCTTCTCGGTAGAGTCTTTTCCTTTGTAACCGAGTCCTGCATCTTTGTTGAGTCTTCTTGTATTCAGTTGCTTAGCCAACATCTTTGATGCTTCATAACTCTTCTTTAGTGTTTCTTTGGATTTCTTCTCCATTTCAAGTTCATCAATCAACCTTGATACTTCAAGTTTCAATACTTGATTCTCACCATCTTTCAGATTTGTTTCATGATGTGCATAACCTAGTTGATCTGACAGGTTTTGTTGAATTCCAGTCATCCTTGTGATTTCATCATTCTTATCAGATACTAAGACTTCAAGTTGTTGTTTCACTCTTTCTAGATCTCTTACTTTATCCTCGGCTGTCCTCAATGCATTAAGATTTTTAGTCATCTGTGTGCTGAAATGTTCATGTTCTCTTTTCATTGCTTTTAGTTGATCAACCAGTGCTTTGTTCTTTTCTTTCAATACTCCAATCAATTCTTCAGTCTCTTTAGATATACTGTTCTCAGATGATGTCTCAATTTGTTCCACTAACTCTTGAGAGTCCTGCAAATCATCAGATAATCTTCTTCTCACTTTCAGAGATTTTTGCATTTGCCTTTGCATGTTTGCAATCACTTGATTAGCATGATCCAGCTCTTCTTGCAGATACACAATTCTCCGAGATTGTTTATAGCCTTCCATTGATAAGATCTTTCTCTTTAGGCAGTTAAAACCTTTTCCAAGATTGAGGCTCTGATACCAATTGTTAGGCCCAATATGGAAAGCTAATGTACTGAGAGAAGAGGGGTGAATCAGTACTTCAAAATTTTTCTTCAACAATAACTTTACTATTATGCATAAACCGAATAGCGCAATAACATAATATAAAGATAAAACAAATAGATGACAATCATACATGATTCACTCCATAACACATATATTTTGGTTACGCAGAAACTCTTGGTTAGAGAGAAAAACTATGGTGGGGATGGCACCCACAACTTCACTACTGCAATAATAAAGGTTTCTTGGTTAGATCTACATGTTTAGCTATTTTTGATAGCTTACCATGTTAGGAGTAACAAGATCTGTTAGATCTACCTTGCTAAAGGATTTTACAACACTTAAACTAAATGCTGCACCTGGTTAGAGGCTTTACAATTTATAGACTTGATTAGAGTCTTTTACCCTATTAAAGGTTTATCTTACAACTTCAAAATATTATAATAAAATCATTACAAATATCTGCAACTTTACATCTGGAATGTTATAGTAGATTCTATGTGCTCAAAATAAGATTACCTTGCTTATAGCATACCTCAGTAACCCATATAGTAACTCGATAAACCCTTCTGTTTACTCTATTCTTTGACTGTTCTTTGAAATCCTTCTCGGTGACCTCTGTGTCTCTGTAATAGTCATAACACTTAGTGCTTTCACATGTCTTGCTTCATATATTTCTATATCTTCCTTTCTGTCATGCTACATGTATATTTCTAATCTTAATCCATGTTGTATAAATAGATCTCTTATGTCGGTGATCCATTCATTGCTTTGATCTTACAAACATGATTTAATGAATGAATAACCATGCAAAATATTTCATTGGTTAGATGACCTCAAAATCATACACAATCTTTAAGTGCAATTTCCAATGTGATAATGGTTCTATGTACCTCGATCTTGTAACACGTTTCACTCGATGTATAACAACTCGGTGTGTCATCTTTGCTGCTCAGTAGACATGGAATGATACTTGGTAGACAGCTCGGTGTATACTATGCTTTGAGACTACTTTCTTCTATAACTGTCTGGACTGTTCATACCGACTAAATATCTCGATAGAGATAACCGACTAGAGTATATAGAATAACTTTGAACACAAAACTAATGGCAACTTGATAAGTAGTAAAACATATCCTAGTCCTATTTTGTCTCGTGAAAATTATGAAGGAGGGTCTAGTGGTTCTGTAATGCCTTCTTGATGCTTGCCTATAGGTCCTTTGCCGTTGTATCCCATCTGTTGCATGATTCATAATCCTTTTCCATATTGTTGTGTTGGTATGGCCGCCTCTAGAGTAGCAGCTTTGACCTCTTCCTCATCCTTGTATAGCCAACTAAGGATGTCTTTCTCTTCTGATTCATTTGCTTGTGTGCCCAATTGGATAAATTTGCCATGAAATTTGGTGATGAGATGTGTTGCTTGATGTGTCAATGCAGAAGGTTGTCCATGAGATTTTGGTGATGTTGGCAATTTTGATAGACACATGGGTTTGAAAGAGTGTCCCTTTGTATCGGTCCTACCTGAACAGGTAGTATCACTGTTCCTTTGGATGACCTTTCTTCATTATCATAAGCCTTGATGGTGATCTTTTTGTTTGGATCAATAGACTGTTCAGAGAAGCCTAATGCACGGATAAGCTTTAAAGTATAGATATTGAGACCAACTCCTCCATCCATTAACACTCTTTTAACTTGATATTTATAGACTAGGACTTTGATATGAAGCAGAGTGTTATGCATAATGTCCAGATCTTGAGGAACATTTGTTTCAACCAGTGCTTGTTCTAAGATATCCTTATGTTTTGGCAAGAGTTTGAGTAACTCGAGTATGGATATTTGAGTGAGAGTTCTCCGTAGTTGATCAACCAAATTATATTGAGTCTTGGGGATAGTGGTGGATGTTGATGTATGCGCTTTCAAGACATATTTTTGAGCTCTGGTTGTCACATTTATTAACACATGATCTTGTTTGTCCTTTATTTTTATGACATTTATTTGGTTGTCATCTGTCGATATGTGATTGATGATGTTATTGTATAGGTGATTAATACGAGCTCCTCCGGTATCATTTGATGATGAAGCTCCTCCCTTGTTGTAATTTGGAAGAAGAATTTTAAAAGCATCATGGTCACTGTTTGTTTTGAGACCATCAATCATTAAATCACCTCTATCGATCATGTCCTGAACGATGTTCTTTAGCCTCATGAAATCATTTGTGTGATGTCCTTTGTTTCGATGAAAATCACCAAAATGTGAGTCATTCCACCAAGGTGGTTTGACCTGGGGTTCAAAGTTGTTTATGGTTGGTAATGTGATAATTTTATTCACCAGAAGTTCTCGAAATGATGATTCTAAGGTTTGCCCCAATGGTGTGTAGATGCGTGTATTTGGGATAGTGTTGGTGTTACCTTTTTGGTTTGTATTATTCCCTCGGTTAGCATTGTTTCCTTGGTTATTGTTGGTGTTTGAAATTGAAGGTCCTTGATTGGTATTTTGTGGGTAAGTGTTAGTGCCTTGATTAACACCTTTTTTTATTTTTGTTAGATTGTGGATTACTTGATAAAGCTAATATTAGTTGTTTGGACTTTATATTATTAACATCAACTCCTCCATCATTAACAAAGTTTTTGTTTCTTGTCCAAAATCTGGATTTGTCTAAAGTGTTGTTGTTTTGATTGTTAAAGGGGTGAGTGTTGATAACTCAATGATGAACGGATAGTACCAAACTGGTACTGAGAGAGGGGGGGGGTGAATCAGTACAGACAAAAACACAATCCTAAAACCAGTTTGTCAACAGACACTGTGCATAGGCAGACAGACAGTATCTCCGGTCTTAAACAGAGTACAACAGGAAAAACCCAGAATAACTAAGACAAGCATAAACCGGTTGACACTTATCTTCTCATACAATCTAATACTTCAATTCCATTTCACCCTAGTGCATGAATAGGTAATATACCATCAAAGATATATATATATATATATAAACAGCTAGATCAACATCATTCACCGCTTGACAGAAAACAACATAGCATCACATGAAAAAGACATCACATATGACACACATATTTTTCACGTGGAAACCCAATTGGGAAAAAACACGGTGGGGATGAATACCCACAAGCTTGTTTTTGAACTCTTTAGAAATCCGCTCTATTAGGAGCCTTGTCCGGTTAAAGACTGATACAACAGGTTTTGTTAGGAATTGATCCTGTTAGGGATCACTCGGTTAAGGGATGGCTAGAATACCCAGTTAAGGGTTAAACCCTGTTAAAGGTTACCTTGTTAGAGGATTTCAAGAACTCAATGGTTTTGAGTCACCCTGTTAAAGGATTTACAGTAAGTCGGTTAAAGCTATCCTGTTAAGGGATTTCTCAACTGTTGAAGTGGTTAGAGATCAACAGGTATTACAATGATCTGGTAGCAGCACTCAATGCCAATGCAGATCCGCTTTAGCTCCTCTTCACCTTATGCACTTACACTCTACAGGTATCACTTCTCTCTTATGGTCTGGCAAGAATCACGTATCTCTTCTCTTGGATACAAACACACAACTTTTGCCAACAACCTCAGAAAGAAACACAACATCGACCTTATAGGAAATAGATAGGTCGGTAGCTTAAACCCTAAACCCTAAAAATGTTAGGTTAAGCAATTCAAACGGTTCAATCCTGACCATTGATCACATTGCATTAAATGCAATAATCTTGAACCAATCTCAAGACATTCTCCATCGTTCGTTTTCCACCGATTTCATGGCGGCTGATAACCCATTGCACGTTATCACCGTTTATAGACTTCGCACATTCCTGAGGTAGATAGGGACAATCTCCTTCATGCAAGATCCTTCACATACACAAGGCTGACATGGCAACATGATTTGTTCTTCATTACAAAGCTAACTCATCACACAAAGTCACCGGTTGAGCCACATAGGCTTGAAGCACTTCAACCGGAAACCCTGAAGTTGAGACTACCAACCAGTGGTCATACAAAGCTTCCATGTGCCGGTTCCCATAACCACATGCCAATTCACCTTAAACAAACACACCACTTCACTTTGACACAAATGCCGGTTTATAGTGTTATATCGATTCTCACATATACTGGTTCTTGGTAACATACCGGTTCTCACATATACCGGTTCTCTCCTCTTTAGCATGTTGACATCAATGACAACATACAATGTCATCATGTCCTCATACCGGTTCACATAATGCCCATAATTTCCCCCTTTGGCATTGATGGCAATATACAAAAATATCTCTCTGCTTCACATCTTCTCCCCCAACTTCTGCATATATCTTCTCTGCTTCTCTTCTTCTCCCCCTTTGACAACAATGCCAAAGTGGAGGCACAAGCTTCCCCATTCCATTATGCTGCTCCCCCTGAGGAGTAGCATCCTTCAACACATCAATCCAAAAAGAATTTGACTATGCAATATCTGATTGATGTGGAACATATACCTTTAGTTTACCTCATGAAGGGGAAACACCCCTAATTCACCTCTTAAGTACATAAATGTAGCCTTTGGAAGAGGCTTGGTGAATATGTCTACTAACTGCTCCTTATTGGAAACATGTTCTAGTGCAATCTCTTTGTTCTGAACCTTTTGCCTCAAGAAATGATATTTAAGCTCAAAGTGCTTGGTTCTAGAATGTAAAACTAGATTCTTGGAGATGTTAATTGCACTAGTATTGTCACAAAATATACTTACCGGTTCAGATATAGGAACTTTGAAGCCATTCAATACATGCTTCATCCAAATTATCTGAGTGCAGTTCATGAAAGCTGCAACATACTTTGCTTCTACTGTAGGCTGAGAGATACAACTCTACTTCTTACTCATCCATGAGACCAGTCTACCACCGAGAAAGAATGCACCACTAGTTGTGCTCTTCCGATCATCTACATTACCAGCCCAATCAACATCTGTGAACACTTTCAAGTTAAAATCATTATTGTATGGATACCATAACCCATAGTCAATAGTTCCCTTCAGATATCTAAGAATTCTCTTGACTGCAACCAAGTGGGGTTCTCTTGGGCTTTTCTGGAACCTTGTAGTAATGCCAACTGCAAGTGCAATATCCAGTCTGCTATGCACTACATAATGCAACTTACCAATCATTGATTGGTATTCCTTCTCATCAACCAATGCTGAGTCATCCACTTTGGATAGTTTACAACTGGTCACCATTGGTGTACCAACCGGTTTGCTATCTTCCATGCCAAAGGTCTTCAACACCTCTTTGACATACTTGGACTGAGTGATAAAGATTCCATCTTTCATCTGCTGAATCTGCAGTCCAATGAAGAACTTAATCTCCCCTATGAGTGACATCTCACACTCTTTCTTCATCTCATCTGTAAACTCATGACTCATCTTGTCATCTCCACCAAAGATAATGTCATCAACAAATACCTCACATATCAGGATCTGATCTCCTTCAGACTTCAAGTACAGATTGCTATCTTCACTTGTTCTCTCAAATCCAATCTTCACAAGATGGGAGTGCAGGTGTTCATACCATGCTCTAGGTGCCTGCTTTAGACCATATAAGGCTTTATGTAGCCTACACACCATGTCACTGTCTTCAAATAGGGCAAACCCATCTGGTTGTTCTATATACACTTCCTCTTTAAGTACACCATTTAAGAATGCAGATTTTACATCCATTTGATATACTTTGAATCCTTTAAAAGCTGCATATGCAAGAAGCATACGAACTCCTTCCAATTTGGCTACAGGAGCAAAGGTTTCTCCATAGTCTTATCCTTCTTATTGGGCATATCCTTTGCACACCAGTCTGGCTTTGTTTCTAATCACTATGCCATCCTCATTAAGCTTATTTCTGAAAACCCATTTGGTGACAATGACATTTTTATGCTCCGGTCTGGGTACCAAAGACCATGTACCATTTTTCTCTATCTGGTCAAGTTCCTCTTCCATTGCCTTGATCCAGTCTTCATCTTTATTTGCCTCTTTGAATGATTTAGGCTCAAATTCAAAGATCATACATGAGTTTTCTCTGACCTTCCTTCTTGTAAGAATTCTTGCATCCTTATCTTCTATGATTTGCTTAGGATCATGATTCAACTTGACATACCGAGGAATGGTCTTGATAGATTCCTCTTGCTTTTCTTCTTCATCCTCATCTCCATCAGTATCAACATCTACATCTATTGGTGTAGGAACACTATTACTGATACTTGGTTGACTGACAACTGGTTCCCAAAAGGTTACAACTGGTTCATTTATCGCTTTCTCATTGCTGGTTTCCTCAGTTTTCTCAGAGGTTTCATCAACTCTTACATTGATGCTTTCCATAATTCTCTGAGTCCTATTATTGAAACACTTGAGAGCTTTTTTCTTGGTGGAATACCCTAGGAATATTCCCTCATCACATTTCACATCAAATTTGCTTTGGTGTTCGCTCTTCTTGATGTAACATTTGCTACCAAACACTCTAAAGTAGCTAACCACAGGTGTCTTACCGGTCCAATACTCATAAGGAGTTTTATCCTTACCTTTCTTAATGAGTACCTATTTCATTGTGTAGACTGCAGTGCTCCCCGCTTCTCTCCAAAAGGTGTGAGCTACCTTTCCTTGAATCAACATAGTTCTAGCTACTTCAACCATAGTCCGATTATTCCTCTCTGCTAGGCCATTCTGCTATGGAGTCTGGGGGCTAGACAATTGCCTCTTGATGCCATTTTCTTCACAGTACTTGTTGAATTCACCGAAAGTGAATTCCCCTCCTTGATTAGTTCTCAGGCACTTGATCCTTTTACCGCTTTCCTTCTCCACTAATGCTCTAAAGGCTTTGAACTTTACAAAAGCTTCAGACTTATCTTTCAAGAATGTGACCCACATCATTCTTGAGCAGTCATCAGTGAGAATCATGAAGTACCTATCACCCTGCACACTCCTAGTTTTCATAGGACCACACAAATCAGTATGCACAAGATTAAGCAAATTGTCAGCAGTGAAAGGTTTACCTTTAAAGGTTGAGGAAGACATTTTCCCTATTTGACACTCTCTACACAAGGTATTTTCCGGTTTTCTTAGCACCGACAACCCTCTAACTGCCTTGATCTTACTGGCCTTCACAATGTTATCAAAGTTTACATGGCAGAGTCTCCTATTCCATATCCAGCTATCATCAAATTTAGCCATAAGACATGTACTTATATTTGCATTCAGCTAAAATAGGTTACCTTTGGTTTGCATGCCGGTGGCCACCAATTCACCATTCTTTCCTTTGATTCTACACACTCCATTCTTGAATTCCAAAGTGAAACCACTGTCATTCAGTTGGGCAACACTCAGAAGGTTGTGTTTGAGACCATCAACCCAATACACATTGTCAACACTACTCTTTCCATTCAGAGAGATGGACCCTTTTCCTTTGACCATACATGGTGCATCATTACCAAAGCGAAGCACACCACCATCATACTCTTCCAAGGATAGAAACTTGCTTCGGTCACCAGTCATATGGTGAGAACAACCACTGTCAATAATCCACTCATTGGAATTATCAAAGTGGGAGACAAGAGCCTTCTTGTTTGACACATCTTCCTTGACAGCAACAAATGCAATATCTTCATTTTCTTCATCTTCTGATTGCTCATTTGTGACATCTTCATCAACTGCCACAAAACAGTTTCTGCAGTTTCCTCCTTTGAATTTCTTGAACCTTTCCGGTTTGTCCTTGTTGTCACCATTAGGATAGTTTACAACAATATGTCCTATCCAGTTACAAGAAAAGTATTTCAAAGGGAGCTTACCTCTATATTTGCCGATTCCTTTAGGAAGTTTCCTGGCAAGAAGAGCTTCAAATGCCATCAGAATCTCCTCATCATCCATTTCTTTGCTCTATCTTGGTTCACCACTAGTGCTAGCTTCTTTTCCTTTTCTGGATGGTACAACAGAAGCTTTAAAAGTTGATTCAGTCTTTTGAACATTGCCATCAAAACTATTTAGCTCATAGGCTATCAACTTTGCAATGATAGAGTCTAGGGATACCTTAGTCTTGTCTATTGATCTCAACTCCTGAATAACAACAACCCTTATTACATAGACTGGTAATAAGGATCTCAGGACTTTGCTTACCACAGTGGAATCTTCCATTTTACCACCTGCACTCTTGATATCTCCAACAATAGTTTTGATTCTTATTCCATACTATTGAATGGTCTCACCTTCAACCATCTGCATGTCTTCAAACTTCCCTCTAAGGCTTTCTTCCTTAGCTTGTTTTACATGCTCATCACCACCATATATATTTTCAAGAGTATCCCATACCTCTTTGGGATTTACCTTATCTTGGACATCAATAAACTCAATGTCAGATAAACTACTAATTAGGGCTTCCATGACTTTCCCATTCTCCTGCATCTCTTTCTTTTGGTCATCGGTGAGAGTACCGGTAGGATAAACATAGGCATTCTCAACATAGCTCCAGTGTTGAGCACCCATGATTCTGATGTATATCTTCATTCTGTCTTTCCATATACTGAAATTTTCTCTGTTGAACTTTGGACCTTCCCTCTTCATCATTAGACTGGGATCTTTACCTCAAGCGGTTAAGCTTATAACACAGAGGATGTGGAGGATGCTTTGATACCAATTGATAACTCAATGATGAACAGATAGTACCAAACTGGTACTGAGAGGGGGGGGTGAATCAGTATAGATAAAAACACAATTGTAAAACTGGTTTGTCAATAGACACTGTGCATAGGCAGACAGACAGTAACTCCGGTCTTAAACAGAGTACAACCGGTAAAACCCAGAATAACTAAGAAAAGCATAAACCGGTTGACACTTATCTTCTCATACAATCTAATACTTCATTTCCATTTCACCCTAGTGCATGAACAAGTAATCTACCATCAAAGATATATATATATATATATATAGCTAGATCAACATGATTCACTGCTTGACAGAAAACAACATAGCATCACATGAAAAAGACATCACATATGACACACATATTTTTCACATGGAAACCCAACTAGGAAAAACTACGGTGGGGATGAATACCCACAAGCTTGTTTTTGAACTCTTTAGATGTTTTCTCTGTTAGAAGCCTTGTTTGGTTAAAGACTGATACAACAGGTTTTGTTAGGAACCGATCTTGGTAGGGATCACCCGATTAAGGGATGGCTAGAATACCCGGTTAAGGGTTAAACCCTGTTAAAGGTTACCTTGTTAGAGGATTTCAAGAACTCAATGGTTTTGAGTCACCCTATTAAAGGATTTATAGTAAGCCGGTTAAATCAACCCTATTAAGGGATTTCTCAACTGTTGAAGTGGTTAGAGATCAACAGGTATTACAATAATCTGGTAGCAGCACTCAATGCCAATGTAGATCCACTTTAGCTCCTCTTCACCTTCTGTACTTACACTCTGGAGGTATCACTTCTCTCTTCTGTTCTAGCAAGAATCACGTATCTCTTCTCTTGGATACACACACACAACTTTTGCCAACAACCTCAGAAAGAAACATAACATCGACCTTATAGGAAATAGATAGGTCGGTAGCTTAAACCCTAAACCTGTTAGGTTAAGCAATTCAAACGGTTCAATCCTAACCGTTGAGCACATTGCATTAAATGCAACAATCTTGAACCAATCTCAAGACGTTCTCCATCGTTCATTTTCCACTGATTTCATGGCAGCTGATAACCCATCACATGTTATCACCGTTTATAGACTTCACACATTCCCGAGGTAGATAGGGACAATCACCTTCATGCAAGATCCTTCACGTGCACAAGGCTGATGTGGCAACATGATCTGTTCTTCGTTACAAAGCTAACTCATCACACAAAGTCACCGGTTGAGCCACATAGGCTTGAAGCACTTCAACCGGAAACCCTGAAGTTGAGACTACCAACCATAGTCATACAAAGCTTCTATGTGCCGGTTCCCATAACCACATGCCAGTTCACCTTAAACAAACACACTGCTTCACTTTGGCACAAATGCCAGTTCATAGTGTTATACTAGTTCTCACATATACCGGTTCTTGGTAACATACTAGTTCTCACATATACCGGTTCTCTCCTCTTCAACATATTGACATCAATGACAACATACAATGTCATCATGTCCTCATATCGGTTCACATAATGCCAACAAGTGTTGGATGAGTTAGTTCCTTCCTTAAAGAACTTCAATGTTCCTTTCTTGACGAAGGCTTCCTCTACTTGGATTCCATTTTCTATCAACTTGGAAAAAGATGGTATGTATTGGAGCTTGAGTTGATAACTCATCTCACTATTTAGATTGTCAATAAAGATCTCCATCTTTTCTTTTTCAGGCACGTCTTGAAGATATCTTGAAACCATGCATCTCCAACATTGAAGAAACACCATGAATGTCTCATTGTTTTTTTGTTTGGTCTTACATACATCCAACATGGTAATTGCATGTTGAATATTATAGGAGTATTGTGTGATAAATTTGTTTACCAACTCATTAAATGATCTGATGGGAGGTGTAAGTTTAGACAACCACTCCATTGTTTTCCCTCCTAAATTTCTTGGGAATAGCCTCATTAAGTAAGTGTCATCGTGAGCAAACTCTAGGATTATGGTACAAAATTCCCAAACATGATCGCGGGGATCACTTTTACCATCATATTTGTTGTATTTTGGTATATCTGAATTTAGGGGAAAAGGTATCATGTTTAATCTTCTGTCAAAGGGATAAGGACAGATCTCATCCAAGGAGTATCGCACAATGGTCCCTTGTTGCATGTCCTGCATTTGCTTTTGCAACATTTGGATTTGTTGTGTAAGAGCGACCATGGGTGTATTTGTACGTGAGGGAGAGCTTCCTCCCTTTCATTAAGATTATCCCAAGTTCGGGCATGGTTTTGTTCGGGGGTGTTATTTTGTTCATGTATGATTTTTGGTTCATGTGTTTCTTCTTGTCTTTGTTGGTCTTGATAGGCGTAATTCTTAGACCTTGTTCTAAAAATTCGATCTTCTACATTCTTTAAGTTTTCGATATCGAAATCTTCAGGAAGTCTAACTCCTTTGCTAGATAGCACAAGTATATATTTTTCCTCATCTTCTTCAATAAGTCTTTCCATGAGCCTTTGGAATGAGGGGTTTTATTGACACTCTTGGAGAAGTTCCTTGGCGATCTCTGTATCTCCCAGATTAGCATACTCATCAAAAGGGTTGGATAATCTATGACCCATACTTGACTCTAGTTGTGGTTCACTTTGTTTATTTCTCTGAGAGAGAGTGACAATGGGCATTTAGGAAATTTCTACCGGAGTTCCTAGTGGTGTTTGGTGGTTTAAGTGGATAGAATATGTTCCTCAATAAAAACTTTTGGTTACAAAGGGGGTTTGTTCTTCTTCCTCTCTTTCAAGGGTTGGTGGTTCAGGTCGAGCTTCGTTATAAGTGATACAAATTTGTGGGAATAAAGTGGGTTTGATTCTTCCTCCATGATTTAGGCATTGGTTGAATTCCGCTCTTTGAATATAAGCTCTGCTTCTTAAAGGTTCTTTGTCAAACTCGTTTGATTTGCCTTGAATATACAATCACATGTGATGCAAGAATGCATAATGTGATTTAAAAAGTTGGCGATATATATAGAGAAAATTATTCTGTTTTGCAAGTGTCTTAGAACTAGGTTGTCTCTTCTTCAACTTAGTTTTGTGATGAAGACTTGTTCTTCTCAAAATATGAGGAGTGGGCATACACGAATGATCAATGGTTTCCTTTGATGTTGGATTGTGATACTTTGTTTGAAAACTCAAGCTTACTTTATCAAGTAGAGGTTTAGTTAGATTTGTCTCCACGACAAAGTGTGTCAAATGATATGGATAAAGTCTCCGAATATGGAAACTTGTTTTGACAACTTAAAGATTAAACTTGGTATGTTGTTTGTGATAGGATCTGTTAGATGGTAGAACTTTTTGATCAATGTGATGGTACTGCCTGATTTTGGTTGAATGAAGTCTTATCTCGAGCTAGTATAAGATTCAAAAAATTTGTTCTAAGGATGCTTGTTTGATTTTGGAAGTGTTTTCTCTGATAATCTGGTTCAGATTTTGACTGCTAATTTTGATAGAGGACCAAAAAGGGTACTCACAACTAGTGATAAAATTTTCCTGAAATGCTTGGTTTGCTCTTTGTTTTTCTTGATTTTGAATATGCGCTAAAGAAGAGACTAGATGCACTAATTAATGGTATAGATGTGCCACAAAAAATTCTCTATTTACTAAGGTGCCTTTTCTACGCGTTGACTGAGATTTGCTTGAAACTGTTTTGACTGGAAAGGTTATGTGTTAATATGTCCCTGAAAAGTGCAAATATTTGGGCTAAAAGTGCTAAGACATGCCTCTTACGCCCTAAGCTGATGTTAAAATGCGCTAAGCTGATATTGTAAAGTGCCACTGAAAGTTTACTTAGTTTGAAACTGGTTATGCACTAAAGTGAAGGTTAAGAGTGCTAAGTTTTGGTGCAGATGCGCTACATAATGGTTGATATGCGCTAGGAAGTTGCTCCTATGCGCTAAGCTGCCCTGATTTCTTTGTTTCTATTGTTTTTAAGATTTTTAACACTTGTGTTTTTTATGGATGATTTTGTGAAAAATAAAGTGCAAACACGACACACAAAAGAGATAACAAATTCTGCCTATGCTAGAAAAATAGTGTATGTTCTGTGAGGATGTGTTCAAATCCCCGATGTTTTCACTGGACTAGATAACAAGTAATGCAAATAAGGTAGACTCTTTATTCAAGGGTCATCAAAAATATCATAGCCCACTAGTTTCGATACTCCGTCAACTCAAACAACCTTGTCACCCCCTAGGGGGCACCCGTTTTTTTGCCTTTTGCCAGAATTTAACTCAAAGTGAATTGCTTCACAATTGAGTAGTTATCTTGGGAGATATATGGTGAGTGATCTTGGGGGCAGATTATTCCCCACCCTTGCACTATGATATTGAAAATGTTTGGATATTGACCCGGCTCAAAGTTTCTAGTGCTAAGGTTTTTAATCAGGCTTTCGTTCGGTCTTCAGTGATAAACTCTCTCACAAGGCTTCCCAACCTTTAGAACAAAGGCTTTACGTATCTTAAAGATATTGGGGGAAGGCTATTCACTGAGCAAAACCGTTGAAGGGAACTTTTGTCAACCTCCACTTTTGATTATAGTGGGCTGAAACACTTGACGATAAAGTTGTTTCCCACTTCAGTCGTTCCCCTCTCACCGACCATTTAAATGGCGCTGTAAGAGCAACTCAGGAGGGAAGGCTTGCTAAATGATTTAAATGCTTGAAATGAAAAAAGCATGAAAGAGTGGCTTGGATTTTTGGTTACCCTATTTAAGGGGAGAGCATATACCTTCCACTTTCAAGACAAGGCACACAAGTGTTCTTTTTAACCCTCCAAAGAAATGATTTGCTAACTTCTACTTGGAGATTTTTCTCCAAAAAGCATGGTGTTCTTTTTAACCTTGTATAGCAATGATTTTCAATCTAAAAATTGGAAATCTTGGTCAACAAAATAAATCGTGATGTTTGGTCAACAAAAGGAAAATCATGAACAACTCCTTTGCTTTGCACAAAATAATAAGTGAGGTTCTTTTTCTTTTGCAATAAATCAAAATGAATCCTTTTAGGCACCAAAGGAAGGTGAAGTTGTTTTTACCTTTTCTAATTGAAAAGTAAATTTGTTGTTCTTTTTAAACCCAAACGAAGTGTTTTCCTAACTTGCAAGGATGAATTTTTTTGCTTTTTTGTTCTTTTTACCCATGCAAATAAGGAAAAGATGAAGTTTTGTTTTAAACACCAAAAGAAAGTATGAAGTTCATTTTAAGCATCCCAAAGAAATCATGAGGTTAATTTTAAGCTTTTGCAAAAAAGGAAGGTGAGTTCTTTTTACTAACTTTGAAAGAGAGTAAAGAAATACTTAAACTAACTCCTGTTGCTCCTGCACATAAAGGTTAGAACTTGCACAAAATTAGTTAGCAAAAACAATCAAATCTTGAGGGTGGGCTTCACAAGCCTAAAATTTTCCTTCTTTGGTTACAGTTCTACCTTTTTCTCTGTCAGAGCTATGTGCTATACTATTGCACAGATGCACTATAGAAAAGTGCAGATGCACTACAGAATGTCTTCTATGCGCTAAGATGGTTATCGAATGCCGCTACGATGATACATAATAAAGCTAGAATATTTGGCACTAACATAAAGTCTAAATGTGCTAGAGAAGAGGTCTAATGCGCTAAACAATATACCAAAAGTGCTAACTAAAGGTTTCTACATGCCAAAGAAAGGTCCCAATGTGCTAAACCAATTTTTTCACGTGCTTGCAATATTGCTCATGCATCAAAAATGATAAGATTAATGGGGTCTTGCCCCATGGTGGGTGCCATAAATGTGTGCGGGAAATGTGGGGTACAGAAACACAAAAGCCCAGTTCCAAAAGATCCACACACCAATGGGACTCTTGGTGCAAGTTATGGGAGCTATGTTTAATAGCTCAACTTCCCAAGGGTTTTTCATTGTTCTCTATCTCACAGGATCCCTTAAGTCAATGTCTTTTCTCTCAGATCACTGAGAAAAGTGACTTAGGAATGACAACTCCAAGAATGAGTGATGTTTGATTAATCTAGCATGAATGCATTCCTAGATATGTATGATATTGAATCTATGATGATTTAAACTAGCATAAAAGATGATGATAAGATAAAGGCTTAGTGAACTTATCCTAGCATGATATACTAGTCGAACATGAATATGCTATGATATTTAAAATTACTTCTAAAATGCTATTAAGATGATTTTTATCAAAGAGAGGCTAAATGCTTAGTAAAATGACTCTAGATTAGATGCATGAAACTTGGAGATATGAAAATGAGAGAATGAGAGCTCTATTTATAGGAAAAATAGGGCAATGGATGGTCAAGATTGGATAATCTTAACAAGGGCCAAGATTGAAAGTTATCAATCCATGTTTACAATTCTCACCAATGAAATGTTGACAATTGTCAACAAGAGACTGATTGAGAGGAGATGTAAGAAGCATTAAATGCTTGAGAAGACATTAAGGTTACCTTAGGAGGTAAGGGTTAAGGTTAGGTTAGGGTCATCCATTGGATAAAGCTTTTATCCAAAGGATAAACTCTTGTGCAAGGGTTAATAGGATAACTAGGGTCAAAGCCATGAATGCTTGATGAGACCCTTGGGTTAGATGAGGGTTGAGATAGAGAGAAAGTCTCTAATCATGTAAGAATTTTGAGTTAACCATTAATGGTTATGAAGACTTTGAGGGTTAACTTGTTGAGGACATAAAACCTTTAATGGTTTTCAAAGACTTTGAGGGTGTGACTTCCCTTTTCTTAGGGATGTGACAATATTTAGGAGATGGATTAGGCTAAATTAGAAGTGATTAGAAGAATATAGAAGGGTTTTAGGGAGGCAAGTGGGAGATGTAGTAAAATGCAAGTGGATGGAGGGGAATTTTAATTAAAATAAATTACTTTATTTCAACAAAAATAGATGCAACTTGCATAAATACAAGTGGGGGATTTAAATAAATAAATTAGATTTATTTACTTGCAAAGATTAATTTAATTAAATGTAAATTTAATTAAAAGGGGAGAAAGGGGAATTAATTAAATAAATTAATTTATTTAATCAAAGGTTATGAAAGGCTTAGGTGAACTTAATTAAATAAATTGAGTAATTCATTTAATCAAGTAGATGAATATAAAGAATTTAATTAAATAGAGGAATGAGGTTAAATTGAGTAATTCATTTAATCAAGTAGATGAATATAAAGAATTTAATTAAATAGAGGAATGAGGTTAAAATGAATATTAAATATTCACTCAGGAAAGTGGTCAGATTTATACATCTACACTTTCTGGTGTAGGTCAATCAATAATGGATTTCACTTTCTCAGAGTCCATCTTCAAACCATCCTTAGATATCACAAATCCCTTCATGAAAGTACACTTCTTGATATTGATCAACACCTCCTCTTCTCTCAACCTCTGCAAAACTTGTCTTAACTTCAACAAATGCTCCTCTTTTGTCTTATTGAAAATCCGAATGTCATCCAAATACACAATAACAAACTTATCCAAGAATTTATTCAATATCTCATTCATCGTCCTCATGAAAATACTTAGTGCATTAGTCAATCCAAAAGGCATCACCAACCATTCATATAATCCTTCATTTGTCTTAAATGTTGTCTTCCACTCATCACCTTCTCTGATCCCGATCTGATGATATCCACTTTTTCAAATCTATCTTTGTAAAGTATTTTGCTTCACTCAAACAGTCCATTATGTTGTCCATCCTATGAAAAGGAAACCAATATTTCACTGTGATTTTGTTTATTGCTCTTGAATCGGTACACATCCTCCATTCTCCATTCTTCTTAGGTGCTAATACAACTGGTACTGCATAAGGGATTAGACTTTCCTTGATCAATCCTTTCTTCAACAACTCCTGCACTTGTCTATTCATTTCTTCATTCTTTGTCGGTGTTAACTGGTGTGAAACTTTGTTAGGAAAACTAGCTCTGGGAACCAAGTCCATGCAATGACTAATCCTTCAAACAGGTGGCAATCCATCAGGTACATTATCTGAAATGATGTCCTCATATTTTGTTAGCAAATCTCTTATCTCTGTCGGATGTTCTCCTTCCAGTTCTGGTCTCGCAATCTTCTTAAGAATTAAGGTAAAACACACATTCTCATGTCTTAGTCCATCCATGAATTACCTTCCACCTACTAGGCAGATTCTAGCATTTGTACAAACTTCATTCTTCAAAGGTTCCTCCAAAGGGAACGGGGTTTGCTTCATCCCATTGGCCACAACAGTATATGTATTCTTCCTCCCATCACGTATTGCATGTCTATCAAACTTCCAAGGTCAATATCCATAGGCATAATATCATACAAAACTTCATCATGATAATTCCCAATTTTTCAATTTTACCAAACACTGTTCACTTACTAACATCTTATGTTCATCCCGAATCCATGCTATCTGATAAGGCTTAGGGAGTTTCAAACTCTCCAAATTCAACTTATTCACCATCTCTTCTGAAACAAGATTATCTAAACTACCACTATCAGTAACAAGTTTACAACACTTACCAGATACTTTACATCTGGTCTTGAACAAGTTCTTCCTCTATAAGGGTTCTTCATCTCCTCTAGTATAACACAAAACTCTCCTCATTATCAACAGTTCTCCATCTTACGGTTTATTGTCTGTTCCGGTGGGGTTTTCTTCTACCATTTCTGCTCTTTCGGTAGCCTCTGTCTTTGTACATTGAAATACATAGTGTCCTTCTCCTCCATACTTAAAGCAGGTTCCTCTAAAAGTCATCTTATCTTGTTTTCCAAAGTTCTCACATCCTTCCGGTATGAATTACCTTCCTTGCTCACTTTCTTGTCCTTGTTCTGATCTATACTAGTTCCTCTTCCTCTAGTATATCCTCTTCCTCCGGTAAACCTTCCACCTCTACCTCTGTGTCTCTGCTCATGTCTTTTATTCAATTTCTCTTCAACCTTTATTGCATACTGGTAAGCCTCTTCAACACTCTCCAATTTGATCATATTGAGTTCATCTTATATAGACATCCACAATCCATTCAAATATCTTGCAATCTGTTCAACTTCATCATCAACATGTCCGGATTTGATGTTCAACTTGTAAAATGCTTCGGTGTATTCCTTCACACTAGATTCCTTCTATCTTAGATTCTACAACTTTCGAAACAAATCCACTTGATAATTCTCCTGGACAAAATTTGATTTTAACTTAGCAATCATCCTATCCCATGTCTTAATCTTTTCTTTACCTCTTCTTTTCCTAGCAACTTGCAAATTCTCCCACCAAAGAGATGCATGCTCTTTCAACCAGGTACGGGCATATTTCACCTTCCTCTCTTCTACAGTGTTTTCAAAATTAAAATACTTCTCCATCTTCGAGATCTAATCCATCAATTCATCTGAATCTAACCTCCCATCATATTCTGGTGGGGTAAAATGAGGTTTAGTGTTCGCCCTACTCAAAACCCTTAAAAAAATTTCCTCCTACGGATCAATTGCCAGTAGGTTCACTTGTTCTACTGGGGCTTCTTCTCCTTTATCTTCACTCATATCCTCAATATGTCAACCTCTTCTATAGGCTGTCTCCACGGCTTCTAACCAAGCTCCTATTCCTCGCAACATCTCCATTACAAAAAGGTCTGTATTCCCACATGCTCCACCATTCCTAGTTCCTCTTTGCACCATTGATCCACGCTAGTCCTCTACAATTGTAGGTTGGATCTGCAATCTACCACCTATAACAAAATTCAGGACATGTAACCTCCGGAACAAACTTCACTCTGATACCACTTGAAGTAGTCATCGGTGAGGAGGGACCTCAAGGAGATCAATCCAAATTGGTTAGCAAAAGTAAACACAACGGAAACACACAGACATGATGGAGGCAATGTAGAACATATAGTTTTATTGCATGAAATTTGATTACATCCAATCGGTAACAACTGGGTTACAACATACCGGCACACCAGGACCTTGAATCGAAAGATCTATCTTCTAGGTGTATTCTATCTATCTAATACTTCTTAATTCTCTAATTGATTCCATTCTAAAACATGATTACAAATATATATATCGATCCTAAGGATCTAGTCGACCCAAAAGGGATCAAAACCCGAAGAACAAGACCTAACGTGCAAAATGAACAAGTCGGCCTCTGCCAAGAGATCCCTCTGGAAAATCCAAAGGATGAAACGTAGAAGGTCGGCCACATACCAAGAAACATCGAGATCAATGTCCAAGGCTCTGCAAGCTTCAAAATAGATTCTGGTAGATCACCATAATAGGTCTCAGGCAACCGGTAACAAGAAACTGTCAAGGAAACCGATAGCGATATCTTGCCGGAAAGTGATCCAAATTAAGAGATGTGGTTTGAAAGCAAGAAATTTGATCAAGTCTTCAAGTAGAATCCAACTCCATAAGATCTGGTGAGCCAAAACCGAGACACACGGAAAGGAAAACTGAAACTAGAAACAAAAAACAAAACAGAAAAGAAAATATTTTTGGTTGATGCAAGATTGCTATGAACTGGGGATGCTCCTGCATCACTTCTTCACCGGCAACAACAACATCCAAATTAATTATCTCCATCAGATCAATCTGCTTTAGGATCTCAGTCTTCATAGGCTTTGAAATAACATCTTCATCATCAAAATCATATCTGCTTGCTCTGATCTACTTTCCTAGACATTCATCTACCTTCACATTTGCACTCTCTACTATCTTTCTCAGTCTCTTGTTGTAACATCGATAGGCCTTGGTCTTAGTAGAATATCCCAAGAAGATTCCTTCATTACATCTTACATCAAACTTTCCTATATCCTCATCTCTATTGATATAACATTTACTTCCAAAAACTTTGAAATATCTAATTGTAGGAACATGACCAAACCATAGCTTATAAGGAGTTTTACCGGAATCACCTGTAATATGTACCCGATTGAATGTGTAAACAATAGTGCTAACAAATTCTTTCCAAAAGGTTTGTGCAACATTTCCTTCTATCAACATAGTCTTGGCAGCATCCAAAATGGTTATGTTCTTCCTTATAACAACTCCATTTTGTTGAGGGGCTCTAGGAGAAGATAATTGTCTTCTAATTCCATTCCTCTCACAGAATGTATCAAACTCTCCTAATGTTAATTCTCCTCCTTTGTCAGATCTCAAACACTTTAGCTTCAACCCAGTCTCAGTCTCCACTCTAGCTTGGAATATCTTGAATTCTCTAGCTTGGAATATCTTGAATTTCTCCAACGCTTTTGATTTGTCCCTTAGAAAGGTAACCCACATCATCCTAGAATAGCCATCAATCAGCAACATGAAATATCTGTCACCCTGCATGCTTCTTACTCTAGTAGGACCACACAGATCAGCATGCACTAGGTCTAACAATCCACTATATAAATACAACTTACTCTTGAATGTAGTTCTTGTTTGCTTTCCCAACTAACATTCCTTACATACTGGATTAGATGGCTTCATAAATTTAGGCAAATCTCTAATAGCTTGAGTAGAACTTATCCTTATCATGCAGTCAAAGTTAACATGACACATCCTCCTATGCCACAACCAACTTTCATTAGTATGAGCAATCAAACAACTTTTCTCACCAACATTCAAGTGAAAGATATTACCTTTAGTCTTAGTACCTGATGCAATCTTTATATTGAAGGCATTTAGGATCTTGCATTTACCATTCTTGAATTACAAATCATATCCGTTGTCAACCATCTATCCAACACTCAAAAGATTATGCTTCAAACCTTCAACATACAAGACACCATCAATATTATGTTCACCATTGAAAGATATAGAACCTCTACCATGAATCATACAAAATTTATCATCTCCAAATCTCACTATACCACCATAATACCTCTCCATATTCACAAATTTACTCTTATCACCTATCATATGATGTGAACAACCACTGTCAATTACCCATCCATCTTTCTCTTCAATCTCAGCAGCCAAAGCTTTCTCTTCGACAATGCAACTTGTAGAATTCATTGGTACTAGATCATCTTCATTGATAGCAATAAATACATACTCATCTTTTGAATTCCCATTCCTTGATTCTTCATCTGTCACACCTTCATCAGCAATATAATAACATCTCTTTTGATATCTGGACTTGTGGTTAGACTTATAGGGCTTATCATTCTTTTCATGCTTCTCATATCTATCATACTTATTAGATCTATCATGTCTTTTATGCTTATCATATCTCGACATTCTTTCAGGGCATCTAAAAGCAAAATGTCTTATCTTATTACAAGAGAAACATTTCAAAGGTAACTTTCCATCATACTTATCGACTCTCTTAGGCAATCTCTGAGCAATAAGGGATTCAAGCTCATCTAATTCTATTTCTTGCTCTTCCATTTCTCTCTTTTCTCTTTCATATCTACAAACCCAACATGAACTTTCTCCTTAATCATGCAACTACTTCCCAGATATGGAGGCTCTGAATGCAGTCTCAAATTTACCATGTGATTCTCCAAATTGCTCAACTCAAATGCAACAAGCTTTCCAACCAACATGTCTCTGGTCACAGTAGTCACACTTTAGATTTCACCAATAGCAGCTACTTTATGCTTGTAAGAATGAGGCAATGATCTCAACACCTTAGTAACAATCTTATCTTCTTCAAGAGTTCCACCGACACATCTGATAGTCATGACAAGATCATTCACCTTATCCATAAAGGATGTTATGTTTTCATCTTCTCCCATCTTCAATGCCTCATACTTCCCTTTCAAACTCTGCAACTTAGCAACTTTGACTTGAGTATCTTCTTCATACAAGCTCTCTAACTTCTTCTATATCTCATGTGCAATTTTCAAACCCATCACATTAGTCATCTCTGAATCGGTCAAGGCACTCAACAATGCTTCCTTAGCTCTTATATTATGTTCAACATCCTTGATCTAAGCAGTAGTAACTAGTCTATTCTGAGGAACATTGTAAACATTCTTTGTAATCTTCCAATACTCATCTCCAAGATATTTAAAGTGAACTTCCATCCGGTCCTTCCATATGGTATAATTGCTTCCATCAAACCTCAGACTCTCCTTCTCGAACATATAAGTTGCCATCTCATATCTCCTTAAGTGGTCAATCTTATTCCAGAGGATCTAGATCTGATACCAATTGTTGGCAACAACAATGGAGGAAAAATGAGAAGGGGGGTGAATCAGTTTTCATTGGATTATACAAATTAAGCTCAATCTCATATCTAAACAACTATAGCAAGAATATGTTGGCATTTTGCATATATATTGCATTAATGATATGTTGTCATTGATGTCAATTGAACTGGTGAATGGTATTCATGATATTGCTGATGTTAGTGTTGTTATTGCTATTGTCTTGTAACCAGTATGATAAACTTTAAGGAAGATGTTGTAAACTGGTATATGGTAGTTTGTAAGTTGAACCGGTGAAAAGGGTTAAACCTTTCTATGTTATGTAACCGGTAAACCCTACCAGTTGTTTTCTATTAAACCCTAACCGATCAAGTTTGTTGGTTTAAGGTCTAATGTTGAGTGGTAATGATGGAGACATGTGTGATCATTGTATGAGGATTAGTTTAGATTGATTTGGCGCATTTGTTTGTTATCTTGGAAAGGAGAAAAGTGGATTGCATCTAATGCATAGCGCGTGATGAGTTACAAAGTCTGATGAAGCGGTGATCATGGAGCGGTTGGAATTTTCTTAATTAATGTGAAGAGATTGCTATGATTTCTAATGGTTAAGATTGTACTGACTTGTTTGTAATCTCGATGATGAGAATTAGGTTTTTGTTGTGTTACCGACCTAGTTGATTTGTATTTAAGGTCGATGATATTGTTTTGTTAAGTGTTGGAAAAGTTGACAAGATTGGCAGAAAGCAGTTGAGTGTGTGGTTGCCTAACCGATGGATGGATCTGTAGTTTGAGTAAAGACAAATTTAAGCTTAAGAAGGATCTGATCAAGCAGATGTAGTGCTATTCAGACAGATCAAGAAAACCTGTTGTTTTCTAACAGTTACAATGGAAATTGAAATCCCCTAACCGGGTAAGCTCTAAAAAGCTTGGTTACTTTCTAAATCCTTTCACAAGGTGGTCCATTAGTTTGGATTCTCAAATCCTCCAGTGAGGTTACTCCTAATAGGGTATTGTGCTTTTCATCAAGGCATATTTGTAAATCCCTTAACCGAGTGATTCTTAACAGAATCAGTTCTTAACAAGACTTATTGTAAAAGCTTTAACAAGCTTGGATCCTAAGAGGGCAAACTTCAGAAGAGTTCAGATAGCTATCCTTGTGAGTCTCATCTCATCATGGTTTTTACCTATTTGGGTTTTCCACATATAAATATTTGTGTTAAGTGGTGAATGCTTTTGTGGTTATGATCTTATTTGTTGATTTGATTAACTACTTAACTATTTTGATAAGGCATGATAATTGGAAGCATTGAGAGATGAATATGTTGACACATGATTAAGCATTTTTTATGTTTACAAGATTGAATTTGTTTACTGTTAAGTTGTCATAATAATCAAACTGGTTGATGTTGGTAATCTTTGAGATATTATCTTGACTGAGTTGTTTGTTGATAAGTTTATTTTTGAGTTTGGGAGTTTGTATTAGTTTTTCAGTATACTGATTCACCCCCCCTCTCAATATTCTACTGGATACTTATTCTTTCATCGTACCATCAGAATAAAGATAAAGACAATAACAACAACACACATAACACCAATATTTTGACATGGAAAACCTGGTTAAGGGAAAAACCACAGTGGGAACCTACCCACAATAAGATGATACTCTGTAGTAGTAGTATGTGTGAATATTACAATGGGGAATGCACATGCATTTAGGCACAGTTCCTAGTGTAGACACCTAAAAATGTCTCCTTGATCATATACTAATTATTCCTCTAATTGAATAAATAATGTTAGGGTTTCAAGCAGATCTGAAACAAATATGAACTAATAATTATATGCAGATTTAAATACAAAAGATAAAGAAATAAAATAGGACACAAATAACACAGAGATTTAACATGGTTCACCTAGAATGGGTTACGTCCACCATACACAGTCGTTCAATCTTTCTTATTATCCAACAAAAATAGTACATCAACCTTACAATGCCTTAAGCATCCCAGCCGCTTATAACATGCGTTTTTAGGGCAATAAACAAAGTCATCCTTTTTAGGGTTTTATTACAATGTCGATTTTCATCAACGAAAAGCGGCAAAATTTTTTTTCTCGGAGGCTGCCGCCCCTGAACCCCTGCCCGGGGCTCGGCCCCGGACCTTAGTGAGGATACGTGCTGAGTGTACAATACTTTGCTGATCAGACGCCACATTTCAACAATCTCCCACTTGGAGACTGATACTACACGACACCACTATACATGCAACATCCGCTAGATAAAACACTAGGACTTGACTGGTATAAATTCCACAATTATCAATCAAGAAGACCAACAAAAATTGATGAAGAAATCAGCTTCTCCTGTGGAACTGCCTTTGTGAACATATCGACAGGATTCTCATTTGTGTGAATTTTCTCAAGCCGTAACTGACCCTCCTCCAAAATAGTCCAGATGAAGTGGAACCTGAGTTGAATGTGCTTTGTCCTTGAATGAAAAGAAGAGTTCTTCGCAAGATGAGTGGCACTTTGGCTATCAGTATACAATGAGCTATCCTCTTGTGTCTGACCTAATTCCTGCAGAAAACATTGCAACCAAATCATCTCCTTGGTGGCTTCTGTAGCAGCAACATACTCAGCTTCAGTGGTTGAAAGTGCAACAACCTTTTGCAGCCTAGAAATCCAACTGACTGCAGTTCCCCCTATAGTAAAAACATACCCTGTAGTACTCCTCCGTGAATAATATCACCCGCTAGATTAGAGTCAACAAATCCACTTAGAGCAGCATTAGATTCTTTGAAACATAATGCCTTCATAGTAGTTCCTTTCAAATACCAAAGAATCCATTTCACAACATTCTAATGTTCCATTCCTGGATTACTCATAAACCTGCTCACAACTCCCACTGCATGTGCAATATTTGGCCTTGTACATACCATTGCATACATCAGACTACCAACAGCTGATGAATACGGGATGTTAGACATTTTATTAACCTCTTCCTATGCCTTTGGGCACATCTCCTTAGTCAATTTGAAATGACTAGCCAAAGGTGTACTAAGTGCTTTTGCATCCTGCATGTTAAATCTTTTCAACACCTTCTTTATATACTCACTTTGGGACAAATTCAAGGTTCTATTTTTCCTGTCCCGTGTAATCCTCATACCGAGAATTTGCTTAGCTACACCCAAATCCTTCATAGCAAATGACCTGGCTAATTTCTATTTAAGATCATTTATATGTTGCATGTTAGACCCAACAACAAGCATGTCATCAACATAAAGCAACAAGATAATATAACTGCCATTATCAAATCTCTTAAAATATACACAATGATCAGAATGACATCTATGATAACCGTGTTCAGCCATGAAACTATCAAATTTTAAATACCATTGTCGGGGTGCTTGCTTTAGGCCATATAGAATTTTCTTCAACCTGCACACCAAGTTCTCCTTACCTTTGACCTCATATCCCTATGGTTGCAACATGTAAATTTCCTCCTTCAAATTTCCATGGAGAAAAGCTGTTTTGACATCTAATTGTTCAAGATGTAAATCATCTGCAGCCACAAGACTAAGTATAGTTCTAATTGAAGTCATTTTTACAACTGGAGAAAATATTTCATCATAATCTATACCCTTTTTCTGTGCAAAACCTTTTACCACAAGTTTGACCTTATATCTTTTCTGACCTCCTTCCTCCTCCTTTAGTCGATAAACCCATTTGTTAGGCAAGGCTCTTTTTTCTGCAGGTAAAGAGACTAAGTCCCAAGTCTTATTTTTTATCAAGGAGTCCATCTCCTCTTTCGTGTCTAGCTGCTACTATTGTTTGGCATCCACCTGCATTGCTTCTTCATATTCTTCTGGTTCACCAGAATCTGTTAATAAAATAGAATACAAAGAAGGAGAAAATCTTTCAAGGGGTCTATTTGTCCTTGTAGAATGTCTAACACTTGTAGCAGTTTGTGGGACAATCTGTTGTTGCTAAGCATCAGGTACCCGTGGTATTTCATTTTCAGGAATCTCATCCAATACCACATATTCTTGTTTGTCCTATTCATACTTCTTTTCCTGCATCTGTTCTTTATACATAACCTTCTCATTGAATATAACATCTCTAGTTCTAATTATTTTCTTATTTTCAAAATCCCATAACCGATAGCCATATTCATCTATCCCATATCCAATGAAGGTACATTTCTGAGATTTAGCATTAAGCTTGGTTATGTTTTCTTTATCAACATGGACAAAATCTTCGCAACCAAAAGTTTTTAGAAAAGAATAATTTACCTTTTTACCAGTCCATGCCTCCTCTGGAATACCACCATCCAAAGGGGTTGAAGGTCCTCTATTTATCAAATAGACAATAGTATGTACAACATCTTCTCAAAAATGTAAGGGCTATCCAGCATGCAATCTCATGCTTCTCACGCGTTCCATGATAGTCCTATTCATTCTCTGTAACACACCATTTTCCTGTGGAGTTCTTGGAACTATCTTCTGCTTTCGAATCCCATTTAAGGAACAGTAATCTTCAAATGCTTTGCTGCAATACTCACCTCTATTATCCGATCTGAGACACTTCAACTTTTTCCCTGTTTCATTCTCAACTAAAGCTTTCCATTTCTTAAAAGTTTCAAAAACATCTGATTTTTGTTTTAGGAAATATATCCATGTTTTTTTGGTTGAGTCATCAATAAAAATAACATAATAACAAGAGCCACTAAGAGATGATACCTGAGCCAGTCCCTATACATCTGAATGTACAAGCTCTAACTTCTCACTCTTCTTCTCTTTCCCAACCTTGAGAAATCTGACTCTTTTCTGTTTACCATAAACACAGTTTTCATAGAACTCTAAATCAATCTTCTTTAGTCCTGGCAATAGATTTTTGGAGTGAAGGATTTTCATCCCTTTCTCACTCATGTGCCCAAGCCTATGGTGCCACATTATCGAATTTGTTCTTGTAACATTTATTGTTGTTGTCCTTGTAGTAACTTTATCTGTAGCAGCTAAGGTAGAGTAAGTGTTACCAGTACACAGATATAATGTGCCTACCTTCGCACCTTTAGCTACTACTAATGATCCTTTAGTGACCTTCCACATACTATCTGAGAAGGTAACTATGTAGCCTTCACTACCTAGTTGCCTTGCAGAAATTAAATTTCTTCTTAAATTAGGAACATGTCTTACCTCCTGCAGAAACCAGTCATTACCATTTTGCAACTTGATCTTTATCTTTCCTTTTCCAACAATTTGGCAAGGCTCATCATCACCCAAATATACCTGTCCAAAATCACCTTGAACATAATCTAGAAAATATTTTCTATGGGGTGTAGCATGAAATGAAGCCTCATAATCTATTACCCAGGAATCATTAACATTATCCAAACATAAGATTAAAGCATCTTGTAAAGTATTACTTGCAATATTAGCTTCCTTACTGTCATTTTCATTTTTGTCTCCTTCTTTGTTTTTCCGAGACCAACAGTCTTTCTTTAGATGACCAGGCTTTCCGTAGTACCAACAATCTTTCTTTCTTCTAGATTGAGAGTGTCCTTTCTTTGACTTCCCTCGTGACTTCTCATTCCTAGGGCCTTTTCCTCTTTCTTTTGATCTTCCTCTGTTCTCCACATTTAAAACACTACTCGATGATGTTGAAGTTTCACCTGTGCTTTTCCTTTGCATTTCCTCGCTTAGGATAACACCAACAATATCATCAAATACCAAAGTATTTTTACCAGAGACAGAGTTACTTACAGCCATAACCAAGCTATTCCAGCTTTCTGGCAAAGAACATAAAATCAAGAGAGCCCTAACCTCTTCTGCAAAGGTAATTTTTACTGAAGACAATTGACTGGTAATTGTATTAAATTCATTTAAGTGCTCTGCTATAGATCCTCCCTCACTCATTTTCAAATTAAACAAACGCTTCATAAGAAATACCTTATTCGAAGCCAAGGGTTTCTCATACAACTTAACCAATGTTACCATCAAATCTACAGCCATTTTTGCTTCTGTTATATTGAATGCTACAGACAGCGCAAGGCACAATCAAATGGATCCTAGTGCCTTTCTATCTAAAATGTCCCACTCTTCATCTGACATTATGGTCGGTTTCTTTGCCTTTCCTTCCAATGGCCACCACAAATCCTTTTGATACAGGTAATCCTCCATCTGCATTTTCCATAACTGATAATTCTAGCTGTTAAACTTTTCGACCTTGAATTTGGAATCCTCCATTGCTCCCACTCAAATCTGAAAGTCCTGCCAATTTACAGAAAACCTTGCTCTGATACCAATTGTTAGGGTTTCAAGCAGATCCAAAGTAAATATGAACTAACAATTATATGCAAATTTAAATACAAAAGATAAAGAAATAAAATAGGACACAGATAACACAGAGATTTAATGTGGTTCACCCAGAACGGGTTACGTCCACCATACATAGTCGTCCAATCTTTCTTATTATCCAGCAAAAATAGTACATCAACCTTACAATGCCTTAAGCATCCCAACCGCTTATAACATGCGTTTTTAGGGCAACAAACAAAGTCGGCCTTTTTAGGGTTTTATTACAATGTCGATTTTTATCAACGAAAAATGGCAAAATTTTTTTTCTCGGGGGCTGCTGCCCCTAAACCCCTGCTTTTCTCGGGGCCTGCTGCCTCCAAACCCCCGCCCGGGGCCCGACCTGACCCCGGACCCCCACAAGGATACGTGTTGAGTGTATAGTACTTTGCTAATCAGTCGCCACATTTCAACAAATAATTCTTTAATTCTTTAATTAATTTAAATAATCTTATTCTTCTAAATTCATATTTCTTCATCATCTTACTAATTATTCTATTTCTATTTCTAATCAATTAATCATTTAACCCTTTTCCAAATATTAATTATTTAATTAATTGTGATTTTAATCTTTTAATTTAAATAATCTATTATTTAATTAAATTCAATTTCTAAATAATTAAGTAGTTTCTTTAAATTATTTAATTAGCTAATTCAAATTCAAATTCTAAATCCCAAATTCTAATTTCATTTAATTTCACTAATTCATCTAATTCAAATTCAAATTCAAATTCATATTCTTCTAATTTCGTCTAATTTCGTTACATGTGCATTTCAATTTCATGATTTCAAAAATCAAATTGAATTCATAAATCAAGTTTGCATGAATTCAAAGATCAAGTTGAATTTAAATAAAATCAAAATTCAATTAACATTCAAAAATCAAATTGAATTTCCAAGTCAAGTTCTAAATATATTCAAAAATCAAATTGAATTATGAAAATTCATTATCATGCAAAGATTAAATTGAATTTCTAAATCAAGTTCAAAAGCATGCAAACAAGGAATTGAATTTCAATAAAAATCCTACAAGACATGCCAAATTAATCAATTCAATTAATTGATTAATTAAATCAATTATCTTTCCAATCTCTATTTCTATTTTCCACTTTGCTTTTTTCCCAAAATACATTCAATCAGTCATCTCTAGTTAACAATTCCATTTATTTTAATTGATCATTTCAATTAATTGATTAATTGAATTATTCTTTAATTCTCCTCCATTCATTCTTTTTAATCTTCCAATCAACTTTTTTCTCTATCAATTAACTCAATTAACAATTCAATTTATTTAGTTCCACCTCCAAATCAGCAGTTCAACTATTAATCAGCATGTGAGCTCACCCGAGTTCAACCTCTTAATCACTGTCTTCCACCTCTCATTCAATCTCACCCAAAATTCTATAAATTCGGGATCAATTATCCATTTTCAACAATCATGAACTTTGAATCTTTGTGTCACTTGCAGGTTACCAATGAGATATCTGAGAGCCACCATACCACAAAGAAGAGAAGAGAAATGGAAGGCATGATGCAAAATAGGGAGTTTTACATTGTTTAAATTGATTCAATTATGCATCTATTGTTGGCCATTTGGAGGAATTGATTATGTGTTGCATTGATGTTTTGTCATTGATGTCAACACTAGCTATTTTGGATGCTTTACCGACACCCTTATGGTCCCGGTAGGTTGTTTGGTTTCTGGTTAGATTGGATTCGACATGATCCGGTATGCTCCGGTATGTTTGGGTTATGGAATTGCCTTATTCATGTTCATATTCAGTCAGTTGGTTTTGTTCTGGTGATCAGATGCTATCATGTTTGCTAGCAAGCTTGGTTTGTGGTTTCAATGAGGTTTTCACGGACAAAAATTTGATGAAGATCTTTGATGATATGTATATGTGGTGTTGATGTGACATCTAGTGGAGATTCAAGATGTTGATGGTGACCATGTTCGAGACTTAGTTGATTGGGATCATTGCTTTAGCAGGTGTAGACCTAAATTGGGTCCCGGTATTGTCTAGGTTATGGTATGACTTAATGTAATGTGTGGATTGGACCTCTCGATATGTTTCTGGGATATATTATGGGTTGGATATTATTTGTTTGGTCTCTGGCCAACATGTTTTGTAATTATGTAATTGTTTTATTATCTGGTGGCCGACCTTATTGTTTATGGTCAAGGGTTTGTATATATATGATGTAAGATCTCTTTGTAGATCACGGTAGAATGTAGATCATATACAGTATGGGATTATGCGAATAATATTGTAGAGGAATTGGTCGATCATAGGTGATCAATTTGGGATTGTGGAAGAGGTTTTAGGCCTCTGGTATTGAGCTTAACCGGAGTTGTACTTAGTCATGGGAGATGCTATACTTGTAGTTCAATCTTCATTCTAAATTGTTGTCCGATGTTTTATGTAGTCAGTGAGACTCCTTTTGTGATAAGCAATGTGCTCTAGGCTATTGGCCTTCCTACATGTACAGGCCCCTTATTGTAATATTTATTCATCTGATTAGTGGATAGATATTGTGGGTCTCCAATCCCACCATGGTTTATCCTCTTTGAGATTTTCCACGTATAAATCTATGGTGTTATGGTGTTCATCTTTGTGATTACATTGTTGCTTATTGTTATATGATTTTATGCTTACCGGTTGATAAGTTATTGTGTTATTAAGGTTAAAATTCTCCATTCTCGTAGAACACTGATTCACCCCCCCTCTCAATGTTCTTGGTTTTCAACATCTATTTCATTGATTATATTTAGGATTGCTTAAATAGTTAAGGAATTCATGATTTTCCTTATTTCCTATTTCGCTTTGATGAATTTTACGCATATACACCTAGAGCTCACTGCTCAATATAAGATGACCCAGAAGGCTCCAACCCTTAGGGAAGGTTCACTACCTTACAATAATATTCGGACTACAATTCGAATTACATGAACTGCAAAGATAACATCTACTAATGCTTGATGGCAGTTCCAGTTAAGCACATTTGTCTGCCTTGCAACAATCTCTGCTCAATACACCACTCTCTGAGAATGCAAACACAACATCAATACACAAATTACATGAATCTAACACCTAATTATACAATTCATCGACCTTGACTACAAGGTCGACCAAACCCTCAACCCTTAATTATAAAATTGCATCATACAATACATAAGTCAACCACTGAACCAATACAATGTCATAGATGACATAGCATGGACCTAAATTAAATCTCCAAACATGCATCACCACCGGAAATATCTCCAAGATTAACCGCAACACGCTACACCACCAAAAATACCGTATAACATGAAGAATATCACCAGATCAACAAAATCACCAATACCTCGCACAATGATCAATGCAGACCACCAAAAAAAATAGGACATGATCAGAAAACACCAACAAGCACATTTGAACCATCCACAATAGCTACACCTACACCACTTAATGAATCTTCATCGATCAACACACTAACACTCAAGAACACTTAGCAACAACAATTCAAATTAGAAATATAACTTGCAGAGCACCAAATCATGAACCATCTAAAATGAAGATACACATGAACTATTGGCATTGCATGAAGATTGCATTGATGAAGTATAGTGTTTTCATTGATGTCAATAGTAACCCATAATGAAGATGTATTGCAACTGGTAATTATTCAACAAAGCAACCGGTAGTATTATTGAAGCAAAGAGATAAACTGGTAACCCTAACCAGTTGATAAGAAGAAACCTAACCGATGGAGTTTAGAGAATCAGTTGTGATGATCTATGATCGAATATGAAGATGCCATGTATGCATGTTGCACATGATGAGTTTTGAAATGGATTTGGGACGTAGAGATAACTATTTATCTTGGGAATGATCAATTGCATAGTACGAAGTGACAAATACGTGATGAGCTACAGGATCCAATGTGCTATGATCCACGAGCGGTTGAAGTTGTCTAGAACAATGTGTAGTTGATTTATATGTAATCTAATGATCAAGATTGAACCAATATATTTGTAATCTCTATGAGATTTGTAAGTTTTGTGTTGTGTTACTGACCTAATGTATTTGCTTATAAGGTTGATGATTTGTTTCAATATAATGTTGGCAATTTGGTTAAGTGTGTGAGTGATTGTTGCTGAACTAAGAGGTATGTCTGTAGAATGTTGTGAAGGCAGATAGGAGCAGAAAAAGATCTGATTAAGCAAGGAAGTGCTATTACCAGATCAACAAAGAACTTGTTGTTCTCTAACCATTACAACAGTTAAATCGCTTAATCGGGTAAGCTTTAACATGATTCTTGTTGAAATCCTCTAACCAGGTGATCCATTAGCTTGGATTTGAAATCCTCCACCATGGTTACCTCTAACAGGGTATTACCTTTAATAGGGTATTGTAGTCAATCCCTTAATCGAGTGGTCCTTAACCAGATCTGTTCTTAACAGGTCATTATTGTTAAAGCTTCTAACAAGGCTTGGCTCCTAACAGGGTAAACTTTAGAAGAGTTCAGAATACTTGTTGTATATGGTGAAAATGGAAAACAATAATAACAATATTGAAAGGCTAAATGAATTCAACCACAAAACCCTAGCCCAACAACAACAAAGATCCACCATAACATATGAAGATTACCTAAGACAATGCAAATCAAATGAAATCACAAAGCTTATACCATCACATGTCCAATAGGGTTTTGATCTCAATTCTTCCTATCTCCATTGATCTTGCTTGATATATTTGCTCTCAGATTTTATGTGCACAAGAGCTCAACAAAGAATGGAATGTGGTTGCAAGTAGGATCGTAGTGTAGTCAAGTGCATAAAATTCATTAGGGTTTGATAATGAAGGAAGTATCTCTTTATATAGAAGACACTATATGAAATGGAGGGATAAGATTGAGAGGTGTAAAAGGAGGTCGGCTATGATTAGAGGGTAGGTAAAAGAAATAATAAAATAATGAAAGGGGTAGGTAGTGTATGAATTAAGAGATGAATGACATGTGTCATGGGTAGAAAAGGTTAATGAATTAATTAAATAAATAAAGATTTATTTAATTAATAGAAGAAGTGGGATCAATTAAATAAATAAGATATTTATTTCATTTAGGAAAAGGATAATTTAAATAAATAAATGTATTTATTTAAATGAGAAATAAGGCTAGAAGAGGATAAATGAATTAATTAAATAAATAAAGATTTATTTAATTAATAGAAGAATTAAGCTTAGATAATTAAATAAATAAAATATTTATTTAATATGAAATATTGAATAAAAATATTGAATAAAAATAGTCACGATTAAAAGGGATGTAGCGCAGCTTGGTAGCGCGTTTGTTTTGGGTACAAAATGTCGCAGGTTCAAATCTTGTCATCCCTACCTAGTATTCTTTCTTTTTTTTTATAAAAGAAAAGAAATAAAAATTGAGCGATTTTTATTCAAAGAAACATCAATAATCAGTGATTGAGGCATACCACATGCAAAAATGTTTTAAGAGTCAAAAAGGCCCTTCTTTGCTTAACAAAAAAAAAGCCCTCTTAGTTTAGTTTGGTAGAACGCAGGTCTCCAAAACCTAATGTTGTAGGTTCAAATCCTACAGAGCATGATTCTGCTTTTTTTCTGATCTTCTTGTCACTTAAACTAAAAAAGCTAATGGAATCTGATCCTTAAGAATCAGTAGGAGACCCCTTCATAATATGGTCCTAAATCAAATATCCAATTGATCACCGCGTCGGTACTGTAAATATGCAGTTACAAATAATCCAGCCAAAGTTATAGGAATTAGACCTAACACAATTCCGGATAACAAAACTTCAATCATATATTTTTTTATTAAAAAAGAATAGGTAAGGATTAATAGCTAATCTACATAGTACCTCAAATTGATTTAGAATCTCAATCCCTATTGAGGGTTTTATTTTATTTCAAATAAGTCGTATACTGCTTAACCTGATGAATAGGACTGAGGTGAAAATAAGCAAAGCTAATAAAAAACCAAAATAACTAATTATAGTAAGCATAGAAGAGATCGATGAAAAAAAGCAATGATTGATACGTATTTTTGTCAGGCAATTACCTCAATTTTTTTAATCTAGGAGCAGAAAAAAGAGTTGAAATAAATACATACAAAGTTAGAATGGAATATCTAACAATTGTTAATTGTTATGAACAAATATAGAGAGAATAGACAATAAAAAGGTATTCTGTTATAAAAGGTATTTTGTTATAAAAAAAGTGAAGATGAAATCTCCCACTCATAAATAAAATAAATACCAATTGTGTAGTAATTTTACAATTTATCCTACGTAATAGTCTAATACCAAGTATTAGATGAATGAATTTGATAATGATTCTGATTAAATCACCTTACATTATCTCTACTAGTCTTTAGAACGAATTTTTTTTTTGCTACAGCCAAGCATAGTAAAAACACCGTACGCTATAAATGTATTCACTTTTTCCATATGCCCCTTTAATTTTAAGGGCAAGTTTTTTTAGTAAAACTTGAAATCCTTTTTTTTGTAAAAGAACTTCTAAAGGAAAATAGGAATAGAATAACATAGTTACAATTCGATCAAGATAATTTCCACTATTCATCGATTTCTTTTTATTCATTAGAGGAATAACACTTCGGTTGACACTTCGAAGTGCTATCTACAGAAGTCATTAAGTTCATATAGTATTATAAACACACAATATAAATAACATAAAAACAAAATAGAAAAAGAAAAAGTATAATATTTTCAATGAGTTGTATTTATAGTGAATGATACTCCTTAATCTTCTTAAAACGACATGCATGTATTTGAGTGATAAAGTAACCTGTGGCAGTGAGAGCCATTACAATTATTAATGCTCAAATGAAATTAATTTCCCCATAATACGTATATCCAATTGTTGCAATATAGAGACAGGGTTCCTTCCGGAAGCTATTATTAAATTGAAATATGCGAGATTCTCTCATTTCTATTCAGTAAAAAATAAAAATGTTTGAATTAAGTTGATCAAATAGGGCTGGAGTAACTGGCAACTAGCAGGATGGTTCTATCCTGCTCTCTTTTGATGTTAAGCAAAATTATATTGCTATGTTAGAAGCAGGCTAGCTATACTTAGTATACTTCAAATATACCCTTGGTATCATATTGACAATCAAGCAAAGATTGTAGAAGATATCAGTAGTTTTCCATTTCCTGATCTCTTTCTTTCATGGGATCAATTTACCCTTGATTTTACAATAATATAGGGAGCTTAGCATGTCTGGGAATACGAGAGAACGTGCTTTTGCTGACATTATTACTAGTATTTGATACTAGGTTATCCACAACATTACCATACCTTCTCTATTCATTACAGGTTGGTTATTTGTCAGTACGGATTTAGCTTATGATGTATTCGGGAGCCCTCGACCAAATGAGTATTTCACAGAAAGCCGACAAGAGGTTCCATTAGTCACTGGCCATTTTGATTCATTAGAGCAACTTGATAAATTTACAAGATCTAGTTTTTAGGAGGTATTAATGACTATAGATAGAACCTATCCGATTTTTACAGTTAGATGGTTGGCCGTTCACAGGCTAGCTGTACCTACGGTTTTTTTCTTGGGATCAATATCAGCAATGCAGTTCATACAACGATAAACTTTTTATAAACTAAATCACAGAGCTATTTATGACACAATCAAACCTGAATGAACAAAATGTTGAATTGAATCGTACCAGCCTCTATTGGGGGTTGTTACTTATTTTTGTACTTGCTGTTCTATTCTCTAATTACTTTTTCAATTAGGAGCAGTGAGAATATTTTTTCTTGCCCAATTTCATTTATTCAGATATAATCTAACATGAACACTTAAAGTAAATATTAAAAGAGTTTATAGAAATGACCGATACCATCGGAAGGATCCCTCTTTGGTTGATAGGCCTTTTTGCGGGTATTCTCATTATTGGTTTAATAGGTATTTTTTTTTACGGTTCTTATACGGGATTAGGGTCTTCCTTATAAGAAAGTTTCAAAAAGAATTTGAGATCGCCCTAAAAGAAAGAGCATATAGAACGAATTCTAAATCGTTCAGTACAGAAAACTAAAAAAGTAATTAGACTGAACAATTTTGAGCGTTTGGAAAGCCTGTTGACAGTTATCATCCCATTTGAATTTGATGTTTTTATGTAGCAAGTGCTGAAAAGGATTACATTTATCTGCAAGTTGTGCTATGAATCTTCGTATGGACTAGAGTCTGCCTTGTAAGGATCGAAGTTGACTAATATTTCTTGGTGGTTGCATCTCCAAGATGGCTTTGACTTTTGCTGGATCAGCTTCGATTCCTCTTTTGGATATAATGAATCCTAGGAGCTTCCCAGAGGTTACTCCAAAGACACATTTCTTGGGGTTTAATCTTACTTTGTATTTTTCCAATGGATCAAAGATGACTGAAAGTATGTCCGAATGTGTATTTCTGTCTATAGATTTTCCCAAGAGGTCATCGACATAATCTTCCACAGTTACGTGCATGAGATCATGAAAGATAGTAGTCATGGCTCTTTGATATGTAGCACCTGCATTTTTTAGCCTGAAGGGCATGCAATTCCAGCAAAAAGTTCCCCAAGGACAAGTGAATGATGTTTAGTGTTGATCCTCGGGCGCGATCCTTATTTGATTATAACCAGAGAATCCATCCATTAATGATAACATTTCATGCCCTGCTGTGAGATCAACAATCAAGTCAATATTTGGTAATGAGAAGTCATCCTTTGGACAAGCTTTGTTGATGTCTCTGAAATCTGTACATATTCTGATGCTGCGATCTGGTTTACTGACAGGCACCAAGTTAGAGATCCATTCAGGATAATCAATTGGGCGTATGAATCCGACATCCAATAATTTTTCAAGTTCTACTTTGACTAGTAATGCCACTTGTGGATGCATTTTTCTTAATTTCTGTTTCACTAGCTTTGCCCCCAGTTTAATTGTCAAATGATGTATTACCAAATCCGGATCCAATCCAGGCATATCAGCGTATGACCAGGCAAAGTTGATTTGTCGTTCTTTGAAGAAACTTATGAATTTTGACCTTTCGGCCTCTGTCAACGATTGAGCCAAGAATATGTTGTGTGGAACCTCTTCTGTACCAATGTATGTTTTGATAGTCTCCTCTACCAACATGGATGACTTTTCCTAATATGATGATGGGAGAATGTCGAGCCTTCTATCTTCGGGTGCCTCAGAGAGGTTTTTGCCCTCAGATAGGTCCTTTCTTTTTACTTTTTTGGGGTCAGATAATGCCACAGTGTGGTTTTCGCCATAAGACCCTTGGTTTGTTTTTATTTTCACATTTTTGCGATTGGAAGGTCCGACACCCTCACCAAAATATGCCACGCTGTTGAGTTCTATAGTGTATCCTGCCTTATGGTCCCTAGGAGGAAGATCATCTCGTATGCTAAGATAGTCAATAAAAGCTTCATCATTTTGGAATGTGTCAAACTATGCAGGTCCTTCATGATCCCAGTCAATGAGTTGGTGGTGAACAAGGGGAAGGCCTTTAACGTCTTTGAAGTTAGTGGGGCTAACAGTGAAGATGCAGTTATATCTGGGTATGTCAAGGTAATTATCGAGGTCATCGATGGCACTCTCCTCATCAGTCTCAATCGCGAATGAATCTAAATTATCATCACTAGTAGCGCATTCTGGGAAAGGTGTTCTCATCCTATGTGATTTCAACCTAGGACCTTGAGACAAGGACTATATGGAATCCTCATGGGTTATTTCTTGACCAACTCTGAACTTTTTATAAAATTCTTCCTCTTCTGTGGGTTCATCTGGCTCTCTGAATGTCTCGGTGAGCTCATAGTCACTGGAGGACTTATCTGAACCCCATTCCCATTCATTGGAGCTTGTGGTATAGCGATCCTCTTGTTGAATTTTGGTAGCTTTGATTTGTAAGGATTCTTCTATCCTTTGAGTTTGGACCTTGGAAGTCAGGAAACCAAGTCCTTTCGAGCGTTCCTTTTTAAATGTCAATTCAGGTTGTAAAGGTTCAATGATGCCTTCCTTTCGTAACCCAAGGGGGCTTTTTCCATCATACCTGAATTTTTGTAGAATCTTGAAGCCTTTGCCATATTTCTCACATGGTAGACTGATGTGATCTCGTGTATCATCTTCAATGTCTTTGTAAAGCATTTTGTATAAGCCTTCCTCTTCCAGTTCGCCCCATCTTTGAAAGGTAGTAGGGTCCCATTTAAGTACCATGATGGATACTTGCTTGTTAGGATGTGGTCTTCCATATTCTTTTGGGGAACTCATGACTTGTCGTAGGTACATGGTTTGATTTAAAGTGTATTCCCCCTTGCCATTGTCTTAAAACTTGCCTTTAAGCTCACCTTGTTTTGATGTCAAAGGTTTTAATGACTCAGGATCAATGTATGCCGAGGAAGGAACAACTTCATGATTACTGGGAATGATGGTCTCAGTTTTTGATCTAAGGTTATTGCAGTATATGAATGGATTAGGATCACCGTTAGCTGTTACTTCCACTCCATTATGAGGAAACTTAATGTATTGGTGATATGTGGATGGGACCACCCTCATTTCATGAATCAAGCTATAACAATATTAAATAAATTTAGACTACACTATGATCACATAAGAACATAAAAGAACAAATATTGCATTTCATCATGTACATATTTGCATCCATATCATAACCATCACATAGAAACATACATCACATAAGAACATCTCATCACATAGGTACACATATAGCTGCCGCAAAGATGAATCATCTCATATATATATATAAAGTGTCATGATACAATGATGTCAAAAAATCATATGGCTACAAAGCACCCGCAGGTGTCTACATCATCATACAAAAATGGTACAATACTGATACATAGGGAGCCCTCTACGGCTATGATGAACTCCCTCCCCCAGAGCCACCTAGCCTCGATGGAATCTGAGCCCCTAAACGACCCGCCCCAGGATCATCCCTCCTGTCCCCTCTATTTGGTGGTGGTGGAGGACCCATAACCCCACCACTCAATACCTGTCTCCTCTGGCTCCTTCCCGTAGCTGTCGCTGTATGTGATGGTCTATGGAAGCTCCTCACCCTCTGATCCGCTGGCACTGCACCATAATAGAGATCCCGCCAGTAGGCAATCTCCTCCCCTTCCCGCAGGACATAGGCATATCCAGCCCCTGTGTCCTCTGCTGCTTGTCTCCTAGCCCTCAGTGCTGTCTCAGCCTCTATGTAATGCTGAATGGCCTAGTCTCGCTTCCACTTAGTATCTTGGAGCCGCCTCTTGAGCCTATCCCTCTCCCTCTCCAACTCCTGTATCTCATCTGTCTGTCCTTGGCAGATCTCTCTCAGCTCCATCAGCTCATCCTCCTCTGCATCAGCCCCCTGTAGCTTTGCCTATGGCTCCCCCTGTATGGGTGCCTGCCCCTCTGCCTGTGCCTATACTGGTACCTATACTGGTGCTTGTACTAGTACCTATCCCTGTATCTGTCCCTATCCCTATCCCTATCCCTATACCTGCACCTATCTGGGACCCTGTGCTACTGGCACTTGTAGCGGCAATCCACCGCGACCCCTCACCACCCGAGCTTGCCTATCCTCTCCACCCTCCCTCCGCGGTGCCACCCTCCTCTCTCCAACTGCTCCCCTCCTCCTTCGTTGGCCTTTGCCCCCATCACCTCCACCATCATCATCATCCCCACCACCATCTCCATCTAATGGCTCTCCCAGATCCGTCAGGCATGGGAATGGATGCTCCGCCCAGTATGCTGTGTACTCGACATCCATGCCGACATCCTCAATTTTTGGCCACATGTCCCAGGGTAGGGGCATCATCTCTACCAGCTGCGTAACGGCCTGATCATATGATAACAGGGGTCCAAACTGCGTCTGATCTCTCACAGTCCGTGCATACATGCCTGAACCCCGTGGCATCCGCTGAATCCTGCCAAATTGCCTACCAACCTTGTCCACTAGCTGCCTCTTCAGCACATAGGGCGCCCGCCCAATCACGTACCTGCTTCATAAAGGTGTAGAGAAGCTCAATCACATCATCCTCCCACTGCTCGCATCCCAAGTATGGCCTCCATATGACCATGTCGATGTCATCTATCACCCACCGCCAATGCTCCAACCTGCCAATCCATGACTGCGACGTGATCATGTCATACAAGTGAACAAAACTGCATCCGTGACCTCTGCCTCTGAAGTGTATCAGTTTCATCACTGACAGATGCTCGTAAGCCCACACCTGCAGCAATGTCACCCCGCAGCCCAATCCCACTGATCCGTGGTATACAAACTGATGCAGCTCATAATAGAGGTGTGCCAGCACATACGATCCCCAGGCATATCTGGTGTGCTGTGTCACCAGTGTCTCTAATGCACCCCCAGCCTATAGCCAACCCTCGTGTCGCCCTATCCGTACACAAGAACCCACTGATCGTTCCTCCTATAACTGCTGGTAGCGCTAGCCCTGTAGCTGGCAACGCTAGCCCAAGCCACATGTTCATCCCTCATCTCTAGTCCTTGGTCTTGGAACACTCGTCTCAGGGCTTCCCTGTCTCCATCTCGATCATATGGGATCAGCTCCCAATCGATCAGTATTCTCAAGATCTTATATACATCCTCGAGGGTGACTATCATCTCCCCCATCGGCAAATGAAAAACACATGTCTCGGAGTGCCATCTCTCCACTAGCGTAGTCAACAGTCCCATGTTCGCCCAAAACTCAGGCACATATAACACATGTCTCAATCCCATAGCCTCAATCACCGCTTGGTCCTCGGCTGTCAACTCAGGCTGCAATCTCTGAGTCGATGGGAATCTCTCCTATGACTGCAACATAGGCAAATACTCCTGTAGTCAAGCAAATCAATCATGTCAGTCATAGTGGCATTCACTATTCATCACAAAATGCTACTTTTTATCCAAATGCATTTTTCTATCTACCCTAGTGACACTCACTGTTCATCACAAAGTGTTGCTTCTATCCTAGTGGTACTCCCTGTTCATCACAAAGTACTATGTGTGTGACACTCCCTATTCATCACAAAGTGCTGCTCACATTTGCACTTCTTGTTCATCACAAAGTGCTGCTCATATTTTTGTACTCCCTGTTCATCACAAAGTACTTTATCTTGGTACTCACTGTTCATCACAAAGTGCCTTGATCTATCCTAGTCTTTCCTAGAGGACCTGCTTAAGTGTATCCTCTCAGCAGCTTAGCCAATCGACAACGTATGTTCATCACAGAACTACCAATTTGACCTAGAAGACACAAATTCACATTTTTTTGGACACAAACGCGCTTACCTGACATAAACGTGCTTAAAGACTGCACAGACGCGCCTGAAAAACACAGATGCGCCTGACCAACACAGACATGCCTATGCTCTGCACAGACGCACCTGGGCAACATAGACGTGCCTTCTTGGCACAAACGTGCTTGCACATCACAAACGCGACCACATTTGGCATAGACACGGTTTCAATCACAGACGCGCCTGACACAAACACAGACACTATCTCCTTATATAGAAGACACTATATGAAATGGAGGGATAAGATTGAGAGGTGTAAAAGGAGGTCGGCTATGATTAGAGGGTAGGTGGAAGAAATAATAAAATAATGAAAGGGGTAGGTAGTGTATGAATTAAGAGATGAATGACATGTGTCATGGGTAGAAAAGGTTAATGAATTAATTAAATAAATAAAGATTTATTTAATTAATAGAAGAAGTGGGATCAATTAAATAAATAAGATATTTATTTAATTTAAGAAAAGGATAATTTAAATAAATAAATGTATTTATTTAAATGAGAAATAAGGCTAGAAGATGATAAATGAATTAATTAAATAAATAAAGATTTATTTAATTAATAGAAGAATTAAGCTTAGATAATTAAATAAATAAATTTAATTACACTGGACAATTTTAGATGTCTACATTTTGCCCCTCTTTGAGACAATGCGGCTTGTCGCTTTGTTTGAAAGAAGATAATATGAACTGATATAGAGTTGCCCCAAGATGGGAATGATATGCCCCCTTGAGAGATTGGATGAAAATGTCTGAAAAGATTGCAGACAATCTCTCGATAAGAAAGAGAGGCTAGAATGGACTAACCGGATAAAGTGACAAAGTCACGGGATAAAGAAGACTGACTCGGGAAACGAAGGCTAGGGGTAGTCTATAAGATAGACCACGGGAGAAAATACATCCTCATTGTCATCTACACATCCATGAGAGTAGAGTGCAGAGCGAAAATAGAGTAGCAGCAGTCAGCAGCGATGGCCTTCATTCATAGATTCAACCGCGTTTGCCGATTCCAGAGGCCAGCAGAGGCAGGAGAGCTGGTAAGTACCACCAAACCTCCTCGTACTTCGATGCATTTATTATTGTCATTAATGCATGGTAGATAGGGCAATAAATGCACTTAAAATAGAGTTGAAAAAATGTCCAAAAACGTCCAGGCGTGTCTGCGTCTGTGCTCGTGAGGCGCGTCTGTGTTTGTGCCAGGTGCGTCTGTGCCAAATGCAGCTGCGTTTGTGATGTGCAGGCGCGTTTGTGCCAAGAAGGCACGTCTATGTCGCCCAGGTGCGTCTATGCAGAGCATAGGCACATCTGTGTTGGTCAGGCGCGTCTGTGTTTTTCAGGCGTGTCTGTGCAGTCTTTAAGCACGTTTATGTCAGGTAAGCACGTTTGTGTCCAAAAAAATGTGAATTTGTGTATTTTAGGTCAAATTGACAGTTCTGTGATGAACATATGTTGTCGATTGGCTAAGCTGCTAAGAGGATACACTCAAGCAGGTCCTCTAGAGAAGACTAGGATAGATCAAGGCATTTTGTGATGAACAGTGAGTACCAAGATAGAGTACTTTGTGATGAACAAGGAGTACTAAAATATGAGCAACACTTTGTGATGAATAGTGAGTGCAAATGTGAGCAGTATTTTGTGATGAACAGGGAGTACCACTAGGATAGAAGCAACACTTTGTGATGAACAGTGAGTGTCACTAGGGTAGATAGCAATATGCATTTGGATAAAAAGTAGCATTTTGTGATGAACAATGAATGCCACTATGATTGACATGATTGATTTGCTTGACTGCAAGAGTATTTGCCTATGCTGGAGTCACGGGAGAGATTCCCATCGACTCAAAGATTGCGACTTGAGTTGATAGCTGAGGACCGAGCGGCGATTGAGGCTATGGGATTGAGACATGTGTTGTATGTGCCTGTGTTTCGGGCGAACATGGGACTGTTGACTGCGCTGGCGGAGAGATGACACTCCGAGACATGTACTTTTCATTTGCTGATGGGGGAGATGACAGTCACTCTCGAGGATGTATATAGGATCTTGCGGATACCGATTGATGGGGAGCTAATCCCATATGATCGAGATGGAGATAGGGAGGCCCTGAGATGAGTGTTCCAGGACCCAGGATTAGAGATGAGGGCTGGACATGTGGCTTGGGATACTATGACAGCTACAGGGCTAGCGTTGCCAGCAGTTATAGGAGGAGTGATCAATGGGTTCCTGTGTCCGGATAGGGCGACGCGGGGGTTGGCTGTAGGCTGGGGGGTGCATTGGAGACACTGGTGACATAGCACACCAGATATGCCTGGGGATCATGTGTGCTGGCACACCTCTATTATGAGCCGCATCGGTTTGTATACCACGGATCAGTGGGATTGGGCTGCAGGGTGACATTGCTGTAGGTTTGGGCTTATGAGCATCTGCCAGTGACGAGACTGATACACTTCAGAGGCAGAGGTCACGGATGCAGTTTTGTTCACTTGTATGACATGATCACGTCACAGCCATGGATTGGCAGGTTGGAGCATTGGCGGCGGATGATAGATGACATCGACATGGTCATATGGAGGCCATACTTGGGATGCGAGCAGTGGGAGGATGATGCGATTGAGCTTCCCTACACCTTCTAGAGAAGGTACCTGATTGGACAGACGCCCTATGTGTTGGAGAGGCAACTAGTGGATAGGGTTGGTAGGTAGTTTGGCAGGATTCAGCGGATGCCACGGGGTTCAGGCATGTATGCACGGACTGTGAGAGATCAGACGTAGTTTGGACCCCTGTTATCATATGATCAGGCCATTATGCAGCTGGTAGAGATGATGCCCCTACCCTGGGACATGTGGCCAGAGATTGAGGATGCCGAATACACAGCATACTGGGTGGAGCATCCATTCCCACGCCTGATGGATCTGAGAGAGCCATTAGATGGAGATGGTGGTGGGGATGATGATCATGGTGGAGGTGATGGGGGCAGAGGCTGATGAAGGAGGAGGGGAGCAGTTGGAGAGAGGAGGGTGGCACCATGGAGGGAGGGTGGAGAGGATAGGTAGGCTCGAGTGGTGAGGGGTTGCGGTGGATTACCGCTACAGGTGCCAGAAGCACAGGGTCCCAAACAGGTGCAGGTATAGGGATAGGGATAGGGACAGATACAGGGACATATACCAGTACAGGCACCAGTACAGGTATCAGTATAGGCACAGGTAGAGGGGCAGGCACCCGAATAGGGGGAGCCACAGGGGGCTGATGCAGAGGAGGATGAGCTGATGGAGCTGAGAGAGATCTACTAGGGACAGGTAGATGAGATCCAAGAGTTGGAGAGAGAGAGGGATAGGCTCAGGAGGAAGCTCCAAGATACTGAGCGGGAGCGAGACCAAGCCATTCAGCATTACACAGAGGCTGAGACAACACTGAGGGCTGGGAGACAGGCAGCAGAGGACACAGGGGCTGGATATGCCTATGTCCTGTGGGTAGGGGAGGAGATTGCCTACTGGCGGGATCTCTATTATGGTGCAGTGCCAATGGATCAGCAGGTGAGGAGCTTCCATAGACCATCGCGTACAGCGATAGCTATGGGAGGGAGCCGGAGGAGACAGGCATTGAGTGGTGGGGTTATGGGTCCTCCACCACCACCAGATAGAGGGGACAGGAGGGATGATCCTAGGGTGGGTCCTTCAGGGGCTTAGATTCCGTCGAGGCCAGGCGGCTCCGAGGGAGGGAGTTCATCATAGCCATAGAAGGCTCCCTATGTATCAGTATTGTACCATTTTTGTATGATGATGTAGACACCTGCAGGTGCTTTGTAGCCATATGATTTTTTGATATCATTGTATCATGACACTTTATATATATATATGAGACGATTCATCTTTGCGGCAGTTATATGTGTACCTATGTGATGAGATGTTCTTATGTGATGTATGTTTCTATGTGATGGTTATGATATGGATGCAAATATGTACATGATAAAATGCAATATTTATTCTTTTATGTTTTATATGTAATGCCAATGTAAATGTGAATGTATGTAATGCAGATGAATATGATAATGCAAATGTAAATTGTGCTAATAGGTGTTGTGTGTAGGATGTGATGCAGTTGTGATATCTATATGTATGCATGAAATGCTTATATGTGGTAATGCAGGTGCAACTACATGAAATGCAAATATTTTTGGTGTGTCATTATACTCAGTCATGTGATAGCAGGCTATGTGGACTCGAGAAGGATGATGGAAGTCAATCAAGAAAGTGGGATGAAAGATAGAAGATATGAAAGTGAAAGAGCTTCTTGTGCGTTATCATCATTGAGCTTTATTATGGCAAGTAGGTTATGACAATCGAGGCATATGTTCGACCCAGAAAGTCATTGTACCTGTTTGCATGGAGATAAGACAGTCATAAACAAGGAATGCCCCAGTTCACACTAGACTCTCAGTGTCCTCATATCCTTGGACAAGTCATAACATTACTAAGAGACAATCCACAGATAGCAAAGAAAAATAGGTGAGGATACCCCATCCTCGCCTTTCTAGTCAAAGACATTTTGGAGATAGAATCTCTAGTTAGAGACATCTTGAAAAAGCTAAAAGATATGTCACCAAAAGATAAAATCAAAAGAAAACCAAGACTCGACACCAACATCCACTATAGTCTTCAAGTTTAGTGTCTCTTGTCACTTGTATAAGTCTTATTTGATTGTGGTCACAATGTTTACTTTCACAGAAAGGACAGATAGCACTGAACCATATGTTGTCTGAGTCTGTTGAAAGATTTGATTTGTTGAAGCCCATTATTGCTGCTGTATTCATCTGAAATTGACTGAATCCATGAAACTGATACTTTATTGTGGAGAAGATGAAACTTTATTGCAGATCTGTGATGCAAATGTTGCTTTATTGCGGATTGTGCGCAGATAGACTGAAGGAAGCTGGAAGAAACTGTACTCCTCGAAACATGTGATGTTCTCAGTTCCACACCCACTACTAGACGTAGGATTTGCCTTAGCCACAAATAGGAGCTGATTTATTATGGATGGAAAGGGAGTGAAAAGGGGGTTTATTATGAATGACAAACCAAACTTGGGTAGATCAATAACAAGCCATGATGGGAATGGGTAAGTTTATTAAGGATGAATTAGTCGTGAGTGTGTGCAAAGTAAAGTGATGAAAGTGAATCTTGAAGGAGGGAGGAGCAATGTCTCTACACATGGCGCTGGTGACTCGGTTTTCACCATAATACTTGCCCAGGGTGCCACCGAAGTGGTTTTCACCATTGGACAAAATTATTTCTTTTTACTTTTTTCGATTTTTCAATGTATTTTGTGTCACAAGGCACCTGTTTGCTAGGTTTTCACCAAGTAACGATTTTTATGTTTTTATAATTTTTTTGTATTTTTGAATATTTTTTTTATTTTTTTTTATTTTTTGAATTAGGATACTCTGAAGAGCTATGTGTAGAACCTACGAAGGTGCATGCTGTTGATAGGATCCTCCAAAGGTTCACCTTCTGTAGTTGAGAGTTGATATGCACCAGATCCATATGCTGTTGTAATGATATAAGGACCAAGCCAATTTGGTTTGAACTTGCCCTTCTTCTCTCTGTCTTGCTGATTTTTGGGGTTTTCTCTGAGAACCAAATCACCTACCTCAAATGTGCGAGGCTTAACCTTGTGATTGTAGCTGCGACTCATTCGTTGTTGGTAAGCCTTGAGATGATTAAAAGCAGTTTGTCTTCCTTTATCCAATAGTTCTAGCTCTTGTAAGCGAGAGACCCTATAGTCTTCATCACTGATGATGTTTTGCAAAGAGACCCGTAAAGAGGGTAGCTCGACCTCAATAGGCAAGATGGCTTCAACGCCATAGATAAGTGAATAAGGTGTAGCTCCTGTAGGTGTGCGGACACTTGTGCGGTAGGCCCAAAGTGAAAGATTAAGTTGGATATGCCAATTACGGCCAGCATCGTCGATTGTCTTTTTTAGGATTTTAAGGATTGTTTTGTTAGATGCCTCAGCTTGACCATTACCTTGGGGATAATATGGTGTGGAGAAACGATGGGAAATATGGAAGCGGTCACAGAGTTCACGAACATCTTGATTTTTGAAGGGACGCCCGTTATCAGTGATAATGGAAACAGGAATACTATATCGACAGATGATATAGTTGAGGATGAATGTAGCAATCTGTTTTCCTGTGACTTGTGTGAGAGGCATGGCTTCAATCCATTTTGTAAAATACTCTGTGGTAGTGATAATGAATTTATGACCATTGGAAGAAGGAGGGTGAATCTTTCCTATGAGATCGAGTCCCCACTGACAAAAGGGCCAAGGAGACGCAATTGGTTGAAGTTCTTGTGCTGGTGCATGTATGAGGTCTCCATGAATTTGACATTGCTTACATTTCTTGACAAACTGATATGAGCCTTTTTCCATGTTGGGCCAGTAATATCCAGTCCTGATGAGTTTCTTGGCCAAGGTAGGACCACTAGCATGCGGACCACATATCCCTTCATGCACTTCACGTAACGCAGTCTGAGCTTCGTCGGTTTCTAAACATCTAAGAAGAGTGCCATCTAGACCTCGTCGGTATAGGATATTAGCTAAAATGACATATCGAGAGGATTGGCGAATGAAAGTGCGACGTTGGTTATTTGATAGATCAGGAGGTAGGGTATTGTCACGAAGGTATGTGAAGATGGAACCATATAACTGGGACTCGGGGCCAAAAACACATATCATCTCAATAGGCATGATCTCATATGAAGGAACCAAAAGGTTATCCACCAAGAACTCATAGCGGGTCTCACTTGGAGGTAAATCAATCAGTGAAGCAATTGTAGCTATGGCATTTGCGGTGCGATTCTGCTCTCTTGGTATCTGCTCAAAGTCTATCTTTGTGAAGTGTTGTTTCAGGTCATCCACCATTTGTTTATAAGGCATTAATTTTTCATCTTTTGTTTGGTTATCATCAGTTGCTTGACGGATGGCAAGTTGAGAGTCCCCAAAAACACAAAGTTCCTGGATCTTCCACTGAACTGCAATTCATAATCTTGTTGTTAATGCCTCATATTCTGCTATATTGTTAGTGCAAGGAAATGATAAGCGGTATAATTTTGGTATAGAATCCCCTTGAGGAGTTATAAAGAGGATGCTGGCTCCTGCCCCATGCTATGTGTATGAGCTGTCGAAGTACAGTTGCCATCGTTTTGCACGTGACATTGTTAAAATGGATTCATATGGAATTTCTGAACTTAGAGGAACATCATCTATCATGGGAGCATCTGCTAATTGATCTGCAATGGCTTTTCCTTTTATTGGTTTTCTGTCCACATACTCGATGTCGAATTCACTCAGGATCATTACCCATTTGGCCAGTCGCCCAGTAAGTGTTGTTTTATTAAGAAGGTATTTCAATGGGTCTATCCTAGCAACCAACTTAGTCTTATGAGTGAGCATGTAATGTCATAATTTCTGCAAAGCAAAGACCACGGCGAGACATGCATGCTCAATTGGTGTGTAGTTTAGCTCATATCCCACCAACGTGTGACTGATATAGTATACTATTTTTTCCTTGCCCTCAGCAATTTGTTGTGCTAAGAGTGCCCCCAGTGCTGTTGAAGTAACTGATATGTATAGTAACAGAGGTTGATCTGGAACTGGTGGCATCAGAATTGGTGGATTTAGAAGATAATATTTGAGCATTTGGAAAGCCTGTTGACAGTTATCATCCCATTTGAATTTGATGTTTTTATGTAGCAAGTGCTGAAAAGGATTACACTTATCTGCAAGTTGTGCTATGAATCTTCATATGGACTGGAGTCTACCTTGTAAGGATCGAAGTTGACTGATATTTCTTGGTGGTTGCATCTCCAAGATGGCTTTGACTTTTGCTAGATCAGCTTCGATTCCTCTTTTGGATACAATGAATCCTAGGAGCTTCCCAGAGGTTACTCCAAAGACACATTTCTTGGGGTTTAATCTTACTTTGTATTTTTCCAACCGATCAAAGACGACTGAAAGTATGTCCAAATGTGTATTTCTGTCTATAGATTTGCCCATGAGGTCATCAACATAATCTTCCACGGTTACATGCATGAGATCATGAAAGATAGTAGTCATGGCTCTTTGATATGTAGCACCTGCATTTTTTAGCCCAAAGGGCATGGCATTCCAGCAGAAAGTTCCCCAAGGACAAGTGAATGATGTTTTGTGTCGATCCTTGGGCACAATCCTTATTTGATTATAACCAGAGAATCCATCCATTAATGATAACATTTCATGACCTCCTATGAGATCAACAATCAAGTCAATATTTGGTAATGGGAAGTCATCCTTTGGACAAGCTTTGTTGATGTCTCTAAAATTTGTACATATTCTGATGTTGTGATCTGATTTACTGAGAGGCACCAAGTTAGAGATCCATTCAGGATAATCAATTGGGCGTATGAATCCGACATCCAATAATTTCTCAAGTTCTGCTTTGACTAGTAATGCCACTTGTGGATGCATTTTTCTTAATTTCTGTTTCACTGGCTTTGCCCCCAGTTTAACTGTCAAATGATGCATTACCAAATCTGGATGCAATCCAGGCATATCATCATATGACCAAGCAAAGTTGATTTGTCATTCTTTGAAGAAACTTATGAATTTTGACCTTTCGGCCTTTGTCAACGATTGAGCCAAGAATATGATGTGTGGAACCTCTTCTGTACCAATGTTTGTTTTGATAGTCTCCTCTACCGAAATGGATGACTTTTCCTCATATGATGTTGGAAGAATGTCAAGCCTTCCATCTTCGGGTGCCTCAGAGAGGTTTTCACCCTCAGATACGTCCTTTCTTTTTACTTTTTTGGGGTCAGATAACGCCACAGTGTGGTTTTCGCCATAAGACCTTTGGTTTGTTCTTATTTTCACATTTTTGCGACTGGAAGGTCCGACACCCTCACCAAAATATGCCACGCTGTTGAGTTCTATAGTGTATCCCGCCTTATGGTCCCCAGGAGGAAGATCATCTCGTATGCTAAGATAGTCAATAAAAGCTTCATCATTTTGGAATGTGTCAAACTGTGCAGGTCCTTCATGATCCCAGTCAATGAGTTGGTGGTGAACAAGGGGAAGGCCTTTAACGTCTTTGAAGTTAGCGGGGCTAAGAGTGAAGATGCGGTTATATTCGGGTATGTCAAGGTAATTATTGAGGTCATCGATGGCACTCTCCGCATCAGTCTCAATCACGAACGAATCTAAATTATCATCACTAGTAGTGTATTCTGGGACAGATGTTCTCATCCTATGTGATTTCAACCTAGGACCTTGAGACAAGGACTGTATGGAATCCTCATGGGTTATTTCTTGACCAACTCTAAACTTGTTATAAAATTCTTCCTCTTCTGTGGGTTCATCTGGCTCTCTGAATGTCTCGGTGAGCTCGTAGTCACTAGAGGACTTATCTGAACCCCATTCCCATTCGTTGGAGTCTGTGGAATAGCGATCCTCTTGTTGAATTTTGGTAGCTTTGATTTGTAAGGCTTCTTCTATCCTTTGAGTTTGGACCTTGGAAGTCAGGAAACCAAGTCCTTTCGAGCATTCCTTTTTAAATGTCAATTCAGGTTGTAAAGGTTCAATGATGCCTTCCTTTCGTAACCCAAGGGAGCTTTTTCCATCATACTCGAATTTTCGTAGAATCTTGAAGCCTTTGCCATATTTCTCACATGGTAGACTGATGTGATCTCGTGTATCATCTTCAATGTCTTTGTAAAGCATTTTGAATAAGTCTTCCTCTTCCAGTTCACCCCATCTTTGAAAGGTAGCAGGGTCCCATTTAAGTACCATGATGGATACTTGCTTGTTAGGATGTGGTCTTCCATATTCTTTTGGGGAACTCATGACTTGTTGTAGGTACATGGTCTGATTTAAAGTGTATTCCCCCATGCCCTTGTCTTGAAACTTGCCTTTAATCTCACTTTGTTTTGATGTCGAAGGTTTTAATGACTCAGGATCAATGTATGCTGAGGAAGGAACAACTTCACGATTACTGGGAATGATGGTCTCAGTTTTTGATCTGAGGTTATTGCAGTATATGAACGGATTAGGATCGCTGTTATCTGTTACTTCCACTCCATTATGAGGAAACTTAGTGCATTGGTGATATGTGGATGGGACCACCCTCATTTCATGAATCCAAGGATGTCCTAGTAATATGTTATAAGTGAGATCTAAATCCAAGACTTGACAAACCACATCCTTTGTAACTGGCCCAACTCTGAGAGGTAAGGTGACTGTGCCCTTGGATGAACGTTCTTCATCATCATATGCCTTGATGGTGATTTGATTTGTAGAATTCACAGCTTTATCAGAATATCCCAATTGTTTAATAGTGCTCTATGTACAAATGTTTAGATCTGCTCCTCCATCTATCAGGACTCATTTTATTCGATGTTTGTGTATGAAGGCTTCAACGTGTAGTGGTGCATTATGTGGCTGACTTACGGAGGCGTCATCGACTTCTGTGAAAGTAAGGGAATGTGGAACAGAAAGATATCCCACCATGGCTTGAAACAGGTCCACGTTCAAATTAGTAGGAACGACAATATCTCTCAAGATTTTGTCAAGAATGGCTTTATGAGTAGGGGATATGCGTAATAGCTCAAGGATGGAGATGAGCGTAGGTGTCTTCCCTAACTATTCTACAAGGTCATACTCAGGTTTGGTTGATGAGGAAGCGGTCTTCTTGGCTGGAGCACCTTGCAAAGTGATTTTACCTCGATGGGTTGTAACATGACATTCAGAGGTAGGTTCGGAAGAAGATCCAATGCCTTTTAAGACAATCTTGGGTCTCTGGGTAGAATTCTTAGGGTTTTTGTCCTTGATGATAATGGTAGAGACATAATTGTCCATCAAGATGTGATTGATAGTTGAATCATAGTTATAGGTTGCTCTGGTATAGTTGGTTTGGTCATCTGTGGCTTTAGCTTTTCCCTTGTCATGTTTTGGGAATGGTTCCTTAAACATCTCATGTTCTTGATTGGATGAGTGTCCCTCAATTTCAATGTCACCCCTATCAATGAGATCTTGTATGATGTTCTTCAGTCGATGACAATTTTCTGTCTTATGACCCTTACTCTTATGAAATTCACAATACTCATCATCATTCCACCAATTTGGTTTGACCTTTGGCTCATATGGAGGAAAATCTGGAATGGTGATTACCTTGTTTGCCACTAGCTTTTTGAAAACTGACTCAAGTGGTTCTCCCAATGGAGTGTAATTCCTTCATGATCTGGAAGTTGTTTGAGTATTCACTTGATTGTTTGATCTGGAAAAAATGAATTTGGGTCGCACTGTATTGGCATCAACAACACCATCATTGACTGTGTCCTTGTTTTTATTCGAAAATCTTGGCTTATCTTTTCCTTTAAAGTCATCTTTGTTTTCCTTGAATATCCTAATGACTCCTTGTTCAATTAGGACCTTTTCTATCACTAAGCCTTTTTCAATAACGTCCTTGAAGGTGGACAAACAAGCTTTCCTTAGATCATAGCCAATGTCTTTGTTAACGTTTTGGGTGAACATTTCTACCATTTGTTTTTGTGGAATTTCACAAGAGCATCTGCTAGCTAGATTTCTCCATCTTTGTAAGAATGATGCAAAAGATTCTCCCTCTTTTTGCTTGGTGTTGCATAAAGTAGTGACTGATATGTCTGTCTCTATATTGTAGGAGAAATGTTGAATAAATGCCTTTGCTATTCACCCCATGACTTAATTCCAGGTGGAAGTTGGGAGAACCTTTCCATAGCTTGATCACCTAGGCTTTGTGGGAATAATCTCATCAAATATGTCTCTTCTGCTGCTACCTCAATGCAAGCTGTGAAAAACTATCTTATGTGTGCCTTAGGATCCGCTTTTCCTCTATGCTTATCAAATTTAGGTGTCACAAAGTGTGTAGGAAATGGAGGTATTGGAATGCTCTTGTCAAATGGATAAGGACATATGTCTCTCATTGTGTATGTTGGCTTTGGTGTATTTATGTCCTCCATTTTCTTTTGTAAGTCCCTAATTTGTTGTTCCAAATTGCTCTTAGGTGGAGATTAACTTCTTGGACCATACCCCATGCTTGAGGCACCAATAGGAGGAGGATCATGTTGCATATATGGATGATATTGATCATACACATGTTCATATGGAGGAGGTCTATAGCGATGCTGCGTATATGGACCACTTGGTATAGATTCATGTTGAGGAACACCATATCTATTTTGTGCATGTATACCATATTCTACAGGCATGTCATGTTCTAATGTGTTTCCCCCAAATTTGACACGGGGTTTCCTTGTGTCCAAATTTTGAGCATGCCTTTGAATATCCAATTACTTTGGTGGTTGATCCTTAGCATTGGTATGTGATTGAGCATATCTGTCTGCATAAGACTTCCATAATGGTCTGCGAAGGTGAGTATCATATGCTTGACCATGTGTGTATGGGACCTCTGGTTTTTGAAACAAAGATGATGGTGATTCAGGTACCATATGTGGTCCTCTATTGCCTCCACTATTAGGTCTCCTTTGATCCATGTTGGAGTGAGGTTTTTGCAAAGGTCGATTTTCCATTATTTGAGACATGTCAAAATCACGAGGTATCTTGGCTCCACTTTGTGCCATCAGTTGTAAGAAGTATTGTCTATCCCTCCTCATTATTTCTTCAACCAATCGATTAAAATGGGGATTCATAATGGATTCTTCCACATCTGCTGAATGTATTGAAAAGTTGTCCATATCATCATTATGTGTATCATTGTTGTTTGTAGTGTCCATGTTCTCAACATTTGGAATGTTTCTATAGGCATCCATGTCAGGTAATGTAGTATGATTAGAATTGAAAAAGATATCATTGTCATACTCATAAGAACTCATGTTTGCAGACTCTTGAGCCTCTTTAGTTTCTCTCCTAGATTTTTGAAGACGGGTTTCAACCATGAACTATGTATTGACCGAGATGTGTGAGACTAGATGAAAAATGGAAAAAGTATGGAAGACCAAGAGTTGGATGGAATGTAAATGAATCTGAGGTGTACTTGCAATATCCAAAGTGTAAGACCAAGTATGTATGTAGTAGAGTAGGTGTGACTTCCAAAGAGAGGATAGTTTCTCTTGATGAGGTAAGTTGACCTTGACTCTAAGTAAAACCAAATGAGACCCAAAGGTAAGAAACCTTGATGAGGGACCACTTAGGAAAATGTTGTTGTATGTAGTGTGTTGACAAAGTATGATGAGGACAAGCAAGTGACCTTTTGATTCAAGTTTAGACAATTGTGAATGTAATGCAAGATGTAAAGCAATGATGGAATTTGTGAGACCCAAAGACAGGTTGAATGCTAAATGAAACCCTAGAGAAAAGACCTAGGAAGCTCAAGAATTCTGAAACTGACTGTGTTTGTTTGCTGGACTGTAACAGTTTTTCAATTCTGAACGCAGACGCGCCTGTATACTTCACAAACGTGGTTTCCTGACACAGACGCGGTTCTGTTCAACGTAGATGCATTTCTGAGATTTTGTGCAAATTGCAATGTTAATTCTGGGAACACACACACGTTTCTGCCCTTCATAGATGCGGTTATACAACACAGACACTATTATGTCAGACACATATGCGTTTCTACAAAATTTGTGCAATTTTTTTTCAATCTGTGAAGTCGTTTTGTTGTGACCAAATCAGACTGTTTGACTGTTTTTCGTGACAAGAGGACACAGTGTTATTGAAGACCCAATGTTTGCAAGTGTCTAGACTATAAATGACTCCAAGAAAAGTGTGTTGTTTGATGTAAAAAAAAAATGTTTTGCATACAATTGAAGACACAAAAGACAAAATACTTTGCTGTTTGGTCTTGAATGTTTTGAATGTTTAACATAAGTCAAGCACAATTTTTATGGCTAGCCAAGACAATAGTTGTTGATCCCACATAGGGTTTTACCCCCGAGGCTACGCTATTCAGAGTGGATACTTAGATGCTTGACCTCACTGGCTCCACCCTTGGCACTCACTTCTTGGGTCAGCCAAGCATCAGTCCCCATGAAAACTCCTCATGGCAAACTTTGTATCTCTACTAAGAACCGTATGTGTGTGGGCCGCTACCAGAGGTCCGACCTCCTGCCCCAACAACTAGAAGGATTTGGGCTTCTAAAACAAAAAGGTGCTAGTAAGGGCATCTGCTTGTGTGCCCATACATGCGGCACTTTCAGCTCTGTAAATACAGAAGGCTCCCAACCGGTAGGGGTTACGCCCTACAACTGATAAAATAAATTTGATCAAACGGGTTTATGGGGAGACATAGTGTCGGTATGAACTAATCAACACACGTTATCCATAGTTTTCACCATGAATACAGTTGTTTATAGTGGTTCGGAAGAGGTGGGTTTTCCTCGCTACCACTTGGGTCGTTCTCTTCTCACTAGTAGTCCTAATGACCACACGGGAAGACAGGCCCTCTAAAGATTAAACAAAAAGAGCCTATTTCTCAAGACATAAAAGACAATGATTCAATTTTAGTGCACCAATGGAAGTGTTTGCTAATCTATGAAAACAAGGCATACAATAAAAATCAAAACCCTTGCCAAGGACCTACAACAAAGAGTTGTTAGTAGTTTGGATTGTTTCAAATAATCACCCCTTCCTGCAAGCACACAAGTTAGGTAAATTTTAAATCCAAAAGACTTTGTGAAAATAGGGGCCTTCAACCAAACGATTTTGCTTTCAAGATAAGCTGCACCAATTTTGTTAGCTAGATCTGAAAATGTTAGCTCAAAATAACTAGATCTGAAACCCTAAATGTAAAACCCAAAACTGAATCAATAAACCCAAAATTTGAAACCGGTGAACACAGACGCGATTACCCTCAACACAGACGTGCCTTTCTGACACAGACATGGCTCCAGAACGCAGACGCGGCCTCTGGACATAGACACAACTACAAACTCTGCAGACGCGACTTAATAACACAAATGCGATTCTCAGAACCTACAAAAAATAAAATATTGCCGATAACATAGACGCGATTCCAGGTGTCGCAGACGCGCCAGAAAATCAAAAATGCGATCCGAAAGTACGCAGATGAAATATCAAAATGCTGTCAAAAAATGTCAGATCTGCAACTTCAAAACACAAAATCTACAACAAGGATGTTAAATGCAAAAGGGACAAGAGTCCCACTGGACGTGCCAAAATGTATATGGTGAAAATGGAAAACAATAATAACAATATTGAAAGGCTAAATGAATTCAACCACAAAACCCTAGCCCAACAACAACAAAGATCCACCATAACATATGAAGATTACCTAAGACAATGCAAATCAAATGAAATCACAAAGCTTATACCATCATATGTCCAATAGGGTTTTGGTCTCCATTCTTCCTATCTCCATTGATCTTGCTTAATATATTTGCTCTCAGATTTTATGTGCACAAGAGCTCAACAAAGAACGGAATGTGGTTGCAAGTAGGATCGTAGTGTAGTCAAGTGCATAAAATTCATTAGGGTTTGATAATGAAGGAAGTATCTCCTTATATAGAAGACACTATATGAAATGGAGGGATAAGATTGAGAGGTGTAAAAGGAGGTCGGCTATGATTAGAGGGTAGGTAAAAGAAATAATAAAATAATGAAAGGGGTAAGTCGTGTATGAATTAAGAGATGAATGCCATGTGTCATGGGTAGAAAAGGTTAATGAATTAATTAAATAAATAAAGATTTATTTAATTAATAGAAGAAGTGGGATCAATTAAATAAATAAGATATTTATTTAATTTAAGAAAAGGATAATTTAAATAAATAAATGTATTTATTTAAATGAGAAATAAGGCTAGAAGAGGAGAAATGAATTAATTAAATAAATAAAGATTTATTTAATTAATAGAAGAATTAAGCTTAGATAATTAAATAAAAATAAATATTTATTTAATTAGACTGGACAATTTTGGGTGTGTACACTTGTGGGTATTCATCCCCACTGTGGTTTTTCCCATTTGGGTTTCCACGTGAAAAATCATTGTGTCAAGTGGTGAATGATTTTGTGGATGTGTTTTTTATGTGGTTGATATGAATGATTGGTAAATCCACTTAGATATGTTTAGATGACCAGAAATGATTTGAAATGAGCTATTACTAATTTTAGTAAAGTGGTTTAATGTTTTGGTTAAATGGTCTTTGAGTTTCAGATCTGTTGTATTATATCATTGATATTTTGGTCAATTGATAAAGTTTGATAGTGTAGTTGCAGTTTTTGATACAGTGACAAAACTAGTTAGTTAAGTGATTGGATTCTGAGTTGAAAGTTTGTTTGGTGAAAGTTTTATTTTATTTTCTATCTACCAATTCACCCCACCTCTCAGTAGTTGACAGGATCCATATAGTTTCATCATATTATCAGTTGGTATCAAAGCTATCCAGGTCCTCTTGATTTTAAGCTTAATAGATTGAGGAAAAGATCTAGGAGAACATGAAGAAAAAAGGAGGTCCGAAGTTCAGTAGGGAAAACTACAGAATCTGGAGTGATAGGATGAAGATCTATATCAAGAGCTAAGGAAGTCAATATTGGGAACATTTTGTTGCTAAATATAACTTGCCTAGTGGGATTCTGACAGATGATCAAAAGAAGGAGCAACATGAGAACAATCAAGCATTAGAGGCCATCATCGGTTCCTTGTCTGATTTAGAATATGTTGATGTTCATGGATTGGAGATGGCATATGAAGTTTGGAAGAAACTGGAAGAAATCTATAGCGGTGATGAGCATGTTAAGATTTCCAAGGAAGAGAGCTTGACAGGAAAAATTGATGATATGTGGATGGTGGAAGGAGAAAACATTCAACAGTATGGTCAGAGGATCAAGGAGATAGTCAAAGAAATCAAAAGTGTTGGAGGTATAGTGGAGGCTACCACAATGGTTAGCAAGGTGTTGAGAACCCTTCTACCGGTCTACGCTATTTGAGTTGCAGCCATTCAAGAACTCAAGTCTGTTGATAAAACAAAGGTAACTCTTGAATCCTTTGGTAAAGTAACTAGTTTTGATGGAAGTGTTCAGAGATCAGAATTTGCATTTAGAGCCTTAGTTTCAAACCCATCGGTAAGGGAAAGCAAAGAAGTCAGCTACAGTCATGAGTCTAGATCCAGTAGAGAGGTAGATGATGAAGACAATATGATTGAGCTTGAAGCATTGTTGGCCAAGTGGTTACCCAGAGGTACTAGTAAGTACAAAGGTAAATTACCTTTGAAGTGTTTTGCATGTAACTGGATTGGACATATTGTTGCTAACTATCCTAATGGAGATAATGAGGAAAAATGTGAGAAGTATAGGAAGTATAAAGGCAAAGGTAGAAAAAATTGTCTCATTGTAGTGGATGGAGGAAATACATATGAAGAATCTGAGGAAGATGCAAATGATGACATTGTCTTTGTTGCTATTAAAGAAGAGATATCAGATCAGAAGGCATTGGTCTCTCACATGGATAGTTCAGATGATTGGATTATAGATAGTGGTTGTTCACACCACATGACCGGTGACTGGAGTAAGTTTCTTACTTTGAAAGAATTTGATGGAGGTGTTGTCAGATTTGGGAATGACTCACCCTACATGGTGAAAGGGAAAGGATCCATCTCCTTGAATGGTAAAAGCACTACAAATGATGTCTACTGGGTTGAAGGACTGAAACACAATCTTTTGAGTGTTGCTCAGCTCAATGACAAAGGTTACCCACTGGAATTCAATAATGGAGTGTGCAAGATTTATGGGAGCAAAGGTAAACTGATTGCAACCGACAAACAGACCAGAGGTAACTTATTTCACTTAAATTTTAAAGTCAATAGTTGTTTGATTACAAAAGTTGAAGATATTTGGCTTTGACATCAAAGGTTTTGCCATGTGAACTTTGATAACATTGTAAGAGTCAGTAAGTCCAAATCAGTAAGAGGTTTGCCATAGTTGTACAAACCGATGAATGCTTTGTGCAAGGAATGTTAATTAGGGAAAATGACATCCTCAACCTTCAAGAGCAAATCTTTCTCAGCTGAACATTTCCTAGATTTGGTTCATACTGACCTTTGTGAACCAATGAGGAGTAGGAGTATTCAAGGTGATTGGTACTTCATGATATTTACTGATGATTGCTCAAGGATGATGTGGATCACATTCTTGAAAGACAAGATATAAGCATTTAACAAGTTTAAGGCATTCAGAGCCTTGGTTGAAAATGAAAGTGGAAGAAAGCTTAAGTGCTTAAGAACTAATCAAGGTGGTGAATTTACTTTAGAGGAATTCACTAGATACTGTGAAAACAATGGAATTAAGAGGCAACTTTCTGCACCTAGGACACCACAACAAAATGGCATTGCAGAAAGGAACAACCGGTTAGTAGTTGAAGCTGCTAGGACTATTCTAATTCAAGGAGGTGTATCTAAGACATTCTGGAGAGAAGCTGTTAGTACAACTGTTTATACAATGAACTGGATATTGGTTAAAAGAGGTAAGGACAAAACACCCTATGAGTATTGGTATAGTAGATAACCAAATGTCAGTTACTTCAAAAAATTTGGTAGTAGATGTTTTATTAAAAGAAGTGATTATATTGGTAAGTTTGATGCCAAGAGTGATGAAGGCATATTTCTTGGTCACTCCACCAAGAGCAAAGCTTACAAGTGTTACAACAACCAGACTAAGAAGATCATTGAAAGTGTAAATGTCCGAGTAGATGAGTTTCCTGAAAGTTCAAGTGAAACCAACAAGGAGAAGGAAGAGAAGAACCTTACACACTATTTTTGGAACCAGAACCGGTAAAGCCAGAAGTTGGAGAATAGAACACTGAAGCCCCAGTTCAACCAGAATAGGAAGGTCCAATAGAAGATGAAGAAAGTGAAGAAGAAGAAGAACCTGAAAACCAAGATTATGTTATTCCAAGGTATGTTAGACTCAATCATAGCCTTGATCAGATTATTGGAGACAAGAATGCAGGTGTGCTAACTAGAATGACACTTAGAGAAAGCTCATGTATGATTTCCACCATCGAGCCTATAACTACAAAAGAAGCATTTACAGATGAAGATTGGATAAAGGCAATGGAAGAAGAACTTGACCAGATAGAGAAGAACAATACCTGGTCATTGGTACCCAGACCAGAGAACAAGAATTTAATAGGTACAAAGTGGGTATTTAGAAACACATTGAATGAAGATGGAGTACTTGTCATGAATAAAGCCAATCTGGTATGCAAAAGATATGCACAAGAGGAAGGTTAAGACTATGGTAAGACATTTGCATCAGTAGCAAGATTGGAAGGAGTAAGGACTTTACTTGCATTTGCAGCCTACAAAGGATTTAAAGTATATCAGATGGATGTTAAGTCAACATTTTTAAATGGAATATTGGAAGAAGAAGTCTACATGGAACAACCAGATGGTTATTCTTTGACTGTAGAAAAAGATATGGTGTACAAGCTACATAAAGCACTATATGGATTGAAACAAGCACCAAGAGCATGGTATGAAATATTGCACTCTCACTTAGTAAAGATAGGTTTTCGAAGAACCAGTGAAGACAATAATATTTATCTCAAGACTGAAGGATATAAGATACTAGTAAGTGAGGTGTTTGTGGATGATATCATTTTTCAAGGAAATGATGATATGGGTCATGATTTTTCTAATGGAGTGAAGAGTGAATTTGAGATGAAGCTATTTTTATCACACAATCCAAGTATGTGAAGGAAGTGTTAAGAACTTTTGGAATGGGAGATTGTAAACCAGTTGGAACACCAATGGTTACAGGCTATAAATTGTGTAAAGAAGATGAGTCTACATCAGTTGATGAAAAGGAGTACAGGTCCATGATAGGTAAACTACATTATGTTGTCCATAATAGACCAGACATTACTCAAGCAGTAGGATTGGTTGCCAGATTTCAAAAAATCTCGAAGGAGTCACACATGGTTGCAACCAAAAGAATTTTCAGATACTTGAAAGGAACAATTTATTTGTTAGGATTCCCATAGATACTGAGAGGGGGGGGTGAATCTGTATCTAACTGGTTATAATATTTTCTTGACTTAAAACATGTAAAGCATATTAATATTGTATACTGGTAAATAAGAAATAATGTAGTAAGCAAAGATAACAACAACCACATGAGAAACACACCATAAAACATTAGTTTAATGAGGAAACCTAGTGTGGGAAAAACCTCAGTGGGATTTGTGACCCACAATATTCACTTACTAGCCAATAAGAGAATATTATTGCTACAAGAGGGGCTTGCACATGCAGGAAGGCCAAGTGCCTAGAGCTCACTGCTCAATTACAAAATGGGAAGTCTCACTGACTTACAAAATGGATTATATAAATCCAATGTCTTGCACTACTTCAAAATAGCATCTACTACGCTAGATCCAGTACCAGTTTATAGCTCTGCTTCATACATAAACCCTTAACCTATAATTCGCATAATAGGTCTGCCTTATTTTGCCTAATTACATTCCTTCTTACTTACATATTTGTTCTACAATGATCTCTTATATATATGAGTCATTTTACAATTTGCCAAGTCGGCTTACAATGATTTTACAATAATAAACAAAATTCTTGTCGGCTTCTGTGCCGGTATACTTCCTTTCACTGTCGGTGCCAGTGGTCTGTGTGCCGGTGTAGAATCTGACTTTGCTGGTGCTAGTGGATTGCCTTGTCGGTGTCATAGGATTGTAAGGTTGCCATCAATGATAAAACCTTCAATCACCTACAATGTCTCATTGGAGTGTGCATTTGCCAACAATCTCCCCCTTTGGCATTGATGGCAACAGTCATGAGAAAAATTCAGAAGTGTATCCAAAAATTGAAGTCCAAAAATTGTTACCAAAAATGTGTGCTCCCCCTGAGCAGACGATCCCTAAGTTATTGGATTTTTCTCATACCACTACTCCCCCTTTGGCATCAATGACAAAGGTTGTCAAAGTGTCAATAGAGTGTGGTTTCCTGCTTCATCCTTGTAACCGGTTGGTTACAATCTAAAAATGATCTGCCAAAACCAGATTCAAGCTCTCAATGAAATTTTGTTGTCTTTTATTGTGGCCTCTATCCTCTGAACTATACCGGTGAGGTGTTGCATTTGCTCTGCTGGTGTTTTGTGTCCTTGAACCAGGGCATTAGATATTTCTTTCCTTAAGGTGGCGAGGTAGTCCAGTTTTGGACTTAGTCTCCATTTAAGATCCTTAGCCTTACCTTTTATTCTTTCCTTTTCTCTTTCTAGCTTTAATAGTTCTTCCTCAAAACCTGTTATCTTTTGCTCAAAAACTGATAGCGAATCAGATGAGTTAATGAAATTGTCAGCTAGTGGATTTATTTCCTCCTATATCTTGTTGATCTTCTTGTCTATATCAACTGTCAAAAAGTTAGTCTTACAAGTATCTCTATACAAAGTTTTGAATTCCTTTAATGTGCTACATAATTCCGGTAGAAGTGTGTCAAATTGCCTTGTACACTTCTTTATTTCTTCCTCAAGGAATTTGTGTTTTTCCTTCTCTAATCTCTCCTTGAATGCTTCCTCTTTTATTTGTTCAACTGTCACAATGTTTTCAGTAATATATTTAGACAAAGTGTCAAGTTGACTCAAAGAATCTTTATTATCTACATTACATTTTGGAGCTATCATCTTCAGAATTGGAATTGTATCATCTATAGCCTTGTATGCTTGTGAGCTACAATCTATTATTTTCTTTATGGAGTCCAAAAGAACTTCTGTTACATGAGTTGATTTGAATCCTGCAGTTGAAGTGCCAACACTCTGTATCCCGCCGGTGGGAGCAATATCCCTGCTTGTGGTGACCTCTGGTAGGTCAGTTTGTGTTTCCATTTCCTTAAGAAAAGGTTTGTCTTGCTCAGCTGATGTCGGTGGTAGTGACTCTATGTGAACCTGTTGCGGTGATGGATCCTTTTGCTTTGCTTGTTGTTTTGTGTTACCATCTGTCGGTTTACCTTCTATGTTATCTGTTACCAGTGCCTCACTAGCCATGACTATCTTTCCAGTTGTTTCCTTATCTACCACAATGTTAACTTTCTGAGTATCAATGTCAACTGTGTATAACACCTCAAAGTTTGGATTAGTGTCCTCTTGTGGTATCTCCATACTCTCATTAGTCGATTGACTTTCAGTTGTAACTACCGATGGAGTATTTAGAGGTGGTGGGGATAAGTTGTCTTTTATTTTTATGCTCGGAGGTCCACCAACCTTTCCTTTACCCTTATCCTTATCTTTCTGATATACTTTGATACGTTTAGGATTTCTATACTCTTCCTGCTTTTCTTTCTCAACAAGGAATATGTCCCATGCATTAGCAGTTTCCTCTGTAACCTCATTTACTCTACCAACCATAAGTGCTACATGCCGGTGTGCAGTTGAGAATACTATCCGGTTAGCCTCTGAGATCATATCATCTATCTCCTTTGGTGAGTTAACAAGATAAACAACAAGTAGTTTCTCAATTTTTATTTTCTTGTGAAGCTCTACAACAACTTGCCTTCTAGCTTCAAGTCTCTTAAACAGTTCTACCGGTAATTCATCTACAACTTGCATCAAAAATTTCTTATAGATATCCAAGTGTAGAATTACACTATTTTCAACTTTCTCCTTGTCATCAATTGATAATGTATCATATAATTTGTTGATGTTTTTCAGCTGTCCATCCTTTGTTATTTCATCTAGTAGTTTGTCAATTGGAGCAATATTTTGTTGAGTCTTTTTCTTTGGTGTTAACTTTTTCTTCTTTGGAGTTGTCTTCTTAGCCGGGGGCTTTACTGCCTATTGTTTTTGTCTAGTTCTTCTAGGCGAAGGTGTGGATACCGGTGAAGGTTCTCTTTTTCTCACAACTCTTTTAAATGTAGCTGGCATGTCACTTTCCAAAGAAGTTGCTACCGGTGAAAGGTGAGTTTCTGGCCGTTGTGCTTGTAACTCATCTTCAGTGATACCGGTTTGTTTAAGTACATCTTCTTTGATAGCCTTTGCTTGCCTAGATCCTCTTCTTACTGTTGCTTCTACCTTCTTTACTCTTTTTTTTGATTGAATTTGATTCTCAATAGTCTTAGCACTGCCAAATACCTCTTCTTTTGGTTCCTTAGGTGCTTCCAAAAGGGCTTTTGCATATGTTTCAATTATATTGTCATCAGTCTCATAACCCATTTCAGTAACCCAAATGGTTCTTGGGATAATTGCCTCCATCCAAATCTCATCCTTCTTAATAACAAAGCATATGTCATCCTTATACTTATCTACAATTTCTTGTGAAAGTCTGACTCTAGTATTCATCCGGGCCTTTAATGCCTGAAAGTACTCATTTATATTCTTTTCTTTGTTTTCACCCATGTTGTGCAGTAAATCAGACAGTTGTTTGCCTACCGGTATGTCAAAACCTATATTTTTGTTGCCAATACTGGGTACCTATTTTGTTATGTGCAACATTAAATAGATAAGTAGGTTACCAAATCTAAATGTCCCCTTTTTGTCTTTCTTGATCTTTCCAAGATTATCAATCAGTTCATCCTTCAACCATTCACACACATCTATTTTTGCATTATCTTTGATCATATCATAAGCACTTTTTATGCATAAACTAGAAGCTGAGTTTAACCTGTTTGCACGTGTTGTTTTATACCCTAAAATCATGCTAATGAATCTGACATTGATGTCAGTTACATCATTCACTCTTAAAGATCTCTTGTCAGATGTTGCACCTGTTAGGTTAGTCACTAGGTCATTTGAGACCTTCTTTGTTTTATCAGGTCTGTTACCGGTGGAGGGTAACCCTATCACAACCTTTACTGCCTCTTTAGTTATTTTGTGAACTGAGTCTAACCAGAAAAATTCACCATGAACCCTGCTTAAAACTATCCTTATAATATCCTTGGGGAATTCCGGAATACTGAGGATTTCAGTGAATCCTAGGGTTTCGACTATTTTGTGTTCAGGTTTCACATTACCAGAATCATCACAAATTATAGTCTTATACATGTTCTTAATTTCCTCATCACCTAATTCTTCTATGTGACAATGAATGTACATTCTAGGCTCTTCTGCAAAAACTACTCCTTTGGGAATTTGAGAAAATGCACCAACATTATCATCCTTCTTAGCTATTTCAGGAACTAACTGAAATACAGGCCTAGGGCATTTGAGTACTTTGACTACAGTAGGGTTTGCTATGAATTCAGGTACAGAAGAAGATGCCATGATTATAAATACCTTTCTCTACCTCAGGAATGATTGATTGCTGAATTTCTTTGCTACTTTGCTCAAAATGTCTTTGCTCGGATTTTTCGCTCTCTTCGAATGTTTGAATGCTCAGTGAAGTAGAATGGAGCCAAAAACACTGATTTATAATGTTAGTTTTGCCAACCACCATATTTAATGCTTGCTGGTTAAGTAATCACTTAACTTATCTACCGGTATAGAAGTAATTTCAACTTCTCACCATCAACTGAGGGAATAATAGCATGTTTCATATTTGGTTGCCAAACCCTCAAAGAAATTTTCTTCATTAGATGAAGACTCTCCTGCCGGTGAAGTGTTACTTTCTTCTACCGGTGGAGTGTTACTCTATTCTGCCGGTGGAGGAGTATTCCTATCGACATTTAGTTCTGATTTCCTGATCTATTGTTTTGAGAATTTCTGCTTTACCTCTTCAACCTTTTCTTTACCTTTCAAACTAGCACCATTTTTGTTTACCGGTGAGGACTTGCTTCTACAAAATTTAGCAATATGTCCAATTTTGTTACAGGCATAACAAGTCACATTATTTTTCTGAATAGCTTTCCCATAACCTATGCCGGTTTGTGTTCTGCATTGATTAGATAAGTGTCCAAATCTTCCACAAACATAACATCTTACATTCATTCTTTAATTTTCAGAATTATGACCAAATTTGTTGCATTTTGAACATTGACCGGTGGGTGTATTGGTATTCTGATAATTTCTAGATCTACATTGATTTTCTCTATGACCATACTTGTTATAGTTAAAGCATTTGCCATTGAATTTATAAGCAGTAGGTTGTCTTACCGGTTTACCATGATCTTGTGCGTTTGCAGTACCAGAGCTTTCACCAGTTTCAAAGCCAAGACCATTAGTGTCACCATTAGGTTTCAGATTCTTCAACAAGTCACCAAGTTCTTCTGAGCTTTTCTTGAATTTTTCTTTCTGTTGATTTGCAGTAGCTAGTTCTCCTTCCAAGATACCTTTTTGTCTCATGAGTTCATTTGAGTCATTCTGTGCATGCATCAGATTTGTCTTCAACATATCATTTTCATAACTAAGTCTTGTGTTTTCATTTGCAACATCATTCAGTCTTCTAGTCAAGTCTTCTTCATTCTTCTTTCTATCTTCAATTTCTTTACAAAATCTCATAGTCATATCCTGCATCTCATTCTTTGTTGTCATGTTTTCTTGTTTCAACTTATTCATCAGATCACTAAGAGTTTCCTTTTCATCATTCTCATTTTGCATCTTTTCACAAAGTTCTCTTCTCTTGTTTCTTGAAATGGTAAGATTTTCTTGAAGTGCTTGAATAATTTTCTGTGCAGCTTTTAGATCATCTTCAAGTTTGATATTTTTCAATTTTTCTGCATCATAGTCTGAGAGAGCTCCTTCTAATTGCTTCATCAAGTTTTCCATCTCTACTGGTGTCAAGATCTTCCTCAAGCTATTAGGCTTTTGAAAATAGAGGACCAAGCTCTGCTACCAATTGTTAGGATTCTCACAGATACTGAGAGGGGGGGTGAATCAATATCTAACCGGTTATAATATTTTCTTGACTTAAAACATGTAAAACATATTAATATTGTATACCGGTAAACAAGAAATAATGCAGTAAGCAAAGATAACAACAACCACATGAGAAACACACCATAACACAGTAGTTTAACGAGGAAACCCGGTGTGGGAAAAACCTTGGTGGAATTTGTGACCCACAATATTCACTTATTGGCCAATAAGAGAATATTATTGCTACAAGAGGGGCCTGCACATGCAGGAAGGCCAATTGCCTAAAGCTCACTGTTCAATCACAAAATGGGAAGTCTCACTGACTTACAAAATGGATTATATAAATCCAATGTCTTGTACTGCTTCAAAATAGCATCTTCTATGCCAGATCTAGTACCAGTTTATAGCTCTGCTTCATACATAAACCCTTAACCTATAATTCTCATAATAGGTCTGCCTTATTTCACCTATTATATTCCTTCTTACTTACATATTTGTTCTACAATGATCTCTTATATATATGAGTCATTTTATAATTTGCCAAGTCGGCTTACAATGATTTTACAATAATAAACAAAAATAATTTCAAACAAAATTCCTGTCGGCTTCTGTGCCGATGGTCTATGTGCCGGTGTAGAATCTGACTTTGCTGGTGCTGGTGGATTGCCTTGCTGGTGTCATAGGATTGTAAGGTTGCCATCAATGACAAAATCTTCAATCACCTACAATGTCTCATTGGAGTGTGCATTTTCCAACATGATTATGGATTATGGTATCCATATGCAGGAGACTTTGATTTAAAAGTCTATACAGATGCAGATTAGGCAGGCAATATTGATGACATGAAGAGTACAACCAGAGGAGCATTTTTTCTTGGAGGCAGACTAGTGTCTTGGAGCAACAAGAGACAAAGTTGTATCTCTCAATCAACAAGAAAAGTTGAATATGTTGTAGCATATATGAATTGTACCCAGGCAATTTAGATGAAACATATTTTGGAAGGTTTCAAGTTGAAGATATCAGAACTGGTAAGAATTTTCTATGATAACATGAGTGCTATAAATATTTCTAAGAACCCTATGTTGCATGCTAGAACAAAGCATATTGAGCTGAAGTATCATTTCGTGAGAGAGAAAGTGAAAAGTAAAGATGTTTCACTGGAGCATGTATCTACTAAAGAACAACTAGCAGATATCTTTACTAAACCTCTACCTAAGGCTACATTTGAATATCTTAGAGGTAAGTTAGGGGTTGTACCCCTACATGAAGTCAATTAAGCAAATGTAGAAGACATCAATCTCAGAGTCTATTGAAAATATTGAAGAAGGATTGGTGTAGAATGGAGCTACTGTTGGCAATATTGCATTATAACAGACAATGAAAGATTGTTGGCATTTCATAAGGATATTGAAAAGGTTGTTGATGATTATGGATATAACTGATTAAAGATGTTTACTGTCTTGATATTATTATTTTGTCATTGATGTCAAGAAATTGATTTTCTAATTTAGTATGATGTTGCCATACCTTGAGAAGTATGATTTAAAAGAGTATAAAGATGTTGGTAAAAGACACAGGAAAGAATATGATGAATAAGGGGATGAATAAGGTATTCAATGGGAAACTACTACCGAGTCAGACAATGATGAGATCATGATGTTTAGATTGTTTTAACATCATACATATGTTGTAAATTGTAAAAGTTAATACTATACTATGTTACCAAGCAAAGAACTTAGTCAGTAAACCCTAAGGAACCTAGTCGGTAAACCCTAAGGTTATCGCTATCGGTCAATGAAGGCAGAATGTCTACCGAGTGAAGTTTAGTATTCACCGAGTTATAACTGAGTTTGCTATGGAGTTGTAACTGAGCTATAACAGAATGCATTAAATGTTTGCATGCGTTATTTAATGAAGAAAGTTGATGAGCTGGAATTGATTAAATGATTGGTGAGCTGTGGATGAAGTTTGTTAATGAATCTAAGGCAATGGAAAGTTGGCAGGAAGATTTACAACTTAGATTAAACCACAATACCCTAGCACAAGTTCCAAGAAATGTATACAAGTTCCAAGGTGGGGTAAAACATTTTCAGATCGAAAGATGCATTGAACCTAGACAAGATTGAAGATCTGATGGCTATGATTGATCATGGGAAATGTGATCAAGGAGATTAAGAGGTTACCTAATTGTTTATAAATAGGAAACTATTGATAAACAATGTATGCGGGCAAGTGTATGCACAGGGATGCTACATAGTGATTACCGAGCACAGAAGCTTGAAGACCTGTTTGAATAACAGAGTATAGAAGCCCAGTAGATAGTCAAGATTAGTTCTATGTCTAGATTGTATTGAACAAATAGGAATCTTCTTTAGCATTTTAGATGTGAAGTTGCAGATAGATTTTTATTACTGATATTTTGTGAAAGTGACAGAAAATATCTTAACTGAGTGGACTTAACAGTCTTATTTGTAAAACCCTCTAGCAAGGTGACATTCTAATTGAGTGTTTGAAATCCTTTAACAAGGTCACTTCTAACAAGGTGAAGATCCTAACAGATCTGAGGGAAATCCCTTAACCGGGTCACATCTAGCAATGTGTTTGTAATCTTTAACAGGATTTGCTTTTAACTAAGCATACTCTAGAAGAGTATATTTCTTAGTGGGTCCGAAATCCCACAGTGGTTTTTTCCTATTTGGGTTTCCATGTTAAATATGGTGTTATGAGGTTTATGATGTTTATATGATTTTGAGTTTGCATGTTTGATAATTTTGGTTATATTATTGATATATATGTTACCGAGGTTGAATCTGATGTTTTTATGGATGATTAAGTTTGTATGATTCACCCCCCCCCTCTCATCTTGTTGGCTATTGGATCTGTACTTATATTAAGTATCAGAACTATCAGCTACTCCACAGGGGGAGCAGCTAGTTGCAGATCGATGAAGCATGAAACTGTATGGTTCACCTTCACTTTGGCATTGCTGTCAAAGGGAGAGAATATGTGTATATGATTGATAGCCAATTACTAGCTGAAGACATGAAGATACAGTTGAAGGAGAGTATATGGGAAAAATGTAAACCAGGATTCCTATACCTATGTATATACTTTACTCTCAATCATCACAATCAATGGGTATTGATATTTGTATTGCCATCAATGACAAAGGGGGAGAATGTTACCATTACATGAAAATTGCATTGATGAAGTATAGTGTTGTCATTGATGTCAATAGTAACCAGTAATGAAGATGTATTATTGTTGGTAGCACATATACAATTTCCATTCTATATGTCTCCTTGTTTGAGTTATGTCCCCATCTGGTCTGTTGGCCGAGTCATTTGCTTAGAATTTCCCATGTAGTTCAGTCCTTGTTGATTTCCTTACGTTTCAGTGTTGAACTTGAACCTTTTTGGTTCAAGGTTCAAGGTTCAAAGTTCAACGGGTCTTGTATTAAAAGTTTTTCCTCCCGCGTGGTTTTAAGTCTTTCCTAGTCCTTGTCAACATTTCACATTCTTTGAACCTTGAACTTGAACCTATTTGGTTCAAGGTTCAAAGTTCAAGATTTTTCATGTTTATGTTTTATGTCACGATTGTCCGTCAAGATTCAAAATTCAATGTTTATGCTTCTTGGAGATCATGTGACTTGGCATGAGGTGGCGGCATGGATTTTTAGATATGATAAATGGTGGTAGAGAAGATGAATATTCTTTCTTTAATGATTTGAAATCTGCCATTTATAGCAAGTGTAGTGTGAGGATCCATATTGTCAGATGCGAAGTGACTTGGCATTTAATGCATGCTCGAATACGATCATTTCAGAGTAAGGTCGCACGAGAAAAGAGTAATGAGGATAGTTCTTGGTAATCATGGGTAAGATTTTCTTAGTTTTTAAATTAAGTAGTTGTCATGTCGAGATTATCATTTTTTTTGGTTAAGTGTTAAGAAGAGTTTGTGGAACGGGGATAAATAGACTGCGACAGGGGTTTGCAAATGACAGAGGAAGGTATGTTCAACAACTTTCCTAATTGTTGCAGTTTGTTTTAGACAAGGTCTGGATATTTTCTTAGTTGTTTGTTTCTGTTTCCCTTTTCTGTTGGCATATGTGCAGAATATGTTGACATTATGATATTGTGTTGTCATTGATGTCAATATGCTGAAAGAATGAACCGTTAGTATGCTTAAGAGAGAACTAGTAATATACTGAAAGAGTGAACCGGTAATATGCTGAAGAGTGAACTGGTAATATAATGAAGAGTGAACAGGTTTATTGAAGTTAAGCAACTGGAAAAGTGAACCGGTATAATGTTGAGAACCGGTATATGTGCAAAAGGTGAAGCGATACATTTATCCAAGTGAATCGGTATATGGAATGTTTTCTATCAAGGTTTAATATGGTATGACTACTGGTTGGTAGTCTCTACTTCAGGGTTTCCGGTTGAAGTGTTTTGAGCCTATGTGGCTCAACTGATGGCATTGTGTGATGAGTTAGCATTGTAATGAAGATCAGATCATGTTGCCACATCAGCCTCGTGCATGCGAAGGATCTTGCATGAAGGAGATTGATCCTATCTACCTCGGGAATGTGCGAAGTCTCTGCAAATGGTGGAGAACACTTGATGGGTAATCGCCTCCAAGAAGCGGTAAAGAACGAATGATGGAGAATGTCTTGAGATTTGTTCAAGACCATTGTATTCAAATGCAAAGTGTTCAATGGTCAGGATTGAATTGACTGAATTGCTCAACCTAAATGTTTAGGGTTTAGTGTTTATGTTACCGACCTATCTGTTTCTTATCAGGTCGACATTTTGTTTCATGTTGAAGTTGTTGGCAAATGTTGTGTGTGTATCTAAGTGCAAAGATACGTGATTCTTGCCAGACCAGATAAGAGGGTTGATACCTATAGAGTGTGTATGTAGAAGAAAGGAACTAAAGCGGGTTTGCATTGGCATTGAGTGCTATTACTAGATCATTGTAATACTTGTTGATCTCTAATCACTTCAACAGTTGGAAAATCCCTTAACAGGGTAGCTTTAACCAGCTTGTTGTAAATCCTTTAATAGGGTGACTCAAAGCCATTGAGTTCATAAAATCCTCTAACAAGGTAACCCTTAACTGGGTATTCTAGCCATCCCTTAACCATGTGATCCCTAACAGGATCGGTTCCTAACAGAACCTGTTGTAGCAGTCTTTAACTGGACTAGGCTCCTAATAGAGCAAACTTCTAAAGAGTTCAAAAACAACTTGTGGGTATTCATCCCCATTGTGGTTTTTCCCAGTTGGGTTTCAAAGTGAAAAATATGTGTGTCATATGTGATGTCTTTTTCATGTGATACTTTGTTGTTTTCTGTCAAGCAGTGAATCATGTTGATCTAGCAAGTTATTATATTTCTGATGATAGATTACCTATTTATGCACAAGGATAATGTGGAAATGAGGGTGTAGGTTGTATGGTAAGATAAGTGTTTCCGGTTTATATCTTTCACAGTCTCATTGTGCTTAATCGGTAGTAATTTAGTTTATGATCGGTGTTAGTGATTGCCAGTTAAGTTCACTGTTTGCAGTCAAACCGGTTCAGGAAAAGTTTTTGTACCTGTACTGATTCACCCCCCCTCTCAGTACCGGTTTGGTATTCACTGTTCATCATTGTGTTATCAATTGTTATCAGAGCGTCCTCTGGGTCCTCTGTGTTGTAAGCTTAACCACTTGAGGGAAAGATCCTATTGTAATGATGAAGAGGGAAGGTCCAAAGTTCAACAAAGATAACTTTAAAATATGAAAGGACAAAATGAAGATATACATCAAAAGCATGGGTGCTCAACATTGGAACTATGTTGAGAATGTTTATGTTATCCCTACTGGTACTCTCACCAATGACCAAAAGAGAGAGATTCAAGAGAATGGGCAAGTCATGGAAGCCCTAATTAGTAGTTTATCTGACATTGAGTTTATTGATGTCCAGGATAAAGAAAATCCCAAAGAAGTATGGGATACTCTTGAGAACATCTATGGTGGTGATGAGCATGTGAAATAAGCTAAGGAAGAAATCCTTAGAGGAAAGTTTGAAGACATGTAGATGGTTGAAGGAGAGACCATTCAACAATATGAAATAAGAATCAAAACTGTTGTTGGAGATATCAAGAGTGTTAGGTGGTAAAATGGAAGATTCCACTGTTGTTAGCAAAGTTTTGAGATCCTTATTACTGGTCTATGCAATAAGGGTTGCTTCTATTCAGGAGTTGAGGTCAATAGAAAAGACTAAGGTGTCCCTAGACTCCATCATCGCAAATTTAACAGCCTATGAGCTAAATAGTTTTGATGGTAGTGTTCAGAAGACTGAATCAACCTTTAAAGCATCTGCTGCACAATCTAGAAAAGGCAAAGAAACTAGTACCAGTGGCAAACCAAGACAGAGAAGAGAAATGGATGATGAGGAGATCCTGATGGAATTTGAAGCTCTTCTTGCCAAGAGACTTCCTAAAGGAACCGGTAAATACAAAGGTAAGCTTCCTTTGAAATGCTTCTCTTGTAACCAGATAGGACACATTGTTGTAAACTGTCCTAATGGTGATAGAAAGGACAAACTGAAAAAGTTCAAGAAGTTCAAAGGAGGAAACCGAAGAAACTGTTTTGTAGCAGTTGATGAAGGTGTCATTGATGAGGAATCAGAAGATGAAGAAAATAAGGATATTGTGTTTGTAGCAGTCAAGGAAGATGTGTCAGACAAGAAGGCTCTTGTCTCCCACTTTGATAATTCCAATGAGTGGATTATTGATAGTGGTTGTTCTCACCATATGACTGGTGACCGGAGTAAGTTTCTTTCTCTAGAAGAGTATGATGGTGTTGTGGTTCATTTTGGTAATGATGCACCATGTATGGTTAAAGGCAGAGGGTCCATCTCTCTGAATGGAAAGAGTAGTGCTGACAATGTGTATTGGGTGGAAGGTCTCAGACACAACCTATTGAGTGTTGCCCAGCTGAATGATAGTGGACTCACTCTGGAATTCAAAAATGGAGTGTGCAAAATCAAAGGAAAGAATGGTGAACTAATGGCCACCGGTATGCAGACCAAAGGTAACCTATTTCAGTTGAATGCAAATATGAGTACATGTCTTATGGATAGGTTTGATGATAGCTAGATATGGCATAGGAGACTCTTCCATGTAAACTTTGATAACATTGTGAAGGCTAGTAAGATCAAGGCAGTTAGAGGACTGCCGATGCTGAGAAAACTAGAAAATCCTCTATGCAAAGAGTGTCAACTGGGAAAAATGTCTTCCTCAACCTTCAAAGGCAAATCTTTCACTGTAGACAATTTACTTGATCTTGTGCATACTGATTTGTGTGGTCCTATAAAAACTAGGAGTGTGCAAGGAGATAGGTATTTTATGATTCTTACAGATGATTGCTCAAGAATGATGTGGGTCACATTCTTGAAGGATAAGTTTGAAGCCTTTGGAAAGTTCAAATCTTTCAGAGCACTGGTAGAAAAGGAAAGCGATAGAAGTATCAAATGCCTTAGAACTGATCAAGGAGGAGAATTCACTTCTGGTGAATTCAAAAAATATTGTGAAGAGAATGGCATCAAGAGGCAATTGTCTGCCCCCCAGACTCCACAATAGAATGGCTTAGTAGAGAGGAACAACTAGACTATGGTTGAAGCGGCTAGAACCATGTTAATCAAAGGAAAGGTTGCTCACACCTTTTGGAGAGAAGCGGTGAGCACTGCAGTCTACACAATGAACCAGGTACTCATCAACAAAGGAAAGGATAAGAATCCTTATGAAATTGGACTGGTAAGACACCATTGGTAAGCTACTTCAGAGTGTTTGGTAGTAAATGTTATATCAAGAGGAGTGAACATTAGAGCAAGTTTGATGCTAAATGTGATGAGGGAATATTCCTAGGGTATTCCAAAAAGAGCAAAGCTCTCAAATGTTTCAATAATAGGACTCAGAGAATTGTTGAAAGCATTGATGTTAGGGTTGATGAAAACTCTAAGAAACCCAAGGAAACTGGTAGAGAGCATGTAGGAGATGAACCGGTAGTAACCTTCTAGGAACCGGTTGCAAATCAGCCCGATACTAGTAATTGTGCTCCTACATCGGTGGATGCTGATGCTGATGAAGATGAGGATGAAGAAGAAAATCAAGAGGAATCTATTAAGAATATACCTAGGTATGTAAAACTCAATCATGATCTAAAGCAGATCATACAAGACAAAGATGCAGGAATTCTTAAAAGAAGAAAGGTTAGAGAAAAATCATGTATGATCTCTGAATTTGAGCCTAAATCATTCAAAGAGGCACATAAAGATGAAGACTGGATCAAGGAAATGGAAGAGGAACTTGATCAGATAGAGAAGAATGGTACATGGTCTTTGGTACCCAGAACAGAGCATAAAAATGCCATTGGAACCAAATGGGTCTTCAGAAATAAACTGAATGAGGATGGCATAGTGGTAAGGAACAAAGCTAGACTAGTATGTAAAGGATATTGCCAAGTAGAAAGAGAAGACTATGGAGAAACCTTTGCTATAGTAGCAAGATTGGAAGGAGTTCGTATGCTTCTTGCATATGCGGCTTTTAAAGGATTCAAGGTATACCAAATGGATGTAAAATCTACATTTCTAAATGGAATACTTGAAGAGGAGGTGTATATAGAGCAACCAGATGGGTTTTCCCTATCAAAAGACAATGACATGGTGTGTAGACTACATAAAGCCTTGTATGGACTGAAGCAGGCACCTAGAGCATGGTATGAATGCTTGCACTCCCATCTTGTGTAGATTGGATTTGAAAGAACAAGTGAAGATAGTAATATCTACTTGAAATTAGAAGGAGATCAGATTCTGATTTGTGAAGTATTTGTTGATGACATAATCTTTGGTGGAGATGAGAAGATGAGTCATGATTTTGCAGATGAGATGAAAAAGGAGTTTGAGATGTCACTCATAGGGGAGATTAAGTTCTTTATTAGACTGTAGATTCAACAAATGAAAGATGGAATCTTTATTACTTAGTCCAAGTATGTCAAAGAGGTGTTGAAGACCTTTGGCATGGAAGATAACAAACCGGTTGGTACACCAATGGTGACCAGTTGTAAACTATCAAAAGAGGATGACTCAGCATTGGTAAATGAGAAGGAATACCGATCAATGATTCATAAGTTGCATTATGTAGTGCATAGCAGACCGGACATTGCACATGCAGTGGGTATTATCGCTTGGTTTCAGCAAAGCCTAAGAGAATCCCACTTGGTAGCAGTCAAGCGGATTCTTAGATATTTGAAGGGAACTATTGACTATGGATTATGGTATCCATACAATGATGATTTCAATCTGAAAGTGTTCATAGATGATGATTGGGCTGGTAATGTGGATGATAGGAAGAGCACAACCGGTGGTGCATTCTTTCTCAGTGGTAGACTGGTCTCATGGATGAGTAAAAAGTAGAGTTGTATCTCTCAGTCTATAGCAGAAGTGGAGTATGTTGCAGATTTTATGAACTGCACCCAGACTATTTGGATGAAGCATGTATTGAATGGCTTCAAAGTTCATGTATTTGAACCGATAAGTATATTTTGTGACAATACAAGTGCAATTAACATTTCTAAGAATCCAGTTTTACATGCTAGAACCAAGCACTTTGAACTCAATTATCATTTCTTGAGGGAAAAGGTTCAGAACAAAGAGGTGGTATTGGAACATGTTTTCAGTAAGGAGCCATTAGCAGACATATTCACCAAGCCTCTACCGAGGGCTACCTTTACCTATCTGAGAGGTGAATTAGGGGTGCCACTCCTTCAACAAGTAATCTAAAGGTTTGTGCTCCACATCAGTCAGATCTTACTTTGCTATATCTTTTCAGGATCGATGTGTTGAAGGATGCTACTCCTCAGGGGGAGCAACATAGTGGAACAAGGAAGCTTGTGCCTCCACTTTGGCATTGTTGACAAAGGGGGAGAAGATGTGAAGTGGAAAATATATCTGCAGTATTAAGGAGAAGATGTGATGCAGAAAGAGAGATCTCTTTGTATATTGCCATCAATGCCAAAGGGGGAGATTGTTGGCATATGTGCAGAATATGTTGACATGATGATATTGTGTTGTCATTGATGTCAATATGCTGAAAGAATGAACCGGTAATATGCTCAAGAGAGAACTGGTAATATGTTGAAAGAGTGAACTGGTAATATGCTGAAGAGTGAACCGGTAATATGATGAAGAGTGAACATGTTTATTGAAGTTAAGCAATTGGCAAAGTGAACCGGTATAATGTTGAGAACCGGTATATGTGCAAAAGGTGAAGCGACACGTTTATCCAAGTGAACCAGTATATGGAATGTTTTCTATCAAGGTTTAATATGGTATGACTACCAGTTGGTAGTCTCAGCTTCAGGGTTTCTGGTTGAAGTGTTTTGAGCCTGTGTGACTCAATCGATGGCATTGTGTGATGAGTTAGCATTGTAATGGAGATCAGATCGTGTTGCCACATCAACCTCATGCACACAAAGGATCTTGCATGAAGGAGATTGATCCTATATACCTCGGGAATGTGCACAGTCTCTGCAAACAGTGGAGAATGTGTGATGGGTTATCACCTCCAAGAAGCGGTGAAGAATGAATGATGGAGAATGTCTTGAGATCTGTTCAAGACCGTTGTATTCAAATGCAAAGTGTTCAATGCTCAAGATTGAACCGACTGAATTGCTCAACCTAAATGTTTAGGGTTTATGTTACTGACCTAGTTGTTTCCTATAAGGTCGATGTTGTGTTTCATGTTGAAGTTGTTGGCAAATGTTGCGTGTGTATCTAAGTGCAAAGATACATGATTCTTGCCAGACCAGATAAGAGGGTTGATACCTGCAAAGTGTGTATGCAGAAGAAAGGAACTAAAGTAGGTTTGCATTGGCATTGAGTGCTATTACCAGATCATTGTAATACCTGTTGATCTCTAATCACTTCAATAGTTGGAAAATCCCTTAATAGGGTAGCTTTAACCAGCTTGCTGTAAATACTTTAACAGGGTGACTGAAAGCCATTGATTTCATAAAATCCTCTAAAAAGGTAACCCTTGACAGGGTTTAACCCTTAATTGGGTATTCTAGCCATCCCTTAACTGAGTGATCCCTAACAGGATCAGTTCCTAATAGAACCTATTGTAACAGTCTTTAATCGGACTAGGCTCCTAACAGAGCGGACTTCTAAAGAGTTCAAAAATAGGTTGTGGGTATTCATCCCCACCGTGGTTTTTCCAAGTTGGGTTTCCATGTGAAAAATATGTGTGTTATATGTGATGTCTTTTTCATGTGATGCTTTGTTTTTTTCTATCAAGTGGTGAATCATGTTGATCTAGCAAGTTATTATATTTCTGATGATAGATTACTTGTTTATGCACAAGAATAATGTGGAAATGAGGGTGTAGGTTGTGTGGTAAGATAAGTGTTTCCTATTTTTATCTTTCACAGTCTCATTGTGCTTAATCGGTAGTAATTTGGCTTATGACCGGTGTTAGTGATTTCTAGTCAAGTTCATTGTTTGCAGTCAAACCAGTTCAGGAAAAGTTTTTGTACCTGTACTGATTCACCCCCCCTCTCAGTACCGGTTTGGTACTCACTGTTCATCATTGTGTTATCATTTTCTTCTTTGTCTGGGTTAATTGGAGAAAATCATGAGCTAAACATGAGGCCCACTCTACCTAAATTAGTGAATTCTTCTTCCCTTGTAAGTTCCTTACCTGTGTTGGGTGATACAACTTTAGTTCAACTAGATTTAGATGATTTCCTAGAAAGAGTACGAAATCCAGCCGCTGATCCTATGATGAGAGATATTGCACAAAGCGGTTCATTAGAAGCAGATGCATTTCCCACTATAGATAGGAAAATGGAATTCATCAAAGCAATAGCTATTAGACTAGCTCAACCACAAAAACTAGATTGCAATGATAAGAAATCCTAATTACACTCAATAGAGATTTGAAGACAAGATAATCAAACCAAATGCAAACCATTACAAACGCGAATATCTCCTCCATAATTCTCCATTGTCCTTCTTTCTCCTTCAAATTACTTTGTTTGTGGATCTCACCTACAAGTGCAAAAGCATAGTATGAAAGCAAGATTGACAAGATGAAATGGCATCGTAAGGATACTAGAAGCGTGATTGATTCATTTGATTAAAAAATGTGATTAATTGATCCTTTGATTGAAGAAACTCATCCAATTTATAGACAAATTGGAGAGAGGACAAGATTTAGCATGAAGAGATTTGAATGGAAATTCAAATCATGAATGGCAAATTAAGACAAATTATGACAAGATTGACATGCAAGATTGATTGACAAAATTATGACAAAATTATGACAAGATTAAAATGTCATTCCCATGACAAAAGGGAAGAGAGAAAATAGCCTCCATGATTGCAACAAATGGAAGCATAATCATAGGAGAGAATTAGGGAGAAAATTAGAAAAATTGAAGAAAATAGGAGAAATAGAAATTAGGAATTAGGAGAAATAGAAATTAGGAATTAGGAGAAATTAGTAAATTGGAAAATTGAGGAAAAATATGAAATAGAAATTAGGTGAATTAATTAATAGGTTTTCATCCATTAATTAATTCTTGAAAATGTAAGGAAGTAAAGTAGTGGAAACAACTTCCTACACTAACCTTGAGAGGAGGGTAATGCAAAACTTTTTCAGATCATTACAACAGTTACAGAAAATGGAAATAGATATAATAGCATTCTTACCACAACACAATGATTTACGTGGGGAAAACCCTTTCGGGAGAAAAACCCCACCCTCCAAAAGCAGCTCAATATTTTATTCAGCAATCAAAAACAGATTACAAAATACTTGCAGAGCAAGCTCTTCGCAGGAGTATCACTAATCAGAGATTCAGAGGCAACTCAATAGCCATAAGACTCTTACACACAACCTCTATCTCACACACCTCATAAATAGGAGATACAATACAAGAAACCGTCAAACGGTATTACAAAACCATGGGCTAAAACCACCCAATAAGGTGTAGCCGACCTTATCTCCCTTCTAGATGCCCTATGACAAGTTAAAGCACACATCAACACGTGTCGCTCCCTTTTATAGCTCATTTATGTATTCGATACAAATTATTTTTCCTATTTCAGGAGTACAAACTTCCGGAGGCCATAACTTGAGAACCGGGTGTCCGATTGACGAACCGTTTGAAGCGTCGGAAAGCTCGCGAAGTGCTCTATCACCTCGTAACCCGCTTCGCCGGTTACGACAACTTTTCAAGGCGTTTCGGAGCCTCTAAAGTCCCCAAAATTAAGTTTAAACATTTTATTGCACCCCTCCAAGACGAAAACTTTAATATCTTCAAAACTAGCTGTGACCTTGCGACGCAACTTTACCGGAATGCTTATCTAGCCAACCAGAAGCTTCAGGGAGAGTTTCGCACCATTTCGTGCTCAAATAAAAACTTACTATAAATAGTAACCTCGCATAAATGCAAGGTTGAGACACCATTTTTCCCAACAAATCTCCCACTTGTCGAACACCTTGCATGAGCGGAAGGGAATGTCAACACAAGAATCAATTGCTAGGGGCCATAAGGCCCATAGACTCTGAACACCATCTGAACTTCTCTGTGCTCACAGCCTTAGTTAAAGCATCTGCAACATTCATCAAAGTTTCCACCTTAACCAGCTTCACCCTACCATCTTCGACCATATCTCTAACAAAATGATACTGAACATCAATATGTTTGGTCCGGGCATGAAATGTCGGGTTCTTAGCTAGGCTAATTGCACTCTGACTGTCACAGTAAACTGTCACTGTACCTTGTTTTATTCCAATATCCGAACACAGTCTCTTAAGCCAAATGGCCTCTTTACAAGCATGAGTAGCTGCCATATACTCCGCTTCAGTAGTGGATAAAGCAACCACAACCTGTCGCTTACTCATCCAACTAATTGCACCACCAAACAAAGTAAACACATAAGCACTGGTGGATCTTCTGCTATCAATATCACCTGCCCAATCTGAATCTACATAACCATGGATATCAAGGGAAGTCATGTCTCCAACTGAATTACCATGATAACACAAAGAATACTCTGAAGTACCCTTCAAATATCTGAAGACTCTTTTGACTGCATCCCAATGAACTCTACCAGGATTAGACATATATCTAGAAAGTACTCCCACTGCTTGGGCAATGTCTGGTCTAGTACAGACCATAGCATACATTAAGCTTCCAACCGCACTCTGGTAAGGCACTCTGCTCATGTCTTCCATCTCCAATGGGGATGTAGGACAATCTGAAACAGATAGTTTCATTCCAACTGTAAAAGGAACACTCAATGGTCTACAATTCTGCATGTTGAACCTCTGTAACACTGAATTCACATACTTACTTTGGCCTAGCCATAGCTTTCTATTCACCCTATCTCTTCTAATTTCCATCCCAAGAATGTGCTTTGCTGCACCAAGATCTTTCATTTCAAATTTAGCAGCGAGCTGAGACTTCAGTTCTGAAATCATACCTTTCCCTTTACCAATGAATAACATATCATCAACATACAATGCAATGAATAAGAAATGATCACCATCAGATTTATAATAAACACAGTGATCTGATTTAGAACATTCAAATCTCAAACTCAACACATATGTATCAAATTTCTGGTACCACATCCTAGGACTTTGTTTGAGGCCATACAAAGATTTCTTCAATTTACAGACCAAATTACTTTTGCCTTTCACCACATAGTGCTCCGGCTGTGTCATATAAATATCTTCCTCCAAATCACCATGAAGGAAAGCAGTTTTCACATCCATTTGCTCAACCTCTAAATCATAAGCAGTAGCAATAGAAAGAAAAAATCTAATGGACGTCATTTTTGCAACAGGAGAAAATATCTCACCGTAATCAACACCCTCAACCTGAGAGTAGCCTTTTGCAACCAACCTTGCTTTATACTTCTCAATGCTTCCATCTGAACCAATCTTTTTCTTGAACACCCATTTACAACCAACAGGTTTTCGTCCTTCAGGCAATGGTACAAGATCCCATGTATCATTCTTTTTCAAAGCTGCCCTTTCTTCCTCCATAGCAATCTTCCAGGATTCTACATCATTCATACCTAATGCCTCTTCTACAGATTTTGGTTCATCCACACTAGTATTCAGAGCAAAAATACATCTCCAATCATCAGGTGAATACCTTTCAGGTGGTTGTCTATGTCTTGTAGACCTTCGAACAAGCTGAGTTGGAGGTTCTTCCTCCTCTTCTGAAGATTCAGAGCTAGATGAGCTCTCCTCAAATTCTTGCCTATCTAGGGGTCTCGATTCAACTCTTTTAGGTGTAGAAGGAAGTTGAATCACATCTTCCTTTTTAGTCTGTTCTGGCTACAATGTAACAGAAGGAGACTTAATTTCTCTAAAAATAACACTTCTACTGTGAATTACCTTTTGTGCAACAGGGTCCCAAAGCTTGTATCCTTTCACACCATAACTATACCCGATGAAGATACATTTCACAGCCTTGTTCTCCAACTTTGTTCGCTTCTCCTTTGGCACATGTGCATATGCCTCGCAACCAAAAACTCTAAGATGTCTCAATGAAGGCTTGTGACTTGACCATGCTTCCATAGGCGTTTTATCAACAAGAGCTGATGTAGGAGACCTGTTAATCAGGTAGCAAGCAGTGGCAACAGCTTCAGCCCAAAACTTTTGTTCGAGACCAGCACCACTCAACATACTCCTAGCCTTCTCCATCAGTGTCCTGTTCATTCTTTCTGCAACTCCATTCTGCTATGGAGAATACGGAGTTGTCTTCTGCCTGTTAATTCCACAGTCTTTATAGAATCTATCAAAATCATTAGAGCAAAACTCACCGCCATTATCAGTTCTCAAACATTTTATTTTCTTTCCAGTCTGCAACTCAACCATTGCTTTAAATTCTTTAAAATGACTAAAAACTTCAGATTTACTCTTTAGAAAATAAACCCATGTCCTTCTACTAAAATCATCAATAAATGAAACATAATATGTGGATTTTCCAATCGAAGAGACATCTACTGGACCAAACACATCAGAATGGATAAGATCCAAAACACCACAAGTTTTATGAGAACTCGAGTAAAACTGAACACGGTTTTGTTTTCCATAAATGCAATGCTCACAGAAATCAAAGTCAAGATTACAATCATTCAAACCTTCAACAAGATTTTTATTTTTCAAGGTCCTTAGACCCTTTTCTCCAATGTGGCCAAGTCTCTGGTGCCATAACATAGTCTTCTCTGCAGGTAACTTTGCTTCAGACGAAAGTGCACCCTTAGGTACCCAAAAACCATTACCATCTGCTGAAGGTGAAACCTTCAAATCTTCCAGTGAAGTATCCGCAGATTTACTCTTTACAGAAGTGCTATTACACTCAACAGTGTATGCTTCAAGCTTATACAAAGTGCCAAACCTGACACCTCTAGCAACTACCATAGCACCCTTAATCATCTTACATCCTGTTTCAGAAAAGACTACCTGCACACCCATATCTATCAGTTTGCTCACAGATAACAGGTTTCATTTTAATCCAGGGATATGCAGTACACCATTAATCCCTTTTATTCTACCATCAGAAAACCTGATTCTAACTTTACCTCGACCAACAATGTCTAGATGTGAATCATCACCCAAGTATACCTTACCTCCATTAAATCCTTCATATTCAGAAAACCAATCTCTATTGGAAGTCATATGAAAAGATGCACCTGAGTCAATTAGCCAGGCATCATTACCTGCATGAGTCGTCAAAGCCGCAATAAATGCATCGCCATCTTCCTTGTCAGACTCAGAATCAGAATCAAACTTTTTCTTTTTTTTCTTCTTTTCTTCTTTGCAGTCCTTACGGATGTGACCTCGTTTACCGCAATTCCAGCAAATGACTTTGGACTTTCCAGGAGATTTCGATCTCCCTTTGGATTTGGACTTGCCGCGCTTCTCATTCTTCTTGCCTTTCTCCTTAGGTCTTCCACGAACGGTTAGGGCTTCCTTTGAACTGATGGATACCTTCCTTCGCATCTCTTCACCGAGTAGGGCACCCACCACGTCTTCAGATTTTAAAACAACAGAAGTACTACCGATAGCCATAACAAGAGAATCCCACGAATCAGGCAAAGAACAAAGCAAGATCTGACATTTCTCCTCCTCGTCCATCTTAACACCGATGGATACTAATTGAGCCACAATCATATTGAATGCTTCTAGGTGGTCTGCAATTTGTCCACCCTCTTCCATCTTCAAGGAATACAATTTCTTTCTTAAGAAAATTTGATTTAATAAAGATTTCACTTGATACATCTCACCAAGCTTAGTCCATAGCTTCTTTGCAGAGTTCTCTTCATGGACATTGATTAGAACAGAGTCTGCCAGGCACAGTCTGATTAGACCCTTGGCTTTTCGGTCCATAACATCATACTGAGCTGCCGCAGTAGGATCTGAGGGCCTTTGGACATTCGCATCAACAGCATCCCAAAGATCTCGATCTATTAGCAGATCTTCCATCTTCAGCTTCCACATCTCAAAATTACTTCCGTTAAATTTCTCCACCTCTATTCTCCCTGACGAACTCGCCATCTAAAAATTCCTGCAACAAGATCAAAAAGTGTCTTCTGCACAAGCTCCCACTCAAATCTGGATTAGTTCAAAAAACCCAACTGCCCACAATTGAAACCAAAGGTGATCAGGCTCTGATACCACTTGTAAGGAAGTAAAGTAGCGGAAACAACTTCCTACACTAACCTTGAGAGGAGGGTAATGCAAAACTTTTTCAGATCATTACAACAGTTACAGAAAATGGAAATAGATATAATAGCATTCTTACCACAACACAATGATTTACGTGGGGAAAACCCTTTCGGGAGAAAAACCCCACCCTCCAAAAGCAGCTCAATATTTTATTCAGCAATCAAAAACAGATTACAAAATACTTGCAGAGCAAGCTCTTCGCAGGAGTATCACTAATCAGAGATTCAGAGGCAACTCAATAGCCATAAGACTCTTACACACAACCTCTATCTCACACACCTCATAAATAGGAGATACAATACAAGAAACCATCAAACGGTATTACAAAACCATGGGCTAAAACCACCCAATAAGGTGTAGCCGACCTTATCTCCCTTCTAGATGCCCTATGACATGTTAAAGCACACATCAACACGTGTCGCTCCCTTTTACAGCTCATTTATGTATTCGATACAAATTATTTTTCCTATTTCAGGAGTACAAACTTCCGGAGGCCATAACTTGAGAACCGGGTGTCCGATTGACGAACCGTTTGAAGCGCCGGAAAGCTCGCGAAGTGCTCTATCACCTCGTAACCCACTTCACCGGTTACGGCAACTTTTCAGGGCGCTTTGGAGCCTCTAAAGTCCCCAAAATTAAGTTTAAACATTTTATTGCACCCCTCCAAGACGAAAACTTTAATATCTTCAAAACTAGCTGTGACCTTCCGACGCAACTTTACCGGAATGCTTATCTAGCCAACCAGAAGCTTCAGGGAGAGTTTCGCACCATTTCGTGCTCAAATAAAAACTTACTATAAATAGTAACCTCGCATAAATGCAAGGTTGAGACACCATTTTTCCCAACAGAAAAGACCTAGGACAAAATAAATAGATTTATTTAACCCACCAAGAAGAAGAAAAGGATTTAATGATCAAATCATAAAACCTTAGAAATAAGAGGACAAGGAATTAGGTCAAGACAACAAGAAATTAATGTTGATTCGATCATGATTTTGATTGACAAAGGACCAATGCTGATAAATGATTGAGATTGATTGACAAATTGACCAAGACTGATAAAGAGATCAAATTGATAGGTGCCAATTTACGAGGAACAATGACTAATTGATCCAAATTGACATGATTGAAAAGGACAACGATCGATGATGAATCAATCACAAAATGACAAGATTGATCAGGACAAAGATCGATGATGAATCGATCGCAAAATGACAAGATTGACAAGGACGAGGATTGATGACAAATCGATCGCAAAATGATGAGATTGACAAGGGGACAAGGATCGATGATGAATCAATCGCAAAGTGACAAGATTGACAAGGACAAGGATCGATGACAAATCGATTGCAAAATGACGAGATTGACAAGGGGACAAGGATCGATGACAAATCGATCGCAAAATGACAAGATTGACAAGTTGATAATCACAAATGATTACTAAAGGATGATTGAAAGATTGAGAAGAGGACAAAACCCTAATTCTATCATCGATTAGGATTGACGATGTCCAAAATGATGATAAATGAGCACACACCATGATGCGACAGGATAAGATCGACTAAAATCATGACTGAAGATTGCTATTGACAAGACCTAATTCGAAAGCGAGAAAAATGAGGAATGTAGAAGAAGGACTTGATGCTCACAAATGATAAATACCAAGTGCGCAACATAGAAGAAATGTTAATGCAATGCAAAAACCCTAAAATAAGGCAATGCGCGAATGTTAAAGTATGACTCCGCAAGCGTTGACCATTTTTAGACGTCTACATTTTGCCCCTCTTTGAGACAATGTGATTCTAAGCATTGTTTCAAAGAACAATAATGAAAGTGCCCCAGACAATAACAATGAAATATGCATGCCCCCTCAAGGAATTGGCCAGAAAAATCCAGAAAAGAGGCCAATTGATCGATAAGAATGATAGAAGATGATAGATTCGAACAGACTGCCAAGACTGACGAAAGAAATGTTAGTAAGTAGAAATTAGACAAAGGACAACTAGAGATGAAGGAAAACTTTCTTTCACAAATGGATATAAGTAGGTGAGAACCTTTATTTATTGTAGCAAAGCGGATGCAAAGCATCATGGCATTGAAGGCCAGAGCTAGAACGCAACCCTTTTTGCAAAAGATAGACACATCGCACACAAGGAATGAGTGAAGCATCCTAGGGTGCATACATCAAGGGTCGAGGTATGTGCGGTGTTCACAAAGTGAACGTACTTATCACAGACACCCAATGATATAGTTGCCCCAGTTTGTGACAAACATTCCACAAACAACAAACAAAAAAAGAAAGGGACCATGAACCATCCCAGTCACTCTAAATCACTCAGTGACATCATCGAGAAACATAGGAACATGATCAAAGCCAAAGATAAATCAGTAAAAAGATAAGATGCACAAATTTAACCACATCAAACAAACAGTCTGATTGTCATTGTCAAAAGTGGAGAACAAGAAGGATCATGCTGTCTGGTTTCAGGGAATGTGGTACCCCGTCTAAGACAGGACACACTTTGGTTTCGAGTATACCACACCCTGTATAAGACCCATGATAATAGTGACAAGGACAAATGATATTGATGTTGATTGATTGACACGACAATTTTGATCAATTTGAATGTCTGGTTTGAATGAAAAGTTCATCTGTTAATGCATGATTTCATTAAAGCACAATGTTTGATTGATTGTCGTTGGATGTATGCTCAACGATCTGTCTATGCACAAAGGGGACCATTTATTGACAAAAATGCAAAAATGCCAAAGAAATTGTTTTTGGATTTTGATGTTTTGAAATTTTTTTGTTCATTTTTCAAGACTGTATTTGACTTTTTAGGGATTTTTTTCAGGACATTATTTGATTTTTAGGGATTTTTTTAAGGACATTATTTGATTTTTTAGGGATTTTTTCAGGACATTATGTGATTTTTAGAGATTTTTTCAAGACATTTTATGATTTTTAGGGATTTTTTCAGCACATTTTAGCTGAAAATGAACACATGATTTTTTTGATGTTTTTGAATGTTTTCAGGATTTTTTCAGGACATTTTTTTGAATTTTTATGATTTTGCCCCCAGTGTTTAGCAAGGCAAGGAATATGACAGGTGAAAAAATAAGCTTTCTGAAATGTTGGTGGATAGAGGGAAGACAAAGGCCTTTGATCATGGAGACAATACAGATGCAATTTTCAAGGGCTATTGCGTGATGGGACAAGAGACTGGATATGACAATGTAAAGCAGTGACATGGCATGAGGGACATGTCAAGAGGTTTTTGAAACCATGTTTAAATTTTGCGTCCTTATGTCAGATCAAGATCAAGGAATGGAAAAGAGTGTCGATGATGACATGATATGGACAAGATAAGCAAGATCAAAAATGGATAAAGGACATGGACTGAAGGTCGAGGCAGGCTAAGGGATAGTGGCATAAAGTTGCAATAAGCTAGGGAATATGGATGAAAGGTTGTAATAAGAAAATGGATAAAGACCAAAAGCTATGATGGACTAAAAGCTGCAAACAAGATGCATGATGCTCATGATGATCCTTAGCCTTGTCAAGATCAAAGGTGGAAAGAGGAAATGGAAATGAGGGACAATAGGACAATGGAGGAGTATGACATGGGTTCGATAGGATAATGGAGCAATGAAGGACAAAAGGATATGAAGGAGGAAACCTGCCCCCAAGTGTGGTGTGCAAGAAGTTCATAGATTACGCATGACGCCTATAGACACCTAAAATTGTCCAATCTAATTAAATAAATATTTTATTTATTTAATTATCTAAGCTTAATTCTTCTATTAATTAAATAAATCTTTATTTATTTAATTAATTCATTTATCCTCTTCTAGCCTTATTTCTCATTTAAATAAATACATTTATTTATTTAAATTATCTTTTTCCTAAATTAAATAAATATCTTATTTATTTAATTGATCCCACTTCTTCTATTAATAAAATAAATCTTTATTTATTTTATTAATTCATTAGCTTTTTCTACCCATGACACATGTCATTCATCTCTTAATTCATACACTACCTGCCCCTTTCATTATTTTATTATTTCTTTTACCTACTTTCTAATCATAGCCGACCTCCTTTTACACCTCTCAATCTTATCCCTCCATTTCATATAGTGTCTTCTATATAAGGAGATGCTTCCTTCATTATCAAACCCTAATCGTTCTATGCATTCTAATAATCTTTTATGCACTTGACTACACTACGATCCTACTTGCAACCACATTCCGTTCTTTGTTGAGCTCTTGTGCACATAAAATCTGAGAGCAAATATATCAAGCAAGATCAATGGAGATAGGAAGAATGGAGATCCAAACCCTATTGGACATGTGATGGTATAATCTTTGTGGTTTAATTTGATTTGCATTGTCTTAGGTAATCTTCATATGTTATGGTGGATCTTTGTTGTTGTTAGGCTAGGGTTTTGTGGTTGAATTCATTTAGCCTTTCAATATCGTTATTATTGTTATCCATTTTCACCATATACAATGCCTGTTTGCCAGGTTTTCACCAGTGGACAAATTATTTTTGCTTTATTTTTTTTTCTTTTGTGTTTTTTTTTTCACTTTTTTTTTTTTTATATTTTGACTTTTTCAAGAGAAGATGGACACATGATAGAGGATGGAAGAAGGACTCAAGCGTCTTTTTTTCTTTGGATAGTAGCCTTGAAAAAAATGGACCATGACCTTTAAAAGTATGCTCAAAGATGTTGGTAGGATAAGGATATGGAAAATGAAGCGAAACTAAGGCAAGGATTTATGCAAAGGATGGGATCAAAGGGATCGAATGATGGAAAATATGCATTGGATAACGGATAGGGTATTGGAAGAATTGGGCTTCGGTGGATGGAAATGAAGGCAAGATCAACATTGGCACACACCTTGAGGAGTGATGGACTGATGGAGGAAAAATGTATTTTGGATATTGAGATTTTGAGGAAGGAAAGGCTATGGATTTTGGGACATAAGGGCCCAAAATGGATGAATAAGGTGGTGGAGGAACAAATTTGAGAGGGTTGGATGGAGGAATAGCTTGGGATTTTGGGACATAAGGGCCCAAAATGGATGAAGAAGGTGATGGAGGAACAAATTTGAGAGAGTTGGATGGAGGAATAACAACTTTGGATGCCAAGTTGGATGTTTCTTTAGGCTTTTGTGCTTCAAGGAGCCGCTTAGGGATCCACATGGTTTTTGATTTTTCATGCTTTTGTGGTTCATTGGAGTGCATTGCTTGCACAACAGATTTAGGAACCCATATATATTTTGAATTTTGTTTTTGAGCAATGGGCCTTTGTGACCTTTTAGATTTTTCCTTTTCTTTATAGATCAAATTTTTCTTTGTTTTGACATGTTGATTATATTGGACATGTTGATCCTTGAATACATGTGGATTTCTAGACTTATGACTTTTATACTTGGCATTCAAATTGCTTGGAGGGGGAAAGGAATGCATGGATGGATAGGAATGAAGTGGAGTTCTTATGGATTGATGAAATTTACTCAAGGATACGTGCCTTTGCTAACCTTGCATAGAGGACGAAGGAATATAAGGACCTAAGATGGATGGAAAGTATGATGGGGAAGGTGTATGTTTTGACTTTGATGGAGGGATACCAACGTCTTGAGAGTGATTTGTGTAGACATGACCCTTAACATTTTCTTTAACATGAAGGGATTCTTGCTTATGGAGATTTACTCCTTTTCCTTTATGAATATTTTGACATGTAGGATACTTTGTGCTTTTAGAGGAAGTTGCAAGTCCATTATTAGGTGGACATGACATGAGAGAAATAATGAGATCATAAAGTGGATCAAAATGGACCAAAGTGGAAGAACCCATTGTGCATATAGGGGGTTCATGAACATATTGCACCAACACGTTAGAATCATGAGGGGGATTAGGATCATGAGGGGGACTAGGATTGTGTAGTGGACATGGTTCAATGACAGGCTCTTCAAGAGATGGAATGGGAGAAATAATGGGATCATCAAAAGAAATGCGATCTTGGAGTGTATATGGAGCATTAAGACAAGGAGATGGAGGAACAAAAGGATCTTGTGGAGGATTTAAAGGAATAATTTGATCTTGACAAGGAGGAAGATCATTGGAATCCTCTTTAAAGGTGCTTTTCTCTTGGCTTTTAATGGGATCATCGGAAAGGATGGAAGGGATATCTTGATCTTTCTTAGGAAGTGGAATGTCAATGGGATTTGAAAGGACATTGTGTTCTTGGATAGAATTGACAGGAATAGGGGAATCATCGTGAGTGTCTCAGAACATGGGGTCCTGGTCAACAATTGGATGGGATGATAAGGTTTCAGGATCTTGATCTTGATCTTTTTTAAGACATGTTTCTTCATGCTCTAAATTATCCTCTTGACATGGGGTTGGACTTTGGATATGCATGGGGGATTCTGACAAGGGATCAATGTTTTGGCATGAAGGAAATGCACTTTGAACATTTTTAATGGATTCTAGCAAGGAATCAATGCTTGAGCATGAGGAAGAGGGACTTCGAATGGGGTCCTCTAAAATAGGTAATGGCAATAAAGTGCATGGTGGCATTGGGTCTTGTATTTCTGAAACATGACAAGGATGTGCATCATGAATTGGATTATCTTGGCAATCAATTATGGATAGCCCTTGGATAATTTCATCCTTGGGTGTATTGTTTGATGAGGACAATATGGAAGGTTCTTTTGAAACTTCTAAAGGTGTAGGGATAGATGCCACTAGAGAGTCAATTTGTTTATGGGGGGATGAGGCATTGCTAGACATAAGTGTATTATCTTTATCTTCCTCAAAGAACTCACTTGGTAATTTCCTTAAGATCATTGCAATAAAGCCACCTTTCTTTCGAGGTTTTGACATAGTTGTATCTGGAATTTGAACTTGTTTGGAAAGAATTTGGTCTTGGTTTGATGTCATGTTTTGATTTCAAACTAGATGTTGCTCAAATTGGTTTGACATGTTCAAAATTTGGCTTGGTGTGGGCTGCAACCTTTGTTTTTGAATGTTTGGTTGTGGTTGTTGATATTGATATGTTATTGAACTTGTTGATATTCCACCATTGGTTGTGTTGGTTGTATATGTTGGACCATTGGTTGTGTCTGTTGGATATGTTGTTGATTCAAGATTTGATTGAATGAAATTTGACCAAATGAATTTTGATTTGGGACTTGATTGAAATTTGTGCTTGTTTTTTGAAATTGTTTCATCATCTCTATTTGAGAGATGAGATCTGGTATGTTTGATCGTTCGATAAGAGCTTTTACATTAATTGGCTCAAATTTTGGGTTTGGACCTTGAAATTTTTTAAATGTTTTGGACATTTGGGATCTATTCTTCTCAATGTTTTTCACTTTTTGTTCCAAAATCTCCTTTTCTTGAGCTAGTTTCTACTCTAGTTTTTGTATTTGGACATTTACATCATCATGATAAGTTTGATCCAAGTTCTGAGACATGTAGAGATTGGATTGACATGATTGATTTCTCAATTGTGATGACATGGCTTCTTAAGAAGGTTGAGACCTCATTTCAACAAACATGTCACTATGCAATGCAACTAATGGGATTGACAAATGCAACTTAATGTTTTTGGAATGACAACTAGATGCAACTAAATGCAATGAAAATGTGACCTTGCTTTGGAACTTTGAGTTTCGATGATTTGATAATGTTATGCAACTAAGTGCAACCTAAATAAATGAAAATGCAATCTATGTTTTTGTTATTTTTCAAGATTTCGACAAACTTTTTGGAATGCTAACCTAAAGACTCAACCTTGGGAAGTTGAAATGAAGCCAAGACCTTAAAGGACAAAGGACCAAATAACAATAGGAAAAATTGATAATGTCTCACCTATATGCTTGGATACTAAGCTAGGTTTTGACAAAAATGATATTAATGAAAGGACGAATTTTTAGACAAGGTCAAGACTTCTTAACAACAACTTAGGGTATCATCCAAAGTTTCAATTTTTCAAGTTTGACAAACCAAATTTTTTGAAACTAAATGCAAGAAGGAAATGATTATGACAATGACTTAGGATATGACATGAAAATGATCTAAGGATATGACATGACAAGATGAAGCCAAGACAAGATGACAATACAATGACAAGGATATGCAAAGACCAATGACTTGGAATATGTGAAATGCAAACTAGGCAATACCTAATTTTAGCATGACAAGGATAATGCAGGAATGTCACCTAAATGGAAATCTAGCTTGGATATGACAATGAAATGAAAACTTAGAGAAATGTTTTTGAACCTAAGTGCAAAATGAGGATGCTTGCAATGAAAAGGACTAAAATGAAGGGAGATGACAATATGCCCTAGGACCTAAGTTGGACTATGCAAAACCTAGCCTAAAGTGACATGAATGTTGAAACAAAGATATTCAATGTCTTGACAAGCCATGTTCAAATGTTGGATGAACACTTGGATAAATTTGGACTTTTGTTTGAATTTTGTTTTGAATTGAAGGTTGTTGATTTTGAAAACCCAAGTTGATTATGAGCACTTTTGAAAGTTTGTTTTTGACCTTTGACAATCATGAAAGACAAAATGTTTGTTTGACTTTTGACTCAAGACAATCAAGCACATTTACAACAAATCCTATGGCTGGCAAGGACAATATCTGTTGAATCCTCTAACCAAAATACAACACTTAGTTGGATAGCTAGACGCTTGGTAGCACTAGTTCCCCCTTACAGTGCACTCACTTCTCAGGCATACCAAGCTTTGAGTTCAAGGGGCATCACTTCCTAAAAAATTGCTATCTTTGACTGAGGAGTACATGAGAGGTGTCTTCGGCATGCGTGTATCACAATGCCTGAGCCAATAGATAGAAGGATTTTGGCATCTAAAAACAAGAGATTCTAGTAAGGGCATCTGTTCGGGTGGGTATTGATCCGACGATTAAATCATCGCAATACCATTCCAGCACCTGTTGTCTACAATTTTTGTTGCATCCACAGTTATTTAGAGTGGTTCAGAAGAGCTTGGCTTTAGCCTATCACCACTTTGGGTTGTTCCCTCTTACCAATGCCTGTGCAAGGTGCCAGGCAAATCGGGAGGCAGGCCCAATTCTAAGGGTTAAAACATGCAATCAAACTAAAATCAAACAAAGCATGCATGGTGTTCATTAACCTTTAAGAAATTAAATGTGCAACTACTTTAAAAATCACATGCAAGATGTTTTAATAAAAGTCTTTGACCGTTTCCTACATAAGATTTGTTACTAGTTTCATTTTTAGTCTTCGTCACACATAACACCAAGGTGCTGCACAGAGAATCAGTACCAAAGAAAAACCAGAATATAAGAACAAAATGAAAACAAAGTAATTTGCAAGTAAAAACACTGGTTTCACCTCTGTTTCTGGCCTTACACAGGCATAGAATGTCTCAGCACAGGCATAGAATGCCTTGACATAGGTGCAGAATGCCTTGACACAGGCGCATATCTCTTTGACACAGGTGCAAGATGCCCTGACACAGGTGCAGAATGCTTTGACATAGGCGCAGAAGTGTCCAGAAAGCTCTGAGTTGCCCTGTTTCTTGAGTTTTTCACCTGCAAATCAGCTCAAAAGCACTCAAAAACATGGTTAAGGGGTTAGTTCACATCAGGTTCACCAAAAAATGTAGACTAGGAAAATAGAATTCATCAAAGCAATAGATATTAGACTAGCTCAACCACAAAAACTAGATTGCAATGATAAGAAATCCTAATTACACTCAATAGAGATGTGAAGACAAGATAATCAAACCAAATGCAAACCATTACAAATGCAAATATCTCCTCCATAATTCTCCATTGTCCTTCTTTCTCCTTCAAATTACTTTGTTTGTGGATCTCACCTACAAGTGCAAAAGCATAGTATGAAAGCAAGATTGACAAGATGAAATGGCAGCGTAAGGATACTAGAAGCGTGATTGATTCATTTGATTCAAAAATGTGATTAATTGATCCTTTGATTGAAGAAACTCATCCAATTTATAGACAAATTGGAGAGAGGACAAGATTTAGCATGAAGAGATTTGAATGGAAATTCAAATCATGAATGGCAAATTATGACAAATTATGACAAGATTGACATGCAAGATTGATTGACAAAATTATGACAAGATTAAAATGTCATCCCATGACAAAAGGGAAGAGAGAAAATAGCCTCCATGATTGCAACAAATGGAAGCATAATCATAGGAGAGAATTAGGGAGAAAATTAGAAAAATCAAAGAAAATAGGAGAAATAGAAATTAGGAATTAGGAGAAATTAGTAAATTGGAAAATTGAGGAAAAATATGAAATAGAAATTAGGTGAATGAATTAATAGGTTTTCATCCATTAATTAATTCTTGAAAATACCTAGGACTAAATAAATAGATTTATTTAACCCACCAAGAAGAAGAAAAGGATTTAATGATCAAATCATAAAACCTTAGAAATAAGAGGACAAGGAATTAGGTCAAGACAACAAGAAATTAATGTCGATTCGATCATGATTTTGATTGACAAAGGACCAATGATGATAAATGATTGAGATTGATTGACAAATTGACCAAGACTGATAAAGAGATCAAATTGATAGGTGCCAATTGATGAGGAACAATGACTAATTGATCCAAATTAACACGATTGAAAAGGACAACGATCGATGATGAATCGATCACAAAATGACAAGATTGATCAGGACAAAGATCGATGACAAATCGATCACAAAATGACAAGATTGACAAGGACGAGGATCGATGACGAATCGATCGCAAAATGATGAGATTGACAAGGGGACAAGGATCGATGACAAAACGATCGCAAAATGACAAGATTGACAAGTTGATAATTGCAAATGATTACAAAAAGATAATTGAAAGATTGAGAAGAGGACAAAACCCTAATTCTATCATCGATTAGGATTGACGATGCCCAAAATGATGATAAATGAGCACGCACCATGATGCGACAGGATAAGATTGACTAAAATCATGACTAAAGATTGCTATCGACAAGACCTAATTCGAAAGCGAGAAAAATGAGGAATGTAGAAGAAGGAATCGATGCTCGCAAATGATAAAAACCAAGTGCGCAACATAGAAGAAATGTTAATGCAACGCAAAAACCCTAAAATAAGGCAATGCGCAAATGTTAAAGTATGACTCCGCAAGCGTTGACCATTTTTAGATGTCTACACCCACAACTGCTCCTTGTCCTTAATTGGTTTTGAAATGCATGAACCACCATGATAAAGTCAATAGATGCATTAGGAAAAATAATGGTGAGGCTTTGTTGTCCATTGATAGACAAATAGTAATGGCTGCCATGGGTATCCCACATTGGGAACCCTATGAAGATTGGACAATTGGAAAATCTTATGGAATTTATTCTAAGAAAAAGCGGTATTATAGAACTGTTATTGTGCGAAATTGGCTATTGAAGTTTCAAAAAGGGGGTTCAAGGCTGCCAAGACCCTTAACCTGTGAACATTTAATTCCTACTATTAGAGATTTGGTAATATTGTTGAGCAGAGTCAAAGGGAACTCACACTCCTTCTATTGGGAAGACTGGATGTATTTCTTCATTGAGGTAACTCTAGATAAAAATCAGTTCATTGGCTAGGGAACTGTTATTGCAGAAAGATTGCATGAGGGTTTGAGCAATTATCTTGGAATGTTAAATTTCTATATGTCTTCATACCTGTTATAAATGCTAGCCTGTGTGAGGGAATGGTTTGGATTATTCCATGCTTAATGGGTTCAAGGTATTAAAATTTATGAGTATCACCCCAATTTGACTTTAAAAGGACATGTTGATGATTATCTTCATTGGAATGACATCTTTGCTGGGAGGTTGACCTTTGAATTACAAGATAGCTTGCATAGGAGAATGTCTGCAGAAGCGGTTGAACTAGTTAAAATCTATGGTAGTTTCTTTACACAGTTCAATAACTTCACTTAGATAAGGGTTAGAGGTTTTAAAGGTGAACCCTTTAGGCTACCCAGGTTTGTTTTAGACTTCTGTATCCTGATTGAAGTTTCCAGGTAGCTAGCCTATGTCGCGAAGAATTATGGTGAAGATTGTGGCACAAGTGGAATTTTTCCCATCGATTTAGGCCATTACAGTTGTAGGTCCGTCTTTGATGTACTAAATCTTGAACTAGAGTTTAAGAGATTTCATTTGAAAACCTTTGTGAAAAGGGATAACTTTGATAGTAAAGGTTTTATCGCCCAATATGTGAAAAAGATAGTGCCTAATCAACATGTACCCCAGCTGGAGGATTATTGGGAAGATTGCCCAGATGAGTTTGAAGTGAGAAAGAGGAGTTGGTCCAGGTTAACTTTGAAATAGATTCATGACATGAAATTGCCAATGGATACTTCAGGTGTCACTACTGATAATGAAGATGTACTGGATTTAGAGTTTATGAAATGAGTACATAATGAACCTCTCCCACAAGTTGACTAGAGTAAAAAGATAGAAGATAGCATTCAGACACGCACTTTCAGCGTAATTTGCAGAACAAAAAATTGGCTCAGGAGTTGCCGATTTCATCCGATGAGAGCAACCAGTTCAAGAAACAAAAATGGAAAGAGGAAGGCCACAAGCAAAACTTATGTTTTAACTAACATCCCTATTTCTATTGTAGGAAAAAGGCAGGGTAAGATTAAAGAAGAGAAACTTGACACTGAAGCTGCACTTTCTATTGGTGGTCGAGTTACCAGGTCAAGGCACAAGAAGAACTTTCAGCCACCTGCCGCTCATCTCATTCTCGATTTGGATGCCGAGGAAGTACAATGCGATATGGCAGCCCCTGTTTCGGATGCTGATAAGGTCTTAACTAACTCAGATGCTACTGTTCAAGATTCAAAGAAGCTTGATATACGGTCCAATGCAGACAATGCTACACAACCACCTTCAGGAGCTATGCAATCTAAGGAACTGATACTAGCTCCTAAATGGCTAAATGACTCAATTACTAGGAAAAGAAATGTGGTTCCTATTTCGATGTCGATGGAAGATGTTGTAAGTAAATGCTTGGGAAGATCCATGAAGCCAAAGTGGTTAAAAATGGAGACAATGATTGGTTTTGACGAAGACACAAAGCACTAGACTGCAGAAATTGCCAAACCTACACTTGATAAGGATTCCACCACTACTTCAGAGGTAGATTATACCATTGAGCGGGTTGATTTGGGGGTTGGAACTAGAGCAGTTGATGTAAAACATTTGGAGACTTCAAGTAAACGGATTATCTCCCGCACCTAGAAGGATGAGAAGGACAAGGCTGAGTTGAAGTAGAATTTAATGCAAATGGCCCAATACATTCATGCCCTACATAATAGTCCATTGCCGTTGTCTTAGAGCTCGGTCCCCTTTAGTTCAAAATCCCTAGGGAATCAGAAGTTATTTGATGAGGTTCAATGAAACAAAATGATCGCAAAGATTTTCTCTGAATGGCTCACCTCGATTGTGCATCAAGGAACCGATTACATATCAGATTTAGTTCAGATTTTCAAGGATGCTAATGAGGTTACCAAGGAACTGGATACCGATTTAATCTCATGGAAAAATGAAAAGACAAAATGGGCGGTGATTTCAAAGCAAATGTGAGATATCCAGCGCTATGGCTTGATGAACTTTCTTGCCGAAAGACAAGTGCCAGGGTTGAATAAGGACATAATGTTTATATGCAGGGAAAGCATAGAGTGACGCAACCGAATCATTGAACAAGGTCATAGCAAATCTGCCAATCTGCGAGGTGAACTAACAACCTTAAGAATAACTATGCAAAAGGATTTGCGCTTCGTGGATGTTCAATTGGTTAAGGAGGATAACCAGACTTTAGAAGGTACTGCAGAGATGATCAATCAATTTAGCAGCCACATTAAACAAATTAAAGTGGAGAAATCCTTGGCTATGGAAGATTTTATGAGGATTTCCAAAGTTGTATCGATGCTTATGGTTTGTCTGGATCACTTGGATTCACACAGGGACAAATTATAGATGGTAAAGAGGAAGAAAGAACTCTGGAAGCAGAGAGTAATGCACATCAGCCTCTCGCACGTTATAGTAATTCAGGAGTTCTTGAAGGTGCATCAAGAGTGGAGTGCAGCAAAGGCGGTTATGGTGTCCACTCAAACTAATAACCCAAGCAATCCAACAGAGACAAAATCGATGACATGACTAGCACTGCTGGCAGTTGTCTGCTAGCGAATCTAGTCGTTTGTTTTTAGTTTCAATTATGCAGTTAGGGTAGTTTCTCATTAAATATTTTGAGTTAATTTTATCTTGGGTTCAAACTATTGGTCTGGGGACCTATTTATATGTTTTGTAATGACTTTATTGGGGTTCACTAAGTTTTTGAAAAACTATCTTTTGAATTTTGCTGAAAGACTCTATGTATGGAAAGTTGATAGTCATCTATGAATGAAAATCGAATAACAATTATCTTTGACTTCGAAGCTGTGTGTTTGATGTCTGAAATTTGATTTCTGTGAGAATTTGTTTCAATTAAAGATTTGTTATAACTTTCTATGTGCGCAAAAAATTACCATTGAGATTCACCTTATAAGCTTTTCATTTTGTTTTAGTGTTCATGTGAAGTCTGTCGGCTTCATATTAAGAGTTATATATAAATCAATGCTTGCGTTCATTTGGTATTGACTTGTGAATGCAATAACCTTTTCTATTCTTTCTGGTGAAAAGTATAATTTTGGTTGTGTGTAACTTGAAGTTGATTGAATATTTGCTAGAGGGAGTTGTACCTTAATTCAAAGGTTAATCAATATAATGATTTTCCAACTGTCTGGTAAAATTTGTCTTTCATTCCTTGGTCTTAAGGGTATTCAAATTACATAAAGTGCGAAAGATAAATATGTTTACCAACAGATTTTTGGCGACTCTGCTAAGGAGCAAATGAGAAAGTTGGTTTTAACAAAGGTCGTCGTTATAGTGATGCTTTGTTATTTATAAATGGTGCTACCTCACGAAGGGTTCTTACCTATTTTACAACCAAATTTAAATTGTGTGCAAGAAGAGCAAAGTAACATTATCTTTGAGTTAGATACTCTAGCTTGGAGACATAGAAGGAGTCGAGCTAAGTACGACAAAATAAGTACATTCTTGGACGAAATAGAAAGACAAGAAGACCATCCTGTGTTGGTTTTTGAGAGGGAAATTGTTCCTAGACTTTTCTTTATTTAAATTCCTGATAATTGACAACAAAATCCCAGACGCTTGTTACCTTGACCACTTTTCACACTGGAGTCTAAGCCTTATACCCGGTCACAATGGAGGGAGGGAATTGTTGATCACACCTTCCAAGAAATTTTAGACCTCGATTTTTGTTTCTCAAGTTACACCTAGAAGGGCTAGAAGTAGACCTGTATCTCCACCAAGAGCCACCGCTTCACCTATCTGTCAAGCCTTAACTTTATACGGTGTTGTACCTCTACTTGTTATTAACCTTACGCCTTTGAATCCTACTGGAGAAATGGCCAACAATCCTTGGGGTGCCGCAATCAGACCTTTAGCTTTGGGGGCAACCCATAACCTTCGTAAGGGAGTGAAAGAACATTTGCCTAAGTTTAGTGGAGATGGCAAAGTAACCACTATTGAACACTTAAATGATTTTAAAGTTGCATGTGGAGTGTTGGTAGTTCAACATGATGATGTGGCAGTGAGGTTATTTGTTCAAACTCTTACTGATGTAGCCACTGATTGGTTCTATCATCTGCCTGATGGAACTATTACAAACTGGCAAGTTTTAACAAATGGTTTTGAAGCCGGATTCAAATTGACTGAGGATGAGCATTCGCTTATCACTCAGCTGGCTCAATTAAAGAAGGAAATAATGGAGCCTATGAGGGACTTTGTTGCTCATTTCAATAAACTTTGCCATAAGATTCCAACCGCACAAAAACTCTCCGCTGAAAACATGAAGTGTTTCTTCATGAACTCCATGCCCGCAGAAATAAGTTTCTTGATGAGGTGCGAGCACTTACAAACTCTTGATGATATGAAAGCTTCAGCTGTAAGTCTAGAAGATAATTTAATCATGGCAGGCAAGTGGAAAAGAGAAGTGCAAACTCCTACTTCTCAGGTTGCAAATGCTTCTACTTCTTTAGATCCCATGATTCAACGATTAATGAATGATGTAATTGACCTAAAAAGATGGGCTCCTAAAACATGTGCTTTATATTCTCAACCTTACCAGGATATTCCTAGAAGATATCCCAATCAACAAGGAGGAAATGGAGGAAGACAATTACAATTGCCTCCTACACAACAAAGACTTGCTATTGAACCGCCACCTCCTAAGACAAACTCATGTGTGTTTCATTTAACTAATGAACATGATGGTTTTTCATGTCTAGAGATGGTTCGTTTTTCTCAAATGATCAGTAAAGGAGAAACAATCTTAGAAGCTGATGAAGGAGGTTCCCAAAGTATGCTTGGCAACTCTGAAATTCATTATATGGAATATGTCTCCAACTCAGAAAGGGGAGGAAACATGTTGGTCTCTTTGGAAGATTCCTCATATGCAATCCTTACTAGAACTCAACAAAATTTGAAGTCTCAAGATGTTTTACCACCTGTTCATAGCTCTGTAAAAGAAAAGGAAATTCTGACTCATCATGGAGGTGTTTCAAAAGTTGTTCAAGAAGTTGCTTCTTCAAGTTCTAATTCATTTAATAATCCTTTTGATATCATTGAATTTTGCAAGTCATCGTCTATCCAGATCACTCTGGCTGAGTATCTGAAATTGAACCCTAAGGAGTTAGATAGACTAGTCAAATTTGTCAAGGGAAACGATGCTCATGCCTTAGCAAGCAAAACCCAAATGCTGGTGAATGGTAATTATTTAGCACATGAAAATGTTAGTCCTGCTTTAGTACTTCTCGAAGTCTCATTGAAAACTATTCCTCCCCAAGCCGAATTGATTGAACCTAATTTTGAAAATAAGCTAGAACCTTTCTATGTGTCTTTGTATATTAATGGGCATAAATTGAGCAATTGTATAATATATTCAGGAGCATCAGACAATGTCATACGCTCTGCTGTAGCAAAAGCTTTAGGTTTAATCTTAACAAAGACTTTTGGCAAATGTTACTCCATTGATTCCAAACAAGTTCCTTTATTAGGGAAGATTAAGGATGCACAATTCACTTTAGTAGCACACCCTGACAAGAGAATCAAGTTGACAATTCTAGTGGCTGACATCCCTGCTAGTTATGGCATGCTTTTGAGTTGCACTTCTGTAAAGATATGGGAGGGGAAATTAGAATGGATTGGTCTCAGGAAATGATCATAGTTGGAAAACAAAGAGTTATTTTGCATCCTTAAACAAAAGCTAAATACATAGTCTTTCCCTCAGATGATCCGAAAGCTCAGATCTTGTATCAAGATTGTGGTTCTGGAAATTATATGATATCAGCTGATCCTCAAGAGGAGAAGGAAGTTATAGATTCGGGTATGTCAGATGAACTCTGGTCTATGGAATTTGATGGGAGTTGATCATCTTCTTGTTCAGGGACCGGGGTTGTATTAATAACTGCTCAAGGAAAAGTTATTACTTATGCTTTCAAATTGGATTTCCAAAACACAAATAATACAGTTGAATATGAATCTTTTAATTGGGTCTTGCTGAAGCGAGGAGATTGCATATCAAAATGTTGAAGGTTAGAGGTGATGCAAAACTTATTGTAAAACAAGTGAGAGTTTTATTTGCTGTTAAAAATGAGAGATTGAAACATTATAAGAACCGTGTTTGGGACGAGTTCGAAGCATTTGATTCTTTCTCAATTGAAGTGGTACCAAGGGAGTTCAACTTGAAGACAGATTCTCTGGTGGTATTTGCAGCTTTATTAGTGCCTCAACTAGATTTCACAACTGACACCTACAGGGTGGAGTTAGTTTATAGACCCTGCGTGCCTGACAATTCTGAATCTTGGCAAGTGTTTGAAGATGATAGATAGATTCAAAATTTTTTACACTGTGCTAAGGTTTTCACATCTTTGTTTTATGAAGGATCAAAGGCAAGCTGTAAGGAGTTTTCTCTCAATACACTGAAGGAACTGCATGATGGAATGTTATAGTTGAAAGGAAATAAAATCCCGAAGGGTTTAGTTTCTCTTGAACGCCTTTTTGATAGGAAAGATGGGTATGTTAAGCAAGGGGAGAAAGAGGCTTTTGCAGTTCAAAATTCTGGTGAGTATGAGCAAATTAACATTGGTACTAAGGAAGATCCTAAATTTGTTAATTTGGGAAAATGCTGTTCTGAAGAGGAAAAAAGAAGATTCATCAGCTTGTTGGTTGAGTTCAAATATGTATTTGTGTGGTGCTACGATGACTTAAATAATTTCAGGGATGGTAATTTCCAACATCACATTCCTTTGAAACCAGGTGTCAATCCTTTCTGGCAGAAGTTGATGAACTTTAATCCAAAAGTAGCAGAGGCGATATTCCATGAGGTTGACAAGATGTTGAAAGCCTGAATTATTTATCCTTTACATCATTCCACCTGGATTTCTAATATCGTCCCGGTTAGGAAAATAAATGGTTAAATACAAATCTATGTTGATTTCAGAAACTTAAAACAAGCAAACCTGAAGGATAATTATCCCCTGCCAGCGATGGACCATATTTTACAAACTGTTTCAGGGTCAAAGAAGATGTCCATGTTGGACGGATTCTCTGGATATAACCAAATTAGTGTTTCAGAGCAAGATCAACACAAGACAACCTTTATAACTCCTTGGGGCACCTTTGCATATAATAGAATGTCATTTGGATTGATTAATGCAAGGGTAACCTTTCAAAGAGTGATGGACCTTTCCTTTGGGCATTTGAGGGACAAGATCATTATGGTGTATTTAGACAATTTGACGGTTTTCTCCAAGAAGAGGAAACATCATGTGCAGGATTTGAGGAAGGTATTGGTGAGATGCAGAGAACATGGAGTATCGTTAAATCCTAAAAAGTCAGTTTTTGGTGTCACAAAGGGGAAACTTCTGGGACATATTGTTTCACAGGAGGGAGTAAAGTTAGATCCACAAAAGGTAAAAGCAATACAACAACTCAGTCTTCCTTCCAACAAAGATGGAGTGAGGTCCTTCTTTGGATAGGTGAACTTTCTAAGGCATTTTATTCTTGATTTTGTTGAGACTACTAAATACATCATAAATATGATGAGTGAGAACGTTGCTTTTAAGTGGAATGAGGAAGGTAAAAGGGCTTTTGAGGAAATAAAGAGAGAAATTGTGCATGCACCTACTCTGGTTAACCCAAATTTTAGTAAAGATTTTATTATTTACTGCTATGCATCAGAACATACTATGTCTGGAATTTTGGTGCAGAAAGGTGAAGATAATGAGGAAGTTCCAATCTTCTTCATGAGCATACCTCTGAAGAAGCACGAGTTAAAATACTCGCAGACAGAAAAGAAGGCTTTGTTGGCATTATGTGAATAGGCATGAGCCTTATGTGAACCGGCATAAAGACATAATGATATTATATGTTGTCATTGATGTCAATATGGGACATAGTGTGAACCGGCATATGTGTGAACAAATATATGCCAAAGTGAAGTGGCATATTTGTTCAAGGTGAACTAGTATGTAGTTATGGGAACCGACACATGGAAGCACTGTATGACTATCGGTTGGTAGGTAGCTTCCACTTCAGGGTTTCTGGTTGGAGTACCTCAAGTCTGTGTGACTCAATCGGTGATCTTTGTGTGATGAGTTAGCGGTATGATGAAGGACAAATCATGTTGCCATGTAATCTCTGTGTGCATGAAGGATCTTGCATGAAGATGACTATTCCTATCTACCTCGGGAATGTGTGAAGTCTGTCAAACGGTGATAAAGCGTGATGGGTTATTAGCCACCATGAAAACAGTGGATAATGGACGATGGAGAATGTCTTGAGATCGATTCAAGACTAGTGCATTTAATGTGGTATGATCCAACGGTCAAGATCGAACCGTTTGAATTGCTCAACCTAACAGGTTTAGGGTTTAGGGTTTTTGCTACCGACTTGTATGTTTCCTATAAGGTCGATGTTGGGTTTCTGTCTAAGGTGGTTGGCAAAAAAAGTTGTGAGTGTGTATCCAAGAAAAGTGATACGTGATTCTTGCCAGACCAAAGGAAAGAAGAGATACCTACAAAGTGAATGTGCAGAAATAAAAGAGGAGCCTAAACGGATTTGCATTAGCATTGAGTACTGTTAACAGATCATTGTAATACCTGTTGATCTCTAACCACTTCAACAGTTGTAAAATCCCCTAACAAGGTAGCCTTAACTGGCTTGATTCAAAATCCCTTAAATCGGGTGGTCTTAACTGGCTTGTTTCAAATCCCTTAACCGTGTAACTCGAGGCTAATGAGTTCTGAGAAGCTAGAGAAGCTTAGGATATCCTTTCAGCTATTGAGTTCTTAAAATCCTCTAACAAGGTGACCCTACCAAGTTTAACCCTTAACCGGGTATCCCTTAACCGGGTGATCCTTAACAGGATCGGTTCCTACTAGAACCTATTGTAATGTCATTAACCGGACAAGGCTCTTAACAGAGCAGACTTCTAAAGAGTTCAAAAAGCAGCTTGTGGGTATTCATTCCCACCGTGGTTTTTCCCAGTTGGGTTTCCACGTGAAAAATATGTGTGTCATGTGTAATGCTCTTGTCTTGTGATGTTCTGTTTTATCTGTTAAGCACATGAAGGTTCTATGTTTTATGCCTATCTATAAAACATATTGAACTCACTATTGTGAAGATCTGATGGTTAGGTTTACTAGTTTATGCATGAGAATACAATGATACTATGGTATTGAGCTAAGAGAAAAGCTTATTGAGTGACCGGTTCATGACTGATTGAGCTATACTAGATGTTACCAGTTGCACTCTATTTTATTGGTATCCCTATTTATCAGTCATTTGGAGTATTTGCTGTCAAACCGGTTTTGGACTATATTTGTGTTTGTACTGATTCACCCCCCCCTCTCAGTACCAATTTGGTACTAGTGGCTCATCATTGAGATATCAGGCTTATGAAGTAGTGAAAGTTGTGAAACAATTCAGGTACTATATACTTCATTCACATTCAACTATATTTGTTCCAAACTCTACAGTGAAAAGTGTTTTAACTCAACAAGATGTTAGTATCAACAATAGAGCATCTTGGGTCTCTAAAATTCAGGAGTTCAATTTGGATATCAAGCCCACTAAGTTGGTCAGAGGACAAGGCCTTTGTAAACTAAGGGCGGAGAATAAGTTTGAAGAGGAGGAAACTCTACCTTTAACCCTATTTGTGAGTCATTAGGATTCCTGGTTCACCAATGTTGCCTATTATCTCACTTATGGAGACTGTCCAAGTCATCTCTCTCCTAGGGAGAAATGGAATTTGAAGTTGAAATCTGCAAAGTACGTTATTTTTGATGACATATTATACAAGAAAGGCTTGGATGGTACTTTTCTCAGGTGTGTAGATAAACCGCATCAAGAGGCTTTACTAAAAACTTTTCACGATGAGGCGTGCAGAGGTCATTTTTCTTTTACAATTACTGCATATAAAATCTTGAGAAATTGTTACTATTGGCCAGGTATGTTCAGAGATGAGTATGCATGGGTGGCGAAATGTGAGAAGTGCAAATTGTTCACAAGAAAACCCCAGCTGGCTGCCTTGCCCTTAAGACCTGTAGTAATTGAAGAGCCCTTTAAACAATGGGGGTTAGATTTTATTGGTCCTCTGAACCCAATTTCCAGTGCTGGACACACTCACATATTAACAACAACTGATTATTTCACTAAGTGGGTGGAAGCTATCCCTATGAAAAAGACCACTACAAAGGTTGTGTGCACATTCCTTAAGGACAATATTCTTGTCAGGTTTGGGTTTCCTCATAAAATAGTCACAAATAATGCATCAAATTTCTCTTCATCTGAGTTAATTTTTTTTGCTATGATCATGAAATTTCTTTGGCACACGCTTCTGATTATTACCCACAGGGTAATGGCCAAGCAGAATCAAGTAACAAAAACTTGATTAATATCACGAGGAAGTTGGTTAATGAAAATTTCAGAGACTGGCACAAAAATTTGCATGAAGCCTTGTGGGCAGATTGAACTTCACCAAAACGAGCCATTAGGATGTCGCCTTTTGAGTTAGAATATGGCATTGGTGCTCAAATATCTCTTCCTTTAGAGTTAGCGGCTTCCAGATTGTAGACTGTAGTAGAAGATGCATTTTTTTAGAGTTCCTTTGAAAAAGGAGTTATGTACTTAACCAAAATTGAGGAAGATAGGGAAAAGCTGGTTGATAGGATTACGGTACATCAGATGAGGGTTAAAAATATTTTTGATCAGAAGGCAAGGCCCAAGAAGTTCATGAAAGGTGATCTGGTGTTACTATGGGATAAAAGGAGAGAGTCGAAAGGTGCTCATGGCAAATTTGAGTCACTATGGAAAGGACCTTATGTAATTCATGAAGTAAGGGGCCCCAATTCTTTTAAACTTGCTTACCAGGATGGCTTTGAGTTACCCCTGTCCTACAATGGACAAGACTTAAAATTGTATCAATTGTAAACAGGCATCCCCTGTTAGTTTGTACATACAATTTTGTTGTGTCAGTAGTTTTGTTATGAGTCAGGCCTTTGTTTTAAGTCATTTTGCGAAACCAGAGATTCTGAGGTTCCCTTGCTTGGTACTTTACAGTTATAGTCCCCATGCAGAGCAACTGTTGGTAGCACATATAAAATTTCCATTCTATATGTCTCCTTGTTTGAGTTATGTCTCCATCTGGTCCATTGGCTGAGTCATTTGCTTAGGATTCCCCATGTAGTTTAGTCCTTGCTACTTTCCTTAAGTTTCACTGTGTTGAACTTGAACCTTTTTGGTTCAAGGTTCAAAGTTCAACGGGCGTTGTATTAAAAGTTTTTCCTCCCGTGCGGTTTTAAGTCTTTCCTAGTCCTTGTCGACGTTTCACATTCTTTGAACCTTGAACCTATTTGGTTCAAGGTTCAAAGTTCAAGATTTGTCATGTTTATGTTTTATGTCATGATTGTCCCTCAAGATTCAGAATTCAATGTTTATGCTTCTTGGAGATCATGTGACTTGGCATGAGGTGGCACCGTGGATTTTTAGATATGATAAATGGCGACAGAGAAGAGGAATATTCTTTCTTTAATGATTTGAAATCTATCATTTATAGCAAGTGTGGTGTGAGGATTCGTATTGTTAGATGTGAAGTGACTTGGCATTTAATGCATGCTTGAATATGATCATTTCAGAGTAAGGTCGCACGAGAAAAGAGTAATGAGGACAATTCATGGTAATCATGGGTAAGATTTTCTCGGCTTTTAAATTTAGTAGTTGTCATGTTGAGATTATCATTTTTTTTGGTTAAGTGTTAAGAAGAGTTTGTGGAGTGGGGAGAAATAGATTGCGATAGGGGTTTGCAGATGACAGAGGAAGGTATGTTCAACAACTTTCCTAATTGTTGCAGTTTGTTTTAGACAAGATCTGGATATTTTCTTAGTTGTTTGTTTCCATTTCCCTTTTCTTCTTTGTCTGGGTTAATTGGAGAAAATCACGAGCTAAACATGAGGCCCACTCTACCTAAATTAGTGAATTAATCTTCCCTTGTAAGTTCCTTACATGGGCTAGGTGATACGACTTTAGTTCAACTAGATTTAGATGATTTCCTAGAAAGAGTACGGAATCCAGCCGCTAATCTTATGATGAGAGATATTGCACAGAGCGGTTTATTAGAAGCAGCCGCATTTGCCACAGCTGCTCCTTGTCCTGAATTGGTTTTAGAATGCATGAACCACTATGATAAAGTCAACAGATGCATAAGGAAAAATAATGGTGAGGTTTAGTTATCCATTGATAGACAAACAATAATGGCTGCCATGGGTATCCCACATCGGGAACCCTATGAAGATTGGACAATTGGAAAATCTTATGGAATTTATTCTGAGAAAAAGCAGTATTACAGAACTGTCATTGCGTGAAATTGGCTTTTGAAGTTTCAAAAAGGGGGTTCAAGGCTGCCAAGACCCTTAACCCGTGAACATTTGATTCGTACGATTAGAGATTTAGTAATATTGTTGAGTAGAGTCAAAGGGAACTCACACTCCTTCTATTGGGAAGACTGGATGTATTTCTTCATTCAGGTAACTCCAGATAAAAATCAGTTCATTGACTGGGGAACTGTTATTGTAGAAAGATTGCATGAGGGTTTGAGCAATTATCTTGGAATGTCGAATTTCTATGTCTTCATATATGTTATATATGCTAGCCTGTGTGAGGGAATGGTCTGGATTATTCCACGCTCAATGGGTTCAAGGTATTAAAATTTATGAGTATCACCCCAATTTGACTTTAAAAGGACATGTTGATGATTATCTTCATTGGAATGAAATCTTTGCTGGGAGGTTGACCTTTGAATTACAAGATAGCTTGCATAGGAGAATGTCTGCAGAAGCGGTTGAACTAGTTAAAATCTATGGCAGTTTCTTTACATAATTCAATCACTTCACTTAGATAAGGGTTGGAGGTTTTAAAGGTGAACCCTTTAGGCTACCTAGGTTTGTTTCAGACTCCTGTATCCTGATTGAAGTTTCTAGGCAGCTAGCCTATGTCGTGAAGGATTATGGTGAAGATTGTGGCACAAGTGGAAATTTTCCCATCGATTTAGGCCATTACAGTTGTAGGTATGTCTCTGATGCACTAAATCTTGAACTAGAGTTTAAGAGATTTCATTTGAAAACATTTGTGAAAAGGGATAACTTTGATAGTAAAGGTTTTATTGCCCAATATGTGAAGAAGATAGTCCCTAATCAACATGTACCCTAGTTGGAGGATTATTGGGAAGATTGCCCAGATGAGTTTGAAGTGAGAAAGAGGAGTTGGTCCAGGTTAACTTTGAAACAAATTCATGACATGAAATTGCCAAAGGATACTTCAGGTGTCACTACTAATAATGAAGATGTACTAAATTCAGAGTTTATGAAACAAGTACATAATGAACCTCTCCCAAAAGTTGACTAGAGTAAAAGGATGGAAGATAGCATTCAGACACGCACTTTCAGCGTAATTCGCATAACAGAAAATTGGCTCAAGAGTTGCTGATTTCATCTGATGAGAGCAACCAGTTCAAGAAACAAAAATGGAAAGAGGAAGGTCGTAAGAAAAACTTCTATTTTAACTAACATCGTTGTTGCTGTTGTAGGAAAAAGGTAGGCTAAGATTAAAGAAGAGAAACTTGACACTAAAGCTGCACTTTTTATTAGTGGTCGGGTTACCAGGTCAAGGCACAAGAAGAACTTTCAGCCACTTGCCGCTCATCTCATTCTCGATTTGGATGCCGAGGAAGTACAGTGCGATATGGCAGACCCTATTTTAGATGCTGATAAGGTCTTAACTGACTTAGATGCTACTATTAAAGATTCACAGATGCTTGATATCTAGTCCAATGCAAACAATTCTATACAACCACCTTCAGGAGCTATGTAATCTAAGGAATTGATACTAGCTCCTAAATGGTTAAATGACTCAATTACTAGGAAAAGAAATGTGGTTCCTATTTTGGTGTCGATGGAAGATGTTGTAAGTAAATGCTTGGGAAGATCCATGAAGCCGGAGTAGTTAAAAATGGAGACAATGATTGGTTTTGACGAAGACACAAAGCACTGGACTACAGACATTGCCAAACCTGCACCTGATAAGGATGTTGCCACTGCTTCAGAGGCAGATTATACCATTGAGAAAGTTGATTTGGGGGTTAGAACCAAAGCAGTTGATGTAAAAAATTTGGAGACTTCGACTAAACGGATTATCTCCCGCACTTGGAAGGATGAGAAGGATAAGGCTGAGTTGAAGCAAAATTTAATGCAAATGGCCCAATACATTCATGCCCTGCAGAATAGTCCATTGTCGTTGTCTTAGAGCTTGGTCCCCTTTAGTTCAAAATCCCTAGGGAATCAGAAGTTCTTTGATGAGGTTCAATGAAACAAAATGATTGTAGAGATTTTCTCTTAATGGCTCACCTCGATCGTGCATCAAGGAACCAATTACATATCAGATTTAGTTCAGATTTTCAAGGATGCTAATGAGGTTACCAAGGAATTGGATGCCGATTTAATCTCATGGAAAAATGAAAAGACAAAATGGGCGGTGATTTCAAAGCAAATGTGAGATATTAGTGCTATGGCTTGATGAACTTTCTTGCCGAAGGACAAGTGCCAGGGCTGAATGAGGACATAATATTTATATGCAGGGAAAGCATAGAATGGCGAAACCAAATCATTGAACAAGGTCATAGTGAATCCACCAATCTATGAGGTGAACTAATAGCCTTAAGAACAACTATGCAAAAGGATTTGCATTGCGTGGATGTTCAATTACTTAAGAAGGAGAACCAGACTTTGGAAGGTACTGTAGAGATGATCAATTAGTTCAACAACCACATTAAACAAATTAAAGTGGAGAAATCCTTGGTTGTGGAAGATTTTACAAGGATTTCCAAAGTTGAATTGATGCTCACGGTTTGTTTAAATCACTTGGATTCACACAGGGACAAAGTACAAATGGTAAAGAGGAAGAAAGAACTCTGGAAGCAAAGAGTAATACACATCAGCCTACTGCACGTTATAGTAACTCAATAGTTCTTGAAGGTGCATCAAGAGTGGAGTGCAGTAAAGGTGGTTATGGTGTCCATTCAAACTAATAACCCGGGCAATCCAACAGAGATGGAATCAACGACATGACTAGCACTGCTGGCAGTTGTCTGCTAGTGAGTCTAGTCGTTTGTTTTTAGTTTCAATTATGTAGTTAGGGTAGTTTCTCATTAACTCTTTCGAATTAATTTTATCTTGGGTTCAAACTATTGGTCTGGGGACCTATTTATATGTTTTGTAATGACTTTATTGGGGTTCACTAAGTTTTTGAAAAACTATCTCTTGAATTTTGTTGAAAGACTCTGTGTATGGAAAGTTGATAGTCATCTATGAATGAAAATTGAATAACAGTTATCTTTGACTTTGAATCTATGTGTTTGGTGTCTGAAATTTGATTTCTGTGAAAATCTGTTTCAAGTAAAGATCTTTTATAGCTTTTTATGTGTGCAGAAAATTACCAGTGAGATTCACCTTATAAGCTTTTCATTTTGTTTTAGTGTTCATGTGAAGTCCGTCGGCTTCATATTAAGAGTTATATATAAATCAATGCTTGCGTTCATTTGGTATTGACTTGTGAATGCAATAACCTTTTCTATGCTTTCTGGTGAAAAGTATAATTTTGGTTGTGTGTAACTTGAAGTTGATTGAATATTTGCTAGAGGGAGTTGTACCTTAATTCAGAGGTTAATCAATATAATGATTTTCCAACTATCTAGTAAAATCTGTCTTTCATTCCTTGGTCTTAAGGGTATTCAAATTACATAAAGTACAAAAGACAAATCTGTTTACCAACAATTACAACCCGTAATGATGCTACAAAGCAACCGGTAGTATTATTGAAGAAGAGAGATCAATCGGTAACCCTAACCAGTTGATAAGTAGAACCCTAACCGATGGAGTTTGGAGAGTCGATTGTGATGATTTAGACCGAATGATGATCGAAGATGAAGATGCCATGTATGCATGTTGCACGTGATGAGTTTTGAAATGGATTTTGCTCGTAGAGATAACTGTTTATCTTGGGAATGATCAATTGCATAGTATGAAGTGATAAGTGCGTGATGAGCTACATGATCCAATGTGCGGTGATCTAGGAGTGGTTGAAGTTGTCTAGAACAATGTGTAGTTGATTGCTATGTAATCTAACAGTCAAGATTGAACTGATATGTTTGTAATCTCTATGAGATTTTTAAGTTTTGTGTTGTGTTACTAACCTAATGTATTTGTTTATAAGGTCGATGATTTGTTTCAATGTACTGTTGGAAATTTGGTTAAGTGTGTGATTGATTGTTGCCAAACCATGAGGTGTGTCTGTAGAATGTTGTGAAGGCAGATAGGAGCAAAAAAGGATCTGATTAAGAAAGGAAATGCTATTACTAGTTCAACAAATAACCTATTATTCTCTAACCATTACAACAGTTAAATCCCTTAACCGGGTAAGCTTTAACATGATTCTTGTTGAAATCCTCTAACTAGGTGATCCATTAGCTTGGATTTGAAATCCTCCACCGAAGTTACCTCTAACAGGGTATTACCTTTAACATGGTATTACCTTTAACAGTGTATTGTAGTCAATCCCTTAACCGAGTGGTCCTTAACTGAATCTGTTCTTAACATGACATTATTGTAAAAGCTTCTAACAAGGCTTGGCTCCTAACATGGAAAACTTTAGAAGAGTTCATAATACTTGTGGGTGTTCATCCCCACCATGTTTTTTCCCATTTGGGTTTCCATGTGAAAAATCATTGTGTCAAGTGGTAAATGATTTTGTGGATGTGTTTTTGATATGGTTGATATGAATGATTGGTAAATCAACTTAGATATGTTTAGATGACCGGAAATGATCTTAATTGAGCTAATGCTGATTTTAGTAAAGTGGTTTAATGTTTTGGTTAAATGGTATTTGAGTTTCAGATCTGTTGCATTGTATCATTGATGTTTTGGTCAACCGGTAAAGTTTGATAGTGCAGTTGCGGTTTTTGATACAGTGACTAAACCAGTTAGTTTAGTGATTGGATTCTGAGTTGAAAGTTTGTTTGGTGAAAGTTTAGTTTATTTTCTATCTACTGATTCACCCCCCCCCTCTCAGTAGTTGACCAGATCCTTATAGTTTCATCATATTATCATGAACATCCAAAACACTCTCCCAAATCTACAGCCAAAGATATGATCATACCGTAGCACATCAGATCAATTACCAGAACACTGCAACACTGAACACAAAAGAATAGCCTTTATACTAGAATCCACAACTCAACCAAATCACCACATAGCATCATGGAATCAATAAATAGTGAGGTATCTCTAGTTGATTTAACATCCCAAATAGATAAACCAACCAGATCAACTCACTGTAAACATCGAATCACCAAATGACTCTCTGCAACACCATAACACAAGAATATGTTGACATCAATGACAACAACATATCCTAGTAGAAACAATATCCAACACTTAATTCGTGTTGTAGAATCTTTGTCCTCTCTTGCTTGTTCTTAATTTGTTTCCCCCGTGATGTGTTATGTTAGGTTCTCTTTGGATGACACTTTTCACTCTGTTGGTGCAAGGTAATAAACATGACGAATCTGTTGTGACATTCTTCTATTTGTATCTCAATTCTTCTATTTGTCGTCCCTTGTGTTGTCTACTCAAGGACAATGAAAAGTGTTGAGATCTCTTTTGGTCTCTTCCATGTTGATTCAAAAGACACATGTGCTCTTCTTCCATTGTGTTTGTGGTTCTACTACCTTTGGGGGATGAGGTCAATTCAATACAAATATTCATGATATACATTATTTATCATAAGAGCATACTGACCCCAAAGTTAGTGGATCCCTTATGTGTTTTTATATTTTGTGACCATTATCCTTTGATTTGTCCTTTCTTGGGGACATATCATTGTGGTAACATGCTTGTATTTTGGATGGATGCTACCTTAAAGCAATTGTTCCCGATAAGGCATATGCAATCTCTTTAACGTGGTGGCATACACTCCATTCAATGTGTCACTTTATACACACACTATCACATGTTTTGATACTCAAGTTACTTTTCAAACTAAGCCTTTTGCTTGGTAATTTGGTATTTTTCTTTTTCATGACTCATAGAAGCGAACCTTACTAGGCTAGTAGTCATGATTCTCTTTATTCTTCCTCTTTCTTATAATGTCCCTTTTATCTTGATATTGAAGTAGTAAGATCCTAAAGTCCCTGGGGGCTTAGTGTGTCTTGTCTCTTTGATTTCTTGATGAAAGTTTTCAATGCAGACCTTTTTACTTTACCGAGAGTATGCTTAGTCTCATACTACCGCTAAAGTGGGGACAAAATGTGACGTCCTTAATTGTACTAGCCTACAATTTTGTCCTCACTTAGGCTTCACTTTGGTGTTCATCCTCTAAAGCCTGATTGAAGCACTAATTCTTCTCACACCAACTATCAAACACAACTTTTCACTATCTTTTCTATCTCCCCTTGATCCCGGAGCCCTGATTTCAAAGACCATGGCATTGGGTGCCATGGTCCTCTCAAAAAGAGCCCATCTTGAGGCCTCATAACGTTCACCTAATTTTGGTAGGGACCTAAATCCCATGTCAGCTTGTGTCAGAAGTTCAACTTATTTTTAGACCAGCAAGTCTAAAAGGAGTTCTACTGGGCTCTCATTTCAAACCTAAGCAATCACTTAATAAATTCAAGATCTCAATTACACTCTAGAAAATTCAAGTGAGAAAGCAATCAATCTTCTATTAAGTATTCGAGTAAAAGTGAAGTCAAGATTCAAGCATTGGAGATGACATTCATGTTCTATGTTTTATGAAGACTATCTATACAAAAACCTAATTCCTTGTGAAGACAAACAAATTTTTATTAAAGCTATATCATTAGGTTCTCATTAATTTTCAGCCTTTCCCTCAAAAGGAAAGTATTTTATTGCAGTACTTCATTTAAATTTCAATTCAATTCATGATTAATTCCAAAACCAAGGTTTGACCTAAGATAAACCCCTATTCCCAACAATTTCTTCCTTGTCACTATGTGTAGGAAGAGGTACAGAGTTGCATTCAAGAGGATTGACAAGATTCGGAGAGAAAAATAGGTTCACCTTTTGATGGTAAGAAATTTAGAGGACTAGGGCAACCACCACCAAGGTCCTAAAAAATCAAGCCAAAATTTTGGGAACAGATGTCAACCATCCTCTTTTTCTCAGATCTAGGTTGGTGGCTCCGTACGATGACTATAGTTTACTTTTTCTATCAAATTGCTTCAATAATTTACTATTTTGTCCTAATCTTTAACAATTCAAAAATTCAATGCAATTTTAGGGAAATAAGAGCCCCATTTAGGAGGCCTAGAATCTGATCAGAATCTTGGTCTATCAACCCTAGATCTATCAAGTTCCTATCTTTCCCTAAGGTAATGGTAAATTAAGCAAAAATAGTGGTTTTATTATATTTATGGTGAAACCCTAATTTTCACCCATTACAGCCACTTTTTTTTGTTACCTAACCTTTAGACCCTATTTATGATGAAAGAATTAGACAACAACAAGAGAGTAAAGATGCGCTTACCAACTCTTTGTACTCCTCTAGTTTGTCATGTCATCGCACTCACTCAAATGCGTGGAATCATTCCACCATCACTTCGCTTCTTTGCACTACTGCTTTGCTCTACTGTACACTCTAATCTTTGAAAGTGATGGATACAAATGAGGATATCCTTAATCCATGCTCCTATTTATAGGTTTTGTAACCCTAATTTGGCCATGGTGACCTCTTCTGGTCTCTATAATCCCCCATTCTTCTCCCTCAACCCATCTTTTTCCATTTTCACCTACATGTCGTCTTGTCAACTCTGACCTATTCCCTCTTCTTATCAAGATATTGTTCGAATTTTTATAGATTTTTCACCCAATCTCTTAAGGGGGCATGTCACCATCCTTAGTAGGAGAAACCTTTTGTATCAATGAATTATGTTTCTTTGAAACAACATGATAATTTGCATTGTCTCAAAGAGGGGAAAAATGTAGACACATAAAATTTTCTAAGCCTTTTCTAAGCTTATTTAAATAAATATTTTTATTTATTTAAATCCCTTTTGACTTAAATTAAATAAACATTTTATTTATTTAATTTATTTGGCCCCACCCTTCTATTAATTAAATCAATCTTTATTTATTTAATTAATTCATTTATCTTTTTCTTTCCCTGACAAGTGACATTCATCTCTTAATTTACCTCTAACCACCTTTCCAATATTTTATTATTTCCTATACTTACTCTCTAATATGAGCCAACCATTTGTCTTGACACCTCTTAATCTCAACCCTCCAATTTTAGTATGTTCTCTATAGAAATAGGCTTTCTCTCGTTTTATATCAATCAAGTTCAAGCATACCTACACTCTGTCGAATTGTCTACTACAACTACTATCTATTCGCCATTGAGCTCTTGTGTAAACAATCAAATCTGATAGCAACCATACTAAGCAAGATCAATGGAGATAGGAAAACAATGAAGATCAAACCCATTGAATGTGTAAATGGTATAATTTGATTAAGTTCATGGTTTTACATTTTTATGGTTCTTCATCGATGTTATATTGGATTTTATTGTAGGTCTAGGGTTTTGTGGTTGAATCTTCTTTCGATTTACAATATTGGAGGTTCTTGAATTCTAACATAAATAGTTATAATGAGGTCATGTAACCCTTATTTACTTCTACTTTCCTAGGTATTTAATATTTGTATTATGCATTTAATGTTTATGTCATGTTAGTTGTTCATACCACATCACATGTTTCCTTTATAAACAAGACATCTCATTACATATTTTATATTCAATCAATCATTTTATACATCCTTGTTATGCAATTTATTCTCGCCATAATCTCTTGTGGATTTTTTTTTTTGTTTTGTAGGGGTTTTAGGGATGTTTATGAGTCACCTATCTACTCCTAAACTCTTTCTCATCCAACTATTTACACCACCCAAAAAAGAAAACACATAGCCACTAGTGGGCCTTCAAATATTCAAGTCACCTACCTAATGTACATCTAAAAACTCTTGTCTATGTAATGTGATCCATATCATTAACTTGATAACATAAATAGTAAGTAGAAGTCCCACACAAATATATCAAAATCCTATTAACATAAGTCCAATTCTCCTTGCTAAGGTTAGACATAAACTTGTTCAACATTCTCACTACTTCTACAAGATTTGGTCTTGTATAAACTAGTGCATACATTAGGCTACTAATAGTATTAGTATTAGACACATTATACATATCTTAAAATCATAATTTTATTTATGACACATATTTAAAGAAAACTTAGTGCCAATAGGAAATGCTCATTAATTTAAAATCACACATACAAAACCACTACAAAATGGTAGAAACATACTTACAATAACTTAACCAAATATTTCTATGTACCCAATTCTTGTTGATTTGGACATCCTAAAAATTTCGTCCACATAAAAGTTTATAATCTTATAATTAGTAATTTTAACATAAACACAATGATCCTTCTCATTCTTAAATAGATACAAAGTCAATATAAAGGCATCAAACTTCTTGTACCACATTTTGGGCCACTATTTTTGTAATGTCTTCAACCAAAGTAATATTAAAAAATTCTTAGATCTAAATTGTACTAAAATTTAAAATACTCACAAGAACTAAAACTAGATTTATACAAAAATCCACCCAAAAACTAGATATGCAATATTAGCACACAATCACTTAATTTTTTTGAAACCTAACTTTATAATCAAATAAAATTTATATAAAACTATATATAGCATATTTTATTCATTTTTAACCACAAAGATCCTATTAATGTGAGGTGAGAGTATATTATGAGAAAAAATAATAAAGTGTATATTTTTTCACAAGAAACTACTCCAACAAGATAGATAATTTTGTTACACATAAATATAAACTTGGCAATATGAGAGAGATGGTTATTGTTAATAAAATATGAATAAAATTAATGAAATATATCATTTATTAAAATGATAAAAATGATGTATGAAAATAAATAATATTATATGTGTTGGATCTCCCTTTTACACAAACCTAAAAATACAATTACTAAAAAATGATGTCAAAATTCAAATAATATTTTAAGTGTAGATCACAACCTTTGTGTGATATTTTTATCAAGAAACAAAAGGGGTTTGGTCCTTAGATTGATAAATGAAAATACGTGCCCAAATAATTTTGGTGGAGTTTTGATATGATGAAAAATGAGATGATAAAATGAAGAGATTCCTTATATTTTTTTGATGTTCAAGGCCCAAATTTATTCTAAAATTATAATACTTCACTTAGATTTGAAAAGGATAAATAGATTATGACATACATTTGAAAAGGATAAATAGATTATGACATACTAGCTACAAAATTAAATAATATGCACAATTTTTTATTTATTTTAAGTAACCCAATTTGGTGAGATCCTAACTTCTAGTCTGATGTGTAAAAATCTTATTTTTTGGTGCATTATAAAGATATTGAAAAGATCTCCACTAAAAATGAAAATATAACAAATTTAAATAAATTGGGCCCCATATATTCTCAAAAGACCTCTAGAAGTTCAATCTATAAAAATAAGAAAATTCCATCAAGTTAAATATTAAATTATAATGATTACCTTATTAGTTTTATAATCTCGTGAAAAATATGGAATGGGAATTTGGTCCCCAAATCAAAATATTAGAAAGGGGATAGTATATGTTTATACCATATAATGACCATTTAAACATACAAACCACATGTTCCTTCCACTTCACAATAAAACTATTAGGATGTTGAATATAAATATCCTACTCAACACCTTAATGAAAGTAGTCTTAATCTTCATTTTCTCAATCAAGGTGTAGTAATATATAATAAGAATTTCATACAAGTTAAGATAGATTAGGATATAAAATTTCACCAAAATCAACTCCCTCTCTTTGGGAGTAGCCCTTGGCCACCAATGTGTCCTTGTACCACTCTAACCATCATTTTGTTCCATTTTTTTAATACACCCAGTTACAACTAATGATATTTATTCTAATGGAAAAAATAACAAGATGCTAGGTATCAAAACTATGGAGGCCCATCATCTCCTTCTATGAATTGCATCCAAGACTAGCTATATTTTGAAGATCACTGCCAAAAATATCTAGGTTCATCACTAGTGCTCAATAAAAATACATAATAGAAATCGGATGGGAAAAATATGACAACTAGATTATATTATCTCATGGACCTCCTCAAGTTACGAGTAAGGGGATCTACATGTTCTTTTGTATGATCATCCTACACATCCTCGTTTAAACCTTGGTATTCCTATCCATCTTTTGATCCATAAATCTATTCCTCCTATTGTGCATCTTCCTACTTCTCAAACATAGACTCAAAATACACTATTTTATTCCTATTTTTCCTTTGTCTATTCAAGATCGTTAAAATCTCTAAACTCCCTAAATTTCACATTGTATACACCTAAAAAATGACTAGACATAATTAAATAAATATTAATTATTTATTTAATGGCTTTATTCTTCTATCAATAAATAAATTGAATAATTTATTTATTTGATTCACTTGTCTTCTTCCTCTAAATCAACCTATTAATTAAATATTAATTATTTAATTAAAATTAGTCATAATTCTTCTAAATTTTATCTTAGTTAAATAATCTTAAATTAATTAACTAATTACCTAACCTAAGTCTTCAATTCCAAATTCCACATCATTATGCCACTTTATCACCATGTGGCTAAACAAATTAAATATTTTTAATATTTAATTCATCAATTATCTTTTGTTGGCATCTTTGATGATTATGTTGTGATTGTCATTGATGGACACACACTTGCATTGAGATCACTTTTGTATGAATAAGTTAAAGCTCAACCGGTACTTGTTCCAACCGGTATGATGCATTATAGTCCTTAGACTATTGGTGTTTTGGAAAAAGTGTTTACCGATCTGAAGCGGTATGTTGATCCCAAGTGGTTCAAGGATCTCAAGTGGTATGAAGGATCAAAGCAATAGAACACTCATTTCCTAGTCTTCATTTTTGTCAAACCGGTAACCGATATTTTGTATGAAATGGTAATACTCTGTGATGAGTTACCAACCGACATTTTGTGATGAGTTACCATCCACCAATTGTCGTGTTACAGAATATGTCTAGATGCATTGAACCTAGGAAATTGTATTGTAATCCTATTGGATCGACATGAAATCAGATTCCTTTAAAAGGACATCATGTCTACGGTTTTAGGTTGTTGCTAGGGTCTAAGGTGGTTGATGAGTTATAGAGAGTATGAATGTGTAGAAGACTGAAGTAATGTTGGAATGCATTAGGAATGAGCTATCAAGGATCTAACCAAGCAATCTGTGCTATTAGCTAGATCACTCACTTGTTGATTACTCACATCTTTGACAAGTCTGAAGCCCTTAATCAGGTAGGCCCAAAAGCCTTTTGTAAATCCTCTAACAAGGTAGTTCACATCTGTGGATCTAAAATCCTCTAGTAAGGTAGTTTTTAATCAGACTTATCTCCTAGTAGAGATTGAGATTCCTAACAGGATCTGTTTTGGTAAAAAACATTGTATGACCTTAACCGGTCTGGTTCCTATTCTGTAGATAGTTACTTGTGAGTTCCATCTCACCATGGTTTTTCCCATTTGGGTTTCCACATCAAAATCTCTTGTGTTATGGTGTTTGTGCTTCTATGGGTGAATGCATTATTTGCTACTTGGTTTGCATGTGTGCTAACCGGTTTGTCTGCTAAACTATTTTACCAGTTTATTGTTAGTCTAGCAAAGTGTTTAAGTACAAAGATTTTTGGCATACTAATTCACCCCCCTCTTAGTATTCATCAATTGGTATCAGAGCCAACCTTTCTATAAGTTTAACCACTTGGAAAGAGATATGGGGGAATACACATTGAGGGAACTTACTCATTGGCTTACTCAATCTGAGCAAGCCTATGATGATCTTATGATCAAATATAAGGCATCTCAAGCAAAAAGGAGAGAACATACTGAAAAGCTGATGGAGCTATTTGAAAATAGTTCTTCTGATGAAGCAGACATGGAAGCCCTGATCCAAGAAGTAGAAAAGTTGAATGAATCCAATTCCAACCTGAGAAAAGAATTGGAAGGACTGACTATTTGAATGTGTCAAGAGCTTGAGAACCGGAGGAAATCTGAAGATCTGGTCAAAGACAAAGATCATGAAAACTCCAAGATAAACCAAGAGAATAGTGCCCTAACTGCTCAACTCCATGCGAGAAAAGTGGAAAAGGAAGACATGCAAGGAGAACCGAACATTGCCATCTTTGAGAATGACAACCTGATGGAAACAAATGCTGCTATTTCCAAAGAACTCTCTGAGTCAAAGGAAATACTTGCTAAGTTCAACAAGAGTACTGTTAAGCTAGAGAAAAAGCTTGAATCTACCAAACCTATCGAGAATACTGATGGACTTGGTTATTCTGGTCATGAGGAAGGTGAGACCTCTGGTACAAATGTTGGAGCATCAAAAAAACAACCGACATCAAAGGATAAAGGTAAGAAAAAGTTTAAACCTATTTTCTTTAACTGTCTTAAAGAAGGACATGCTGCCAATGTGTGTAGGAGTAAGGCTTACAATAATTTTCCTTATTTTCTAAATGATAAGCCTAGATCCTATAAATTCAATGGTAACTGTTATGCATGCAACAAGTTTGGGCATAGAGCATCTGAATGTAGGTCTATTATGAACAACATTGGAAGATATCCTCAGAGGACTCAAGGAGTTGGTCCTGAACCTTTTGTGAATCAGAATCACAACCAGTTTAATGCCTTCAATCATCAGTCAAGAAGCGGTGGCTATCAAGCAGCAACCAGATGGAGAGCAAACTATTTGATCTGTCATGATCATGGTCACACTGCTGCAACATGTAGGAGGAAGAATGGTAACATGAATAATGGACCTTGGAGAGCACCTGGAATGGTCTGCTATCATTGCAACAAACCAGGTCACATTGCCAGATTCTCCAGATCAAGAAAGAACATATCGGATGACATACCGGTCACTCCGGAAGGAAAGATTGACATTGACACTGTTCAAGCAGATATGAACAAAACCTGGAAGAAGAAACTAGCAGTGTTGCAAGAAGAACCAGTTTCTGCACCTAGTGTAGAAATATCGGAACCGACAAACTAAGCATCAGAAAAGCTTAGGGAGAGAAAACGGTGAAACACTACGAATCCCCGGTTTACACTGATAAAAGACCTTAACCGGTAGGTGATACCTGTCTTTTGGCAGAAGACCAGAAATGGTAACAAGCAAATTAGGGTTTATGCCCTAATGGTGGAGCATTTATTACGGTAGGTGAGGAATATGTTTAAAAGGAATTTTCAAATCATTTCTCACTATCATTTTTTGAGCGAAGAAGTTTTTCAAGTGCAGAGGGAAGAAAAAGTGATTTGTGTTGCGATTCAAAGAAATCTTGAAACCCTGAAGAAGATTCAGAAGCAAATTTCAAATGGTCAAAAGAAGAACTCAAAGTGGTGATTCAACAACCGACGAAGTGGAATTTGAAAGCCCTAAATTATCAATTTCCGAAAGGTATTTCTTGAGTTTTCTATTTTGTCATAGCTTCCACATCTCATGATAGTTCTGGTGCAATTGTCGATTCTATGGATTTCATTCAAAGAAAATTGAAATATAATGCCTTGTCTCAAGTATCGGCTGGTGTTATAGTAGAAGAAGGGATCTCTGATTACATAGACTGCAAGATCGAAGACCTAGGGTCTCTTGTGATCCATTCTTAGCTAGGTCTATTCTGTGGGAAGGATAAAAAGATCAAACCAGAGTATAGCATCTTGGAGAAGAAAAAGCTTCACAATGCGGTTTACTTCCTAAAGGATTTCATAGATGACCACATTCGGATCATTCTAAATAGAGTTCATGGTGACAAGATGTATCTTGAGAGAACTCATGATATCACACCACAAGCTATTCAGGCCGTCACCAGTTTCTGCAATACAGGGGAAGTGCCAACCCTAAGGAAGGTCAACAAGACTAAAATGTCCAAGCTCACTGGTTCAGTGAGTGACTCACGTGGCATGACCATCAATTCAATCAAGGATGATCTAGTCAAGTATGCCTGCAGGGTGATAGGCTACCGGACGTTCTCTACCAGCAAAATTAACTCTGTATCTGCTGTAGTGGTAAATGCCACTTACTGGATGATCAAAGAAGATGCATCATTTGATCTGTGCACCTGTATGTAAAGACAACCCATGTTGACTCTTAAGTCAATCAAATAGGATAATGCACTAAGATTAAAGTTTGGACAACTACTGGTAGGGTTATTCTTCTACTTCCAAGGTTATTTCCCAGGAGTTGGAGATATTCAGTGGTCCGTCGACCAATTGGTTACCAAGCAGATCAAAGAGAGCCTCCAAGTAGTTGGAACCAGTTACCCTGATGTTCTGAACAAGTAATTTGATGAGTTTAGAAGCAAGATGAGCCTAAGGATGAGGATATCCAGTGACATTGTCAAGAAATATGAAGAGGATATCTGCTTTATCATCAAAGTGGATGAATGCATAATGGAGGCTGTTGAGCCTAGATAGGAAGAAGTAGAGCCTATGGGCTATGAGGTGATGTATGAAATGCTGGACGGGTATGCTTCTACCCTAATTGACTCACCCCTTGATCCCAAGGCAAAGAGAACCGACACCTATCTAGAAAGGGTTGCACCGGTTGTAGAACCTCCTGAAAAGAAAGGAAAGGTAGTGCCTTCGGCATCGACATTGGTTATTGTAGCCAGTCTCAAAGTGACCAAGCGGTCACCTGCAAAGAAGAAATTGGAAGTGGCACCTGCCAAAGTCTTTGAGAGGAAGAGCAAGACAAGGAATAACTCACCGGACTCTGAAGAAACTGTATCTGAGGAAAAACCCAAGAAGACAAGACAAGCAAAGAAAAAGACAAAGAATGAACCGGCATCATCGGCACCGGTAAATATAGACATTTTTTCCTACAAACCTTTGATACATTGTCAAAGAACTATAAAAAATATTAGGAGAAAAGTGCTGAATGATTTGATTGATTGTTTTGATGATTTCAATGATGATGAAAAAGAAGCAGTTGAACAAGAAATCATTAAGTATTTATGTGTTAATGACCAGTCCTTCAGAAATTAGATCTGAGACACTAGATTCTTTGTATAATTCCTTAGACAATAAATGGCGCATTGCCATAGAAAAGGAACAGGAAATGAGAGAGAAATTTTTCGCTCAATATTTTCCTAATGTATCAAATTCAGAACTTTTTGAAGTTATGAATAAATACAAAGGCCTCTTCTTCATGAGAAGAAGAAGACTCCTGTCACTGGAAGGAAAGGGTCAAAAAGTGCTCAAGAATACACATACTCTTGCTCAAGAAGCTCTTAAGATGCATCAAGTGGCTGAAGCCAACAAGAAAGCTGAGCAAGAACCGACAATAACAAAACCAGATGAAGTGTTTGATAATGAAGGAAACCTGGTTACTAAACCCATAGACACTATTGATGTCGATGCTCTGGATGTTGCTCAAGGTACACCATCAGAAGCAACAAGATAGGAGAAGCAGGCAGAACAGGTAGAAAAGCAAAAGGAAGCAGAGGACAAAAAGGAGGAAGCAAAGAAGCAAGCAAAAAAGAAGCAGAAGAAGGATGAAGAGGAGAAGAAGAAGAAGGATGAAGAGGAGAAGAGGAAAAAGGAAGAGGAGAAGAAGAAGGATGAAGAAGAGAAGGGAAAGAAAGAAGAGGTAAAGAAGAAGGATGAAGAGGAGAAGAGGAAGAGGGAAGGGGAGAAGAAGAATAATGAAGAAGAAAAGAAGTGAAAAGATGAAGAAAAGAAAAAGGAAGAGGAGAAGAAGCAGTAGGAAGAGGAGCATAAGAAAAAGGATGAAGAAGAAGAGAAGCAGAGGAAAGAAGAGGAAAAGAAAAAGACAGAAGAAGAAAAATTAAGAGCTATAGAGAAAGAAGAAGCAGAAAAAAGAACTCAGATGGAGACTTCGAAGGCAACTGGCAGTCAAGGCAAACCAGTTGACCTCACTAGTCCTATTGATCTCTAGTCTGCAAACGAAATGGAGGTGCTATAGAGCATTAAGGTTGCTCAAGAATGCCTTGAAGTGTTAAGGAGAAAGAAGGAGCAAGATGTGATCCAAGATGTGGTGGACACTCTTACCAGTTTGTTACCTGACACAAACCTCCTTGATACTGATTCATCATTGGCACAATTAAAGCTCCTATGCACCGTAGTGGATGATCAGGTGCAAAGCCTAGAAGAGGTAGCATAGGCAAATGCCAAGAGAGAGCATAAAAAAGCTCTCAACATTGCCCTGGTGAAGAAGTTAAATGAGCTCCGGTCCGATCTACAAAAAGCTCATAAAGACATAAGGAATGCTCTAGATGAGGGGAATCTACTATTGAGTAAGATTTGCCAACCCCATGTCTTCTGTGATGATGTGCTTGTATAGAAGCAAAAGCTACAAACTGACTTGTAGCTATATATGAGCATCTTCAAGCCGCCGTATGACTCTTTTACAGCTTATGGGCAAACCGTTCACCGGTTTCATATCCAGTCTGCCAAAATAGAGTTGGAAATCAGCAACTGGACTCGAGATTTGTAGGAACTCCAACTGGTTCTACTCCCATGCCTGTAGATACTTCAAAAATGTTCTCTCAATCTGGATGCCTTAATGGTGACTCAAGAGATGAGCACAATTGACACCATGGAAGAGCAAGTCTCCCAGATGTAGGCAGAGAAAGAAGTGGCTACCTCCCTACTTGAGTCCTGGTCCTTATCTATGAAACAATTTTTGCAGGACTTCAAATCAATATTTGACAAGTTTTATTCTTTATTGTCATAAACTATTATTCTTTTAATAGTAATGGAACAGAGGTTGGTCTGTCATATTTTGTTGTCATTGTTGGCAAAGGGGGAGAAGTATAAATTTTGAATGTTTTGATGTATACTTTCATGTTATTACTGTTAAGAAGTAGTATACATTGTATTTTCTGCAAAAGGGATAGTGTATATGCTTAGGGGGAGTAATTTTGATTATGGCATATTTTTGTTGTAAAACACTTAGATGTCAAAATTTCCTAAGTGTTGCCATCAATGCCAAAGGGGGAGATTGTTGGCATCTTTGATGATTATGTTGTGATTGTCATGGATGGACACACACTTGCATTGAGATCACTTTTGTATGAATAAGTTAAAGCTCAACCAGTACTTATTCCAGCCAGTATGATGCATTATAGTCCTTAGACTATTGGTGTTTTGCAGAAAGTGTTTACCGATCTGAAGCAGTATGTTGACCCCAAGCGGTTCGAGGATCTCAAGTGGTACGAAGGATCAAAGCGACAAAACACTCATTTCCCAGTCTTCATTTTTGTCAAACCAGCAACCGGTATTTTGTATGAACCGATAATACTCTATGATGAGTTACCAACTGACATTTTATGATGAGTTACCATCCACCGATTGTTTGATGGTGTCGACACTTCAACGGTGCTTTTTGTGTCGTGTTACAAAATATGTCTAGATGCATTGAACCTAGAAAATTGTATTGTAATCCTATTGGACCGACATGAAATCAGATTCCTTTAAAAGGACATCATGTCTAGGGTTTTAGGTTGTTGCTGGGGTTTAAGATGGTTGATGAGTTAGAGAGAGTATGAATGTGTAGAAGACTGAAGTAATGCTGGAATGCATTAGGAATGAGCTATCAAGGATCTAACCAAGCAATTTGTGCTATTAGCTAGATCACTCACTTGTTGATTACTCACATCTTCGACAAGTCTGAAGCCCTTAACCGAGTAGGCCCAAAAGCCTTTTGTAAATCCTCCAACAAGGTGGTTCACATCTATGGATCTAAAATCCTCTAGCAAGGTAGTCTTTAATCAGACTTATCTCCTAATAGAGATTGAGATTCCTAACAGGATCTATTCTGGTAAAGAACATTGTATGACCTTAACCGGTCTGGTTCCTATTCTGCAGATAGTTACTTGTGAGTTCCATCTCACCATGGTTTTTCCCATTTGGGTTTCCACGTTAAAATCTCTTGTGTTATGGTGTTTGTTCTTTTGTGGGTGAATGCATTATTTGCTACTTGGTTTGCATGTGTGCTAACTGGTTTTTCTGCTAAATTGTTTTACCGGTTTACTGTTATTCTAGCAAAGTGTTTAAGTACAAAGATTTTTGGCATACTAATTCACTGCCCCTCTTAGTATTCATCATCTTCAACATCATCCCTAGTCAATAGGATGAGGAGACTTATGTGTCCTATTTCTTATATTTCGTCTCACATCCCTATATCTTAGAGGGTGGTTTTGTCCACATCAACCTTGTCAAAGTGACTGATTGTCCACTTGTCCCAGGAAGCCTAAATCCACCCTAAATATTCTCCAACCTCCCTAGATTGTTGACTCCTTCATGTCTTGGGAAACCTATATTCTGTCCAACTACCCTACATCTTTGGAGTCTTGATCCTTGGTCAAGGTGAGCATATTGCCATGTGTAATATCTTTCCACCTTGTTCTCTACCTTGTCATCGTAGGAGGAATATCTTCCCCATTTATCTCTCACATCTCAACAAAATTCTTCTCAGGAATCCATTGTCTCAAGATTCACTCTCAACCATTGATATTTTTCACCTTGTATTTTAGCCATAAAAAATATATAAAAGGAAGCCTTTAGCCAACATTTGAGGCTAGTCACTATTAGAGAATTAAAGCATTCTTGTTTTCCAGCAAACAAAGTAGTTTAAAAGTGTGCCTTTGGCTTAGCATAATAGCATTTAGTATATTATGATAATAGATTCATCCTCTCATTGCATTATCATCATCTTCATTATAGTTGAATTGTAGTTTCACTCCATTGCATTTTCAATACCACATAGTCCATTCAATTCATTGTCATCTTGAAGCAATATCATTGCATTCTGAGAGAAATCTTAACAACAAGATCAAGGTTGATAGGACACAATGGAACACACATGAAGGTTTAGCTTGTTGGCATTTGCATGAATATTGCATTGATGAACTATTGTGTTGTCAATGATGTCAATTGTAACCGGTAAAATGTTGTTATGATGTTGTTTTGCAACCGGTAGGTGAGCTAGTTAAGGAACCCATATTACTTAAGAAGTAGTGAGATCAACCGGTAACCCTACCTGTTGATGTGCCAAACCCTAATCGATGGAGCTTGGTGAATCGGTTGTATTGGTTTATGATCAAATGGCGAACGGTAATGATTATGCCACGTATGCATGTTGTATGTGAAGAGTTTCAAATGGTTTTTGGCACGTAGACATAATGGTTTTATCTTGGGAATGAGCAAGTACATTGCATGAAGAGAAAACTGTGTGATGAGTTACAGGAATCGATGAAGCGGTGATCAAGGAGCGGTCGAGGTTGTCTTGAACAATGTGCAATGATTTCTATGTAATTCAACGGTCATACTTGAACCGATTTGTTTGTAATCTCAATGAGATCTTAGGTTTGTGATGTGTTATCGACCTATTTTTTTACTTATAAGGTCGATGAGTTGTTTTGTTGTAGTGTTAGCAATTTTGGTTAAGTGTCAGTGTGATTAATTGTCGAACCAAAAGGTGTATCTATAGTATATGTGAAGGTAGATAGGAGCATGAAAAGGATCTGATCAAGTAGAGTAGTGCTATTTACCAGATCAGAAAACCCCTATTGTTCTCTAACAATTACAACAATCAAATCCCTTAACCGGGTAAGCTTTAACAGGCTTAGTGCTATCTAAATCATCTAACCAGGTGATCCATCAGCTTGGATTTCAAATCCTCTATCAAGGTTACTCCTAATAGGGTATTTCTTCTAACAGGGCATTATAGTCAACCCCTTAACCAGGTGGTCCCTAACAGGATCTATTCCTAACAAGACTTTTTGTAAAGCTTTAACAGGCTTGGCTCTTGATAGGGCGAACTTCAAAAGAGTTCAGAATACTTGTGGGTATTCATCCCAACTATGGTTTTTCCCATTTGGGTTTCCATGCCAAAAATCATTGTGTCAAGTGGTGAATGGTTTTTTTGGTTATGTTTGATATGGTTAATTTGCTTAACTGTTAAATCCACTTAGATATGATAAGATGACCGACAGTAATCTGGAATGTTCGGTTACTATTGTTAGTAAAGTATTTTGATGTATTGGTTAAATGGTTTGGGAGTTTTAGAGCTGTTATACTATTATTTTGATATGTTAGCTGAACCGGTAAACTATCAATGCCATTGAAGTTTGTAGTTCAGTGTTTGACCCAACTAATTTTGAGATTAGCTTCTGAGATTGTTTTAGAGGTTGGTGAAATTTTAGTCAATTTTCTATCTATTGATTCACCCCCCCCTCTCAGTAATTGTCTAGATCCTTATTGATTTATCATACCATCAATTGGTATCAGAGCATTTCAGGTCCTCTAGTGTCTAAGCCTAATAGCTTGAGGTAAAGATCTAGAAGAACATGATGAAGATAGAAAGTCTGAAGTTTAATAGGGACAACTACATAATATGGAGTGATAGGATGAAAATCTATATCAAGAGTCTAGGAAGTCAATATTGGGAACATGTTACATAGTACTATTGGCATTACATTAAGTTTGTTGATATTGAGAAGGTTGTTAGAGATTGTTGATATAATTGATAAAGGATGATTACTGTCTTAATAATATTATTTTGTCATTGATGTCAAGCAATTGATTTTCTGATTCAGTATGATGTTGCCATATCTTAAAGAGTATGTTTTGATGAGTATAAAGATGTCAGTAAGTGACACAGAAAGAATGTGAAAATGAAGGGGAGTAATAAGTTATTCAATGGGCAACTATTACCGAGTTAGATAGTGATGAGATTATGTTATTTTGATTTTTTTGATATTCTATATATGTGTATTCAAAGACTGAATAAGAAGGAAAAGATTTCATGTAATAGAATGAGTAAAGGTTTGATACTGTTCTATTTTACTGAGCAATGAGCTAGTCAGTAAACACCAAGGTTATCAGTGTCGGTTAAAGAAGGAAGAATTTATCGAGTAAAGTTCAATATTTACCAAGTATCAATCGAGCAGTAACAGAATGCATTGGATGAATAAATACATTATTAAATGAAGGATGCCAGTGAGCTGGAGATTTATAGAAGATTCGAATGTCGTGCAAGAAGTTTGTTAAGGATCAACAACAATGAAAATTCAAGAGTTAGATCTATAGCATAGATTGAACGGTCATAACCGAGCACAAGTACCAAGGAAGGTATACAAGTTCCAAGGAAAGATAAAACATTTTTTAGTTCGAAGGATTCAATGAACCTATTCAAGTTTGAAGATCTGATGGCCAAGATTAATCATGGGAAATGTGATTAAGGAGATTAAGCGGTTTGGAATTGCTTATAAATAAGGAAAAGTTGATGAACAAAGAATGGGGGCAAATAGAAGAACAGTGATGCTGCTGAAGTGATTACTGAGTACAAAATATTGAAGATCAGATTGAAGAATAGATTGAGAAGCCCAGCAAGGAGGAAGATAAGTCTTATGATAAGATTATTTTAAGCACATAGAGTCTGCTTTAACATTTCAGATCTGAAGTTGCAGATATATTTTATTACTGTTATTTATTTTTGTAATTGATAGGAAATCTCTTAACCAAGTGGACCTAATAGTCTTATTCGTAAATCCTCTAGCAAGGTAACATTTTGAATGAGTGTTTGAAATCCTTTGACAAGGTCACTTCTAACAAAGTGCAAGATTCTGATAGATTTGAGGGAAATCCCTTGACCGGGTCACATCTAGCAATGTGTTTATGTAATCTTTAATAGGATTGGCTTTTAACCAAGCATACTCTAGAAGAGTATATTTTCTTAGTGGGTCTGAAATCCCATAGTGGTTTTTCCCTATTTGGGTTTCCACGTTAAATCTGGTGTTATATGTGTTTTGTTGTTTCAAGTTTATCAGTTTATGAGTTTGAATGATTTATAGTCATAGTTACATATCAAGTAAGTTCTACGTAGGTTGAATCTAGATAGATCATTGTATTGTGAGTTTATCTAATTCACACCCCCCCCCTCTCATCTAACTAATAATTGGTATTAGAGCCAGAACTTTGAAAGAAAAGTTTAAAGGAACTTGAGGCAAGATCTGAAGATGTATAAAAGGGATGCACCAAAGTTGAACAAGTTAGGTTTCTCCACATGATAGAAAAGGATGAAGCTGCACTTATCAGGAATTGGAGAATATGCAACATATTATTTGGAGAATGATTACACTACACCTAGCACCTACCCGATGACAATGGAAGAGATAAAGGTAAAACAAGAACATATTCAAGCAATGATTGAAATAACATTAGCATTGACCGACTCAGAGTTTAATGGTCTAGAAGGTTGTAATGATGCCAAAGCTATGTGGAATAAGCTTATATCTGTGTATGGTGGTGATGAACATGTTCAAAGAGAAAAAAGTAGACAGTCTAAGAGGAAAACTTGAATCCATGCGAATGAATGAAGGTGAGAACATAATCCAATATAGTACAAGGTTAAAGGAAACTGTCAATCAAATAAAAGGAGTAGGAGGAACTATTGAAGAAAAGGATGTAACAAGTAAGTTGTTGAGAACACTTCTACCTACTTATGCTATTCGAGTTTCTGCAATTAATGAATTAGGTCTATACCAAAGTTGAATTTGCATTCAGTTCTTTCCATCTTGGTGAATCTAATGATTACAATGATAGAATGTATAAGTATGCTGAAGGAAATCACAGTGGAGTAAGTGAGAGATTTTGCAAAAACACAGAAGAAGTACACAAACTATATGAGGAAATCAGAAAGCAAGAAGAGTTTGAAGCATTATTGGCCAGAAGGTTACTGAGAGGCAAAGATAAGTATAAAGGAAAGTTACCTTTGAAATGTTTTAACTATGATAAAATTTGACATATGGCTTCAACCTGTCCTGACAAAGAATCTAGTGAAAAGAGAGAATACCAAGATGATAGACATAAAGACAACCAATACAAAGGGCACCGAGACTTCATAAAGAGAGATTGAAAGACATGCCTACTAGCTAATGAGGAATCCAATGATGATAAATCTGATGGGACTGAGAGAGGAAGTTGTATATGTGGCTATCAAAGATGGATCAGATGAAGAAAGGTATGAAGAAAAAGCCTTAATATCACACATAAATAATAATGATTCTTGGATCATAGATAGTGGATGCTCACATCACATGACAGGTGACAAACATAATTTTGTTAAATTAGAAGATTATGATGGAGGTTATGTAAGATTTGGTAATGATGCACTATGTCCTATGAAAGGCAAAGGATCTATCACACTTCTTGACAATGTTAAATGTGATGATGTATATTGGGTTGAAGGTTTGAAATACAATTTATTGAGTGTAGCACAGCTAAAAAATACAGGATACCGAATAGAATTTCAGAAAGAAATTGTCAAAGTTCATGACAAACATGGAAAGTTGGCTGCTACCGGGACTCAAACAAGAGGTAATACATTTCATCTTGACTCAAATTGGAACAATTGTCTGTATGCAAAAATAGAAGATACCTGGTTATGGCATAAAAGGTTTAGTAATGTAAATTTTGATAACTTGATCAAAATAAGTAAGAAGCCTTGAGTAAGAGGTCTACCGAGCTTGGAAAAATCTGAGAATGCAATATGCCGAGGATGCCAGATGGGTAAGATGAAAAAATCAAGCTTCACAAGTAAGTCTTACACTTCTAAAGGAATTTTAGATCTTTTACACACTGATCTTTGTGGTCCTATGAAAGTTCAAAGTTATTATGGTGATAAATACTTCATATTATTTGTGGATGATTACTCAAGGATGATGCCAATTATGTTTTTAAAAGAGAAATCAGAAGCCTTTCAAATGTTCAAATGGTATAAGGCAAGAGTTGAAAATGAAATTGGAAGATAGTTGAAATGTCTAAGATTTGATAGAGGAGGAGAGTTCATTTCAGATGAATTTAACTTATTCTGTGATGATCATGGTATAAAGAGACAAGTGTCTACACCGAGAACTAATCAAGAAAAATGAAATATGGACACTGGTCCCAAGACCAAAAGAGAAAAATGTAATCGCTACAAAGTGGATTTTCAGAAATAAGCTAAATGAAAAAGGTGAGGTCATTCGGAATAAAGCAAGCCTAGTTTGCAAAGGCTATGCTCAAGAAGAAGGAATAGACTATGGTGAGACTTTTGCACTTGTGGCAAGACTTTAAGGAGTGAGAACATTGTTGGCATATGCTGCTTACAAAAATTTCAAGGTATATCAAATGGATGTTAAATCTGCATTTTTGAATGGTATACTAGAAGAAGAAGTTTACATTGAACAACCTAAAGGATTTATTGAAGAGAAGAATAAAGATCAGGTATGTAAGTTGAACAAAGATTTATATGGCCTAAAGAAAGCACCTAGAGCATGTTATGAAAGGTTGCACTCTTACTTAATCAAGATTGGATTTATGAGGACTAGTGAAAACAACAACATGTATATGAAGAATGATGAGGATAATGGAATATTGATTTCAGCCATATCTGTTGATGATATTATTTTTTGTGGAAATGATTCTTTATGCAAGAACTTTGGAAATGAAATGTGCAAAAAATTTGAGATGTCATTAATCGGTGAAATAAAGTATTTTATAGGTTTACAGATACTACTAATGAAAAATGGGATTTTCATTACTCAATCCAATTATATAAAGGAAATCTTGAAGAAATTTGGAATGGAGGATTCTAAACCTATAAGTACTCCTATGACTACTAATTGTAAACTATCAAAGAATGATGAATCTGCATCTGTTGATGAGACACTTTACCGATCTATGATTGGAAAGTTGCAATATATAGTTCACAACAGGCCTAATATAGCACATGCAGTAGGTATAGTTGCAAGATTTTCTGCAGATCCCAAAGAAACCCATATGACAACAATCAAGAGAATTTTCAGATACTTGAGAGGCACTGAAGATTATGGTTTACTATATAAAAAGAGGAATGATTTTGACTTAAAAGTCTATACTGATGCTGATTGAGCAGGAAATATTGATGTCAGGAAAAACACAAGCGGTGGAGCTTTCTTTTTGGGAGAAAGACTAGTGAGTTGGCTTAGCAAGAAACAAGGATGCATTTCACAGTCAACAGCAAAAGCTGAATATGTCGCTGCAACATTGAATTGTACCAATATAGCATGGATCAAACAATTGTTGGAAGGTATGAATGAGACAGTTACCGAGCCAGTAACTATATTTTGTGATAATACAAGTGCTATTAACATTTCAAGAATCCGGTAATGCACTCGAAGACAAAGCATATCTCTATAAAGTATCATTATCTAAGAGAAGTTCAAGAAAAGAAAGTTGTGCTGGAATATGTTAGCACAAAGGAACAATTAGCAAACATCTTCACAAAGCCACTGCCAAGGGACATTTATGAGTATCTCAAAAGTAAGTTAGGGGTCCTACCCCTATCCAATACTCACTAACAGAGTTCAGTGAAAGCATCAATTCTATGACTCTACATAATACTATTTGTGAGTTGATGCTGATTTACACACTTTAGAAGGCCATCTAAAGTTGTGCAGGAAACAGTGAATGAAGACAAGATGCCTTGACTGAGACTAAGATGATACATTTGTATATGTTTTAACAACAAGGAAATTACTTCACAGGGGAAGTAATCATGAATTAGTTTTACTTTTGGCATTGTTGTCAAAGGGGGAGAAGACTACTGACAGGGGGAGAAGATTACAGGAGAAGTTTACAACTCAAGGATAACAAGAGAAGAATAACAGCAGTCTGAATCAATTGGAATAAATCAAGTTGGTATTGCCATCAATGCCAAAGGGGGAGATTGTTGGCATTACATTAAGTTTGTTGATATTGAGAAGGTTGTTGGAGATTGTTGATATAATTGATAAAGGATGATTACTGTCTTAATAATATTATTTTGTCATTGATGTCAGGAGATTGATTTTCTGATTTAGTATGATGTTGCCATATCTTAAAGAGTATGTTTTGATGAGTATAAAGATGTCGGTAAGTGACACCAAAAGAATGTGAAAATGAAGGGGAGTAATAAGTTATTCAATAGGCAACTATTACCGAGTTAGATAGTGATGAGATTGTATTATTTTGATTGTTTTGATATTCTATATATGTGTATTCGAAGATTGAATAAGAAGGAAAAGATTTCATGTAATAGAATGAGTAAAGGTTTGATACTGTTCTATTTTACTGAGCAAGGAGCTAGTCAGTAAACATCAAGGTTATTAGTGTCGGTTAAAGAAGGAAGAAGTTACCGAGTAAAGTTTAGTATTTATCGAGTATCAACTAAGCAGTAATAGAATGCATTGGATGAATAAATACATTATTAAATGAAGGATGCCAATGAGCTGGAGATTTATAGAAGATTCAAATGTTGTGCAAGAAGTTGTTAAGGATCAACGGCAATGAAAATTCAAGAGTTAGATCTACAACACAGATTGAATGGTCATAACCAAGCACAAGTACCAATGAAGGTATACAAGGTCCAAGGAAAGATAAAACATTTTTTAGTTCGAAGGATTCAATGAACCTAGTCAAGTTTGAAGATCTGATGGCTAAGATTAATCATGGGAAATGTGATTAAGGAGATTAAGCAGTTTGGAATTGCTTATAAATAAGGAAAAGTTGATGAACAAAGAATGTGGGAAAATAGAAGAACAGTGATGCTGCTGAAGTGATTACCGAGTACAGAATATTGAAGATCAGATTGAAGAACAGATTGAGAAGCCCAACAAGGAGGAAGATAAGTCTTATGACAAGATTATTTTGAGCACATAGAGTCTGCTTTAACATTTCAGATGTGAAGTTGCAGATATATTTTATTACTGTTATTTATTTTTGTAAGTGACAAGAAATCTCTTAACCGAGTGGACCTAATAGTCTTATTTGTAAATCCTCTAGCAAGGTAACATTTTGAATGAGTGTTTGAAATCCTTTGACAAGGTCACTTCTAACAAAGTGCAAGATTCTGATAAATCTGAGGGAAATCCCTTGACCGGGTCACATCTAGCAAGGTGTTTATGTAATCTTTAACAAGATTGGCTTTTAACCGAGCATACTCTAGAAGAGTATATTTTCTTAGTTGGTTCGAAATCCCACAGTGGTTTTTCCCTATTTGGGTTTCCACGTTAAATCTGGTGTTATATGTGTTTTGTTGTTTCAAGTTAATTAGTTTATGAGTTTGAATGATTTACAGTCATAGTTGCACATCAAGTAAGTTCTACTGAGATTGAATCTGGATAGATCATTGTATTGTGAGTTTATCTAATTCACCCCCCTCTCATCTAACTAACAAATACATTGCACCTAGTGGGACTAAGTCTGATGATCAAAAGAAAGAGAAACAAGAGAATAATCAAGCATTGGAGGCCATTATTAGTACTTTGTCTGATTCAGAGTATGTTGATGTCCATGGTCTAGAGATTGCTTATGTTGTGTGGAAGAAACTTGAGGAGATCTATAGCAGTGATGAGTATGTGAAGATTTCCGAAGAAGAGAGTTTGAGAGGTAAATTTGAGGACATGCGAATGGCTGAAGTTGAGAATATTCAACAATATGGTCACAAGATCAAAGAGATAGTTGGTGAGTTCAAGAGTGCTGGTGGTAAAGTGGAGGATGCCATAGTGGTTAGTAAGGTGTTGAGAACCCTTCTACTGGTCTATGCTATTCGAGTTGCAGCCATTCAGGAGATAAAGTCTATTGATAAAACTAAGGTAACTCTTGACTCCATCATTGGTAAACTTACTACATTTGAATTAAATGGTTATGATTGTAGTGCTTAGAAATCCGAATCTACATTTAGAGCTTCAGTTTCTAATCCACCTATGAGGAAAAGAAGAGATGTTAGTCACAGTTATGAGTCTAGATCCAACAGAGAAGTTGATGATGAAGACAGTCTGATCGAGCTTGAAGCATTGTTGGCTAAGCGGTTACCCAGAGGTACCTGTAAGTATAGAGGTAAATTACCTTTGAAGTGTTTTGCATGTAACAAGATTGGACGCATTGCAGCTAACTATCCTAATGGTGACAATGAGCATAAATGTGAGAAGTACAAGAAGTACAAAGAAAAAGGAAAAAGAGATTGCCTCGTTGTAATTGATGGTGGTATCACAGATGAGGAATCTGAGGGAGATGCTAATGAAGACATTGTCTTTGTTTCCATTAAAGAGGGGACATTTGATCAGAAGGCATTAGTTTCTCACATGGATAGTTTAGATGATTGGATCATAGATAGTGGTACCACATGACCGGTGACAGGAGTAAATTTCTTACTTTGAAAGAATTTGATGGAGGAGTTGAGAGATTTGGAAATGACTCACCTTGCATGGTAAAAGGAAAGGGAACCATTTCTCTTAATGGAAAGAGTAGTGCAGATGATATCTACTGGGTTGAAGGACTAAAGAACAATCTGTTGAGTGTAGCTCAACTAAATGACAAAGGTTATCCATTGGAATTTAAGAATGAAATATGCAAAATCTATGGGAGAAAAGGTGAACTGATTGAAACCGGTAAGCAGATAAAAGGTAACTTATTTCACCTAAATCCTAAAGTCAACAACTATTTAATTGCTAAAGTAGATGATAGTTGGCTTTGGCATCAGAGATTTTGTCATATAAATTTTGATAACATTGTCAAAGTTAGTAAGACCAAGTCGGTAAGAGGTTTTCCTAAGTTGGACAAACCAGTGAATGCTCTATGTAAGGAATGTCAGTTAGGAAAGATGACATCCTCCATTTTTAAGAGCAAATCTTTCTCAGTAGAACATTTTTTAGATTTGGTTTATATAGATCTATGTGGACTAATAAGGACTAAAATTATTCAAGGTGATAGATATTTTATGATCTTGACTGATGATTGCTCAAGAATGGTGTGGGTAACATTATTGAAGGACAAAACATAATCCTTTAGTAAGTTCAAGGCATTCAGGGCCTTAGCTGAAAAGGAAAGTGGTAAGAAGATAAAGTGTCTGAGGACTGATCAAGGAGGTGAATTTACTTTAGAGGAATTCACTAGATATTGTGAAGACAATGGAATGAAGATGCAACTTTCTGCACCTAGGACACCATAGAAAAATGGTATTATAGAGAGGAACAATCGGTCAATTGTTGAAGTTGCTAGAACGATGCTAATACAAGGAGGACTAGCAAAAAATTTCTAGAGAGAAGTTATCAGCACAACTGTCTACACTATGAACCAAATATTGGTAAAGAGAGTTAAGGATAAAAATTCTTATTAATATTGGTATGGTAGATCACCTAATGTCAGTTATTTTAAGATTTTTGGCAGTAAATGTTTTTCAAGAGAGGTGACTATGTTAGCAAGTTTGATGCTAAGAGTGATGAAGGCATATTTATTGGTTACTCCACCAAGAGTAAGGCCTACAAATGTTACAACAACTAGACAAAGAGAATCATTGAAAGTTTTGATGTCTGAGTAGACAAGTATCATGAAGTTTTAGGAGAAACCAGTGAGGAGAAGAAGGAAGATGAACCTTACATTCTGATTTTGGAACCAGAACCGGTGAAGCCAGAAGCTGGTGAAGTGAATTTTGTAGTACCAGTTCAATGGGAATAGGTAGATTCATAAGAAGATGATGATAGTGAGGAAGAAGAACCTAAAGATAATGATCATGTTATTCCAAGGTATGTGAGACTTAATCATAATCCTGACCAAATTATTGGAGATAAAGATGTTGGTGTATTAACTAGAAGAAGAATTAGAGAGAATTCTTGCATGATCTTCACTATTGAGCCTAGAACTACTAAGGAAGCCTTTGGAGATGGTCACTAGATCAAAGCTATGGAAGAGGAGATTGAACAGATTGAGAAAAACAATACATGGACCCTAGTACCCATACTGATGAACAAAAATGTGATAGGTTCTAAATGGGTATTCAGGAATAAAATGAATGAAGATGGAGTAGTAGTCAGAAACAAAGCTAGATTGGTATGAAAAGGTTATGCAAAGGAAGAAGGAGAAGATTATGGCGAGACATTTGCACCAGTTGCTAGATTGGAAGGTGTTAGGACTCTACTTGCATTTGCAACATATAGGGGATTCAAAGTATATTAGATGGATGTGAAGTCAACATTTCTAAATGGAATACTGGAAGAGGAAGTATACATTGAACAACCAGATGGTTATGCTTTGAATAATACAAAGGATATGGTGTGTAAACTACACAAGGTACTATATGGTTTGAAGAAAGCACCTAGAGAATGATATGAGAGACTACATTCACACTTGATGAAGATAGGTTTTCAGAGAACCAGTGAAGATATCAATATATATCTTAAGACTGAAAGAGATAAGATATTGGTTAGTGAAGTGTTTGTAGATGATATAATTTTGGAGGCAATGATGACATGAGTGATGACTTTGCAAATGAGATGAAAAGTAAATTTTAAATGTCTCTGGTAGGAGAGAAAACTCTTCATAGGTTTGCAAATTCAGCAGATGAAGAGTGGTATTTTTATCACACGGTTCAAATATGTGAAAGAGGTATTGAAGAGATTTGGAATTAGTGACTATAAACCAGTTGGGACACCAATGGTTACAAGTTGCAAACTATCTAAGGAGGATGATATTGCATCTATTGATGAAAAGGAGTACAAATCAATGATAGGGAAACTGCATTATGTTGTTCACAGCAAACCGGATATTGCTCATGCAGGTTGGTTTAGTTGCTAGATTTCAAAAGATCAAAAAGGAGACACACATGATTGCAACTAAAAGGATATTTAGATATTTGAAAGGTACTATTGATTATAGATTATGGTATCCATATGTAGGTAACTTTGATTTAAAGGTTTATACAGATGCAGATTGGGCAGGAAATGTTGATGATAGGAAGGGAACGACCGTTGGTACATTCTTTCTTGGAGGAAGACTTGTATCTTGGAGCAACAAGAAGAAGATCTATATATCACAATCCACTGTTGAAGCTGAATATGTTGCAGTGTATATGAATTATACCCAGGTAATCTGGATGACACACATTCTGGAAGGATTCAAATTCAAGATCATAGAACCAATAAATATTTTATGTGATAACACCAGTGCAATAAATATTTCAAAGAACTCGGTATTGCATGCTAGAAACAAGCATATTGAGCTGAAATATCATTTCTTGAGGGAAAAAGTGTAGAGTAAAAATATATTATCGGAGCATGTATCTACCAAGGAGCAGCTAGCGGATATCTTTACTAAACCTCTGCCTAAGACTAATTTTGAGTATCTTAGAGGTTAGCTAGGGGTTGTGCCCCTACATGAGGTCAATGGAGAAGATTTCAAATACATCAGTCCTAGATCTAATTGAAGAATCTTGAAGCAAGATTGGTGTAGAGTGGAGTTACTCCACAAGGGGAGCATCAAGTTGCAGATTGTTGATGCAGAATAGTGAAGTATAACACTACATGTTTTACTTTCACTTTGGCAATGTTGTCAAAGGGGGAGAAGAACTATATGATTATGGAGAAGAATTGTATGATTGATAGAGAGGTTGATAGTAGCCAGTTAGGCAGTTACCAGTTGAAGACATGGAGACTCAGTTGAAGGAGAGTACATGGTAAAATGTAAACCAAGATTCCTATACCTGTATGTGCATTAATCTCAATCATCACAATCAAGGGTATTGATATTTGTATTGCCATCAATGCCAAAGGGGGAGATTGTTGGCATTTGCATGAAGATTGCATTGATGTGCTAGGATAACCAGTGAAAAAATGAGAGGGGGGGTGAATCAGTTGTTAACAGATTATATCAATTAATCCACTTTACAACCTTAAACCAGAGCATATAAAAATTAAGTATCGGAATAGCAGAAACATATATCGGTAAGAAAATAAATTAACAATAAAACAGATAATCAACACAATACAACCATACCACATAGCACCATGATTTGTACGTGGAAAACCCGAGAAGGGAAAAACCATGGTGGGAATCCTACTCATAGTCAGATGATACTTCTGCAGAAAGTATGTGATATAATGAGGGGCTTGCACATGTAGGAAGGCACACTGCCTAGAGCATACTGCTCATTACAAAAGAGTCTCACTGACTATAGAGAGGTTATAACCACCTCAAGATAAATGGGAAATAATGCAATAGAGTGAACTACCAGAGATAACATCTACCATGCTTGATTATAGTCCCGGTTAAGTTCAATACAAGAGGCCTTTGACAGCTTCCTTAATCCCAATTCAATCACCTATGATTGACCAAATCTCCTTTGCATATGATATTAAATTTCATGACTACGATACATATTCCACAATGAGATCTTACATCATTTTATACCAATCCTAAGGCCTAAACCAATTAGGTCGGCCACCTAAAAGATATTACAATAAGATCATCATATAAATCCAGATTACAATGATATGCCATGTCGGCTAAAGACCAAAACAACAATAACCAATCCACAAATCATCTTGAAACATCCCGATAACATGTAGAGTACACGTTAACATGATATCGGTCCATAACCTAGATAGGGACCAGACCTAATCTGGGTCCAGCACGCCACAACAATGTCTTCAAGCAGTTGAAGCATGATCAAAGAACATCTTCAGCATCCTGAAATCCATCTAGAAGCCGCACCAACACCACTTATGCATCCTTTCAAGATTCCTTAGTGAAAGATCTATCGGATAAACCTTAAACCAATGTCAGTATGGGTGTACAAGAATGTATGATAGCATCCAATTACCAAGTCAATACCAACTGACCAAAAGATGCTCTAGAAGCATGTAACACATAAAATCAAACATACTTCATAGATCCAAACATGTCAGAAGTGTCCAACAAATAGTCTCTTTTGCCAGTAACTGTAGATCTTCTACCAATAACCAAAACCTATCTACCAGTAACAACTATTGTTGGTAACCAACCAAAATAGACAGTGTTGACATCAATGACAAAACATCAATGCAACCCATAATCAATCATCCATAATGCCAACAATCTCCCCCTTTGGCATTGATGGCAACACTAGATGTGAAAAACATCTAAGTACCAAGAAATGCCAAACAAGTCTCCTCGTGTGGAAGACAACCAACAATCTCCCCTTGTGAATGATATCTCTGTAAGGTTCTGAATTTATTTTTCACATCACTATCTCTCCCCCTTTGACATCAATGCCAAAAATCTGACACAACTATCAAAGCAAGAATGTAAACCTCTAAATCTTAAAGCTGACTACTCCCCCTGAGTAGTAGCACCACTCATCAGTGCTAGAATGAATATTATCTTCGATAATGCATGTCGAACTGATGACAAACTACATCAATCAAGTCTCTACTAGAGGGGCAGAAACCCCTAACCTGTCTCTCAAATACTCAAATGATTCCTTAGATAGTGGTTTAGTGAATATATTTGCAATCTGTTCTTTAGTGTTCACATAAACCAATTTGACTTCCTTTTCTTCTACATTGTCCTTCAGAAAGTTATACTTTATTGATATATGCTTAGTCTTAGAGTGAAATACTAGATTATTAGACATGTCAATAGATGCAAAGTTATTACAGTAGATAACTACTAGTTCACTACAATTTAACTTGATATCCTTCAACATTTGCTTCATCCACAAGACTTGAGTGCAATTAGTTGTTGCTACAACATATTCAGCTTCTACAGTAGATAAAGAAATGCATGACTATTTTTTTCTGATCCATGAAACCAATTTCTTTCCAAGAAAGAAAGCTCCACTAGAATTTCTCTTCCTATCATCAGTATCACCTACCCAATCTGAATCTGTATATGCACATAAAGTGAAGTCGTCATCTCTAGAATACCATAAGCCATATTCTGTTGTTCCTTACAAACACCAAAATATCCTCTTTACTACACATTCATGATTTTCTTTAGGATTACTTTGATACCTTGAAACAATACTTATTGCATTCATAATATCTAGTCTAGTCTGAGTTAGATAATATAACAAACCACCAATCATAGACTTATACCTTGTTAAATTTACCACTGTAGAAGTATCCTTGATAGATAATTTCTAACTTGTCACCATAGGAGTACTTACTGGTTTGGAATTATCCATACCAAACTTCTTCAGCAATTCCCTCAGATACTTAGTTTGACAGATAAAAAGCCTTTGTCAGTTTGAGTAATCTGCAAACCTAAGAAAAATCTCATCTCACCAATCATGGATATTTCAAATTCATTTTTCATATTATTAGAAAATTCCATGCACAATTTATCTTCACCTCCAAAAATGATATCATCAACAAATACTTCAATAATCAAAATATCATCATTAGTGATCTTATAATATAAGTTACTATCAGCACTGCCTTTAGTAAAACCAAGCTTCAAAATATATTTATCCAACCTTGCATACCAAGCTCTAGGAGCTTGTTTCAATCCATATAAAGCTTTCTTCAATCTACAAACCATATCTTTATCATTTGTCACTGAAAATCCATCAGGTTTCTCAATGTATACTTCTTCCTCAAGTTCACTAGTCAAAAATGCACATTTAACATCCATTTGATAAACCTTATAGTTCTTATAAGCTGCATAGGCAAGAAATAGTCTAACAACTTCAATTCTAGCTATAGGTGCAAATGTCTCACCATAATCAATTCCTTCCGTTTGAGTGATAGTTCTGATACTTAATATAAGTACAGATCCAATAGCCAACAAGATGAGAGGGGGGGGAGGTGAATCATACAAACTTAATCATCCATAAAAACATCAGATTCAACCTCAGTAACATATATATAAGTCATATAACCAAAAACTATCAAACATGCAAACTCAAAAGCATATGAACAATATAAACCTCATAACACCAGATTTAACATGGAAACCCATATAGGGAAAAACCACTATGGGATTTCAGACCCACTAAGAAATATACTCTTCTAGAGTATGCTTGGTTAAAAGCAAATCCCGTTAAAGATTACAAACTCATTGCTAGATGTGACCCGGTTAAGGGATTTCCCTCATATCTATTAGGATCTTCACTTTGTTAGAAGTGACCTTGTCAAAGGATTTCAAACACTCAATCAGAATGTCACCTTGTTAGAGGATTTACATATAAGACTGTTAAGTCCACTCGGTTAAGAGATTTCCTGTCACTTTCACAAAATAATAGTAATACAATCTATCTGCAACTTCACATCTAAAATGCTAAAGCAGATTCCTATTTGTTCAATACAATCTAGACATAGAATTAATCTTGTCTATCTGCTGGGCATCAATACTCTATTATTCTAACAGGTCTTCAAGCTTTTGTGCTCGGTAATCTCTATGTAGCATCCCTGTGCATACACTTGCCCACATACATTTTTTATCAATAGTTTCTTATTTATAAACAATCTTCTAACCACTTAATCTCCTTGATCACATCTCCCATGATCAATCATAGCCATCAGATCTTCAATCTTGTCCAAGTTCATTGTATCTTTCGATCTGAAAATGTTTTACCCTACCTTGGAACTTGCACATTCACCTTGGAACTTGTGTTAGGGTAATGCGGTTCAATCTAAGCTATAGATCTTCTTGCCGACTTTCCATTGCCTTAGATTTGTTTAACAAACTTCTTCCATGGCTTGTCAATCATTGATCCGCTCTAGCTCATCAGCTTCTTTCATTAAATATCACATGCAAACATTTAATGCATTCTGTTATAGCTCGGTTACAACTCGATGAATACTAAACTTCACTCAGTAGACATTCTGTCTTCATTAACTGACTACAATAACCTTAGGGTTTACCGACTAGGTTCTTTGCTTGATAACATAGTATAGTATTAACCTTTACTTTTTACAACATATGTATGATGTTAAAACAATCTAAAACATCAAGATCTCATCATTGTCTGACTTGGTAGAGTTGCCCATTGAATAACTTATCCTCTTATTCATCATATTCTTTCCCGTGTCTTTACCGACTCCTTTATAATCTTCATATCATATTTCTCAAGATATGGCAACGTCATACTGAATCAATTTCTTGACATCAATGACAAAATAATAATATCAAGATAGTAAAACATCTTTAATCAGTTATGTCCATAATCATCAACAACCTTCTCAATATCCTTATAATGTAATATTGCCAACAATCTCCCCCTTTGGCATTGATGGCAAAACCAATTGATTTGATCTTTAAAAAAAGATTCAGATTGCTGTGATTCTGAAATGCTGAAATACTCTCCCCCATTCATTAGACTTCTCTTCTATTTTTTTCAGTCTTCTCAGGTCTTCTCCCCTTTTGTAGGTCTTCTCCTCCTTAGGTCTTCTCCCCCTTAGGTAGGTCTTCTCCCCCTTTGACAACAATGCCAAAAAGAAAAAGAACTAAAACATAATTTCTTTTTGTAAGAAGTTATTGCCTGCTGTTGTGTATCAACTGAGTCTCGGTCAGAGCATTTGTCTTCAATTCCTGTTCCCTATATCATTCTCTATATTATCCCAGTATTAATTCCAGTACACTTTCAGAAAAACATTCTAAAGTGTATCAATCCAGCATCAGCTCCCCAAAAGATATTCAATAGAGTCATCAAAGTGATGCATTCACCGAACTTGGTCAGTGAGTAAAAGATAGGGGTAGGACCCCTAACTTACTTTGGGGATATTCAAAAGTGTCCTTTGGTAGTGGCTTGGTGAAGATATCAACTATCTGCTCCTTTGTGTTAACATATTCCAACTCCACTTTCTTCTCTTGAGCTTCTTCTCTAAGATAATGATATTTGATAGAGATGTGCTTTGTCTTAGAGTGCATAACAGGGTTCTTTGAAATATTAATGGCACTAGTATTGTCATAGAATATAGTTACTGGCTCGATAACTTTCTCATTTATACCTTCCAATAGTTGTTTGATCCATGCAATGTTGGTACAATTCAGTGCTGCTGCAACATATTCAGCTTTGGCTGTTGACTGAGAAACACATCCTTGTTTCTTGCTAAGCCAACTCACTAGTCTTTCTCCTAAGAAGAAAGCTCCTCCACTTGTGCTTTTTCTGTCATCAATGTTGCCTGCCCAATCAACATCAGTATAAACTTTTAAATCAAAATCATTTCCTTTCTGATATACTAAGCCATAATCTTTAGTGCCTTTCAAGTATCTGAAAATTCTTTTGATTGCAGTCATGTGGATTTCCTTAGGATCTGCAGAGAATCTTGCAACAATACCTACTACATGTGCTATATCTGGCTTGCTGTGAACAACATATTGTAGCTTTCCAATCATAGATCGGTAAAGTGTCTCATCAACAGATGTAGATTCATCATTCTTTGATAGTTTACAGTTGGTAGTCATAGGAGTACTTACTAGTTTTGAATCCTCCATTCCAAATTTCTTCAAGATTTCCTTTATGTACTTGGATTGAGTAATGAAAATCTCATTTTTCATTTGCAGTATTTGTAAACCTATAAAATAATTTATCTCACCGATTAATGACATCTCAAATTCTTTGCTCATTTCATTTTCAAAGTTCTTGCATAAAGAGTCATTTCCACAAAATATAATATCATCAACAAATATGGCTAAGATTAGTATTCCATTTTCATCATTCTTCATGTACATGTTGTTGTTCTCACTTGTCCTTATAAAACCAATCTTAATCAAATAATATTGCAATCTCTCATACCATGCTCTTAGTGCTTGTTTCAGACCATATATTGCAATCTCTAATACTTAATATAAGTACAGATCCAATAGCCAACAAGATGAGAGGGGGGGGGTGAATCATACAAACTTAATCATCCATAAAAACATCAGATTCAACCTTGATAACATATGTATCAGTCATATAATCAAAAACTATCAAACATGCAAACTCAAAAGCATATGAACAATATAAACCTCATAACACCAGATTTAATGTGGAAACCCAAATAGGGAAAAACCACTGTGGGATTTCGGACCCACTAAGAAATATACTCTTCTAGAGTATGCTCGGTTAAAAGCAAATCTTGTTAAAGATTACAAACACATTGCTAGATGTGACCCGGTTAAGGGATTTCCCTCAGATCTGTTAGGATCTTTACTTTGTTAGAAGTGACCTTGTCAAAGGATTTCAAACACTCAATCAAAATGTCACCTTGTTAGAGGATTTATATATAAGACTATTAAGTCCACTCGGTTAAGAGATTTCCTGTCACTTTCACAAAATAACAGTAATACAATCTATCTGCAACTTCACATCTAAAATGCTAAAGTAGATTCCTATTTGTTCAATACAATCTAGACATAGAACTAATCTTGTCTATCTACTGGGCATCAATACTCTATTATTCTAACAAGTCTTCAAGCTTCTGTGCTCGATAATCACTATGTAGCATCCTTGTGCATACACTTGCCCGCAGACATTGTTTATCAACAGTTTCTTATTTATAAACAATCTTCTAACCGCTTAATCTCCTTGATCACATTTCCCATGATCAATCATAGCCATCAGATCTTCAATCTTGTCCAAGTTCATTGTATCTTTTGATCTAAAAATGTTTTACCCTACCTTGGAACTTGCACATTCACCTTGGAACTTGTGTTATGGTAATGTGGTTCAATCTGAGTTGTTGATCTTCTTGCCGACTTTCCATTGCCTTTGATTTGTTTAACAAACTTCTTCCATGGCTTGCCAATCATTGATATGCTCCATCTCATCAGCTTCTTTCATTAAATATCACATGTAAACATTTAATGCATTTTGTTATAGCTTGGTTACAACTCAGTGAATACTAAACTTCACTCGGTAGATATTCTGTCTTCATTAACCGACTGCAATAACCTTAGGGTTTACCGACTAGGTTCCTTAGGGTTTGCCGACTAGGTTCTTTGCTTGATAACATAGTATAGTATTAACCTTTACTTTTTACAACATATGTATGATGTTAAAACAATCTAAAACATCAAGATCTCATCATTGTCTGACTCGGTAGAGTTGCCCATTGAATAACTTATCCCCTTATTCATCATATTCTTTCCTGTGTCTTTACCATCTCCTTTATAATCTTCATATCATATTTCTGAAGATATGGCAACATCATTGCGAATCAATTTCTTGACATCAATGACAAAATAATAATATCAAGATAGTAAAACATCTTTAATCAGTTATGTCCATAATCATCAACAACCTTCTCAATATCCTTATAATGTAATATTGCTAACATTGAGAATATCCTTTACAAACCAATCTAGCCTTGTTTCTTACAACTTTACCGTCCTCATTTAGTTTATTCCTAAAAACCCATTTAGTTCCAATAACATTCTTATTTCTAGGTTGGAGAACTAAAGTCCAAGTCTCATTCTTCTCTATCTGATCTAATTCATCTTCCAAAGCCTTTAACCAATGTTTATCTTTACAAGCTTCAATAACAGATGCCGGTTCAATTTGAGAATTAAGACACACCTCTTCATTTGCCAGTCTTCTTCTTTTCATAACTCCCTTGTTCCTATCTCCAATGATTTGATTTTAGAATGATTTAATCTTACATACCTTGGTGTCTTTTGAACTTCAGGTTCACTTTTCTGATCATCAGTCACAGTTGAATTTTCTGATTGTATCGATGTAACTATCTCAGTTTCCTATACTGGTTGAGGCATTGTTGGTTCCCTATCATATGATATATATTGATTTATGCATTTCTCATCCACTTTCACATTAGCGCTCTCCACAATTTTCTGCAATCTTTTTTAATAACATCTATATGCTTTGCTTTAAATTGAATAACCAAGAAATATCCCTTCATCACATCTAGGATCAAACTTTCCAATTGAATCATCCCTTTTGATATAACATTTACTTTCAAAATTTTTGAAATATTTAACAGTAGGTGTATGTCCAAACCATAATTCATAAGGGGTCTTACCGGTTTCACCTTTGATGTGAACTCTATTGAATGTCTATACTGTTGTACTCACTTCTTCTCTCCAGTAGATGTGAGGCAATTTGGCTTCCATCATCATAGATCTTGCTGCATCCAAAATGGTTTTGTTCTTTCTTTCCACAACTCCATTCTACTGAGGAGTCCTAGGTGTAGATAACTGTCTCCTAATTCCATTTGTCTCACAATAATTGTTAAATTCATGAGAAGTGAACTCACCACCTTGATCTGATCTTAGACATTTGATTTTAAATCCAGTTTCTGTTTGTACCTTTGCTTTAAAGATCTTGAATTTCTCAAAGGCTTCAGACTTCTCCCTAAGAAAAGTCACCCGCATCATTCTAGAATAGTCATCAATTATCAGCATGAAATACCTATCACCTTGAAATCTTCTAGTCCTTGCAGGACCACATAAATCAGTGTGAATCAAATCAAGTACATCATTAGATTTATCATGTATGCTCTTAAAAGAAGTTATAACTTTCTTTCCCAATTGACATTCCTTACATATTGGATTATGAGGCTTCATAATCTTAGGTATATCTCTAACTGCCTTAGTTGAACTGATCTTAACAATACAATCAAAATTAACATGACACAACCTCTTATGCCATAACCAACTCTCATCAATATGAGCAATCAAACATGTCTTATTACCAGTGTTCAAGTGAAAGATATTACCTCCAGTTTGAATACCGGTTGCAATCTCCAAACCAGTCTTGTTAATGATTTTGCATTTTTTATCTTTAAACTGAAGTTGGAAACCCTTGTCCACCAATTGACCAACACTCAAAAGATTATGATTTAAACCTTCTACATAATAGACATTATCAGGGTTATGCTTTCCATCCAAAGAAATAATACCTCTACCTTTGATCATACATGCTTTGTCATCTCCAAATCTGACTTGACCACAATTGTATTCTTGCAGGGACATAAAATTTCTTTTATCTCCAGTCATATGATGTGAGCATCAACTATCAATTACCCATTCATCCTTGTCTTCAACTTTTGTTGCCAGGGCCTTTTCTTCATTCTCTAAAGTTGGTTCCAGTTCATCTTCCTTTAAAGCATAGAACACCCATTCCTTTCCATTGCTGGATCCACTAGCAGAGTCTTATACCGGTTCATCCCCAAAGTCATCACTTACTCCTTCCTCATCCACTATGTAGCATTGTTTTCTTTTCTTGAGTCTATATCTGTTCTGGTTAGGCTTAAATAATTTCTTAACTCTTTCTTCAAATCTTGCATTCCTTTCAGGACATCTAGATGCAAAATGACCAAGCTTATTACATGCAAAACATTTAAAAGGTTCTTTTCCTTCATACTTACTTCTTGTCGGTTCTTTAGGTACTCTTCTAGAAAATAAGGCTTCAAGATGCTCAAATTCTTCATCTTCTTTCCTCATGTCTTCCAATTCCTTTGCATATAAGGCTTTCCAATCACTTTTTTTGGTAGATGATTAAGCATGAAAAGCAGGTTCAAATTTTGCAGCTCCAGAAGATCCAAATTCTTCAAGCTCAAGAGCAGATAATTTCCCAATCAGAATGTCTCTGTTAATTGAAGTGTTTGCCATTGTTATCATCTTATTAATTGCAGTTGCCTTCATCTTGTAAGTCGGTGGAAGAGCTCTCAAAACTTTGGAACCTATTTCATCTCCACCTAAAGATCCTTCACAACATTGAATTCCCATAATAATCTCATTTACTCTTTCCATAAACAATAATTCTTTCATTATCTTCCATCTTCAAGTTTTCACACCTTACTCGGTAACCATAAAGTTTAGCAATTTTGACAGTAGGATCACCTTCATTCAAAGTTTTCAATTTATCCCACATAACCTTTACCAATGATTTATCAGTCAATCCTATGATTTTCTAATCAGTAAGTACACAAAAGAGGGCTTCTCTAGCTCTACAATCATTTTCAATATTCTTGTCCAGGTTTATGGGAGTAGGATTGCCAGATGCCGGATCATAAGGTGTGTATCCTTTCTGAGTGATCTCCCAAATATCCTTTCCAAGATATCTAGGATGAGTCTCCATTCGGATTTTCCATATCCCATAATTTGTTCCATCAAGCTTAGGGATTTCTCTTCTAAAAATAGTTGCCGGTGGATTAGAAGTATTAGCTACCATAGGATCTACCTCAAGTGGTTAAGCTTCTGCAAAAGAGGACCAAAGCTCTGATACCAATTGTTAGGATAACCAGTGAACAACTAAGAGGGGGGGGGGTGAATCAATTGTTAACAGATTATATCAATTAATCCACTTTACAACCTTAAATCGGAGCATACAAACATTAAGTACTGAAATAGAAGAAACAAATACCGGTAAGCAAAGCAACTTAACAATAAAATAGATAATCAACATAATGCAACCACACCACATAACACCATGATTTGTATGTGGAAAACCTGGGATGGGAAAAACCATGGTGGGAAGCCTACCCACAGTTAGATGATACTTCTGCAGAAAGTATGTGATACAATGAGGGGCCTACACATGCAGGAAGGCACACTACCTAGAGCGTACTACTCATTACAAAAGAATCTCACTGACTATAAAGAGGTTATAACCACCTCAAGATAAATGGGCAATAATGCAATAGAGTGAACTACTAGAGATAACATCTACCATGCCTAATTACAGTCCTAGTTAAGCTCAATACAGGAGGCCTTTGACCGCTTCCTTAATCCCAATTCGATCACCTATGATCGACCAAATATCCTTCGCATATGATATTACATTTCATGACTATGATACATATTCCACAATGAGATCTTACATCATTTTATACCAATCCTAAGGCCTAAACCAATTAGGTTGGCCACATAAAAGATATTACAATAAGATCATTACATAAATCCAGATTACAATGATATGCCATGTCAGCTTAAGACCAAAACAATAATAACCAATCCATAAATCATCCTGAAACATCCCGATAACATGTAGAGTACACATTAACATGATACCGGTCCATAACCTAGATAGGTACCAGACCTAATCTGGGTCCAACATGCCACAACAATGTCTTCAAGCAGTTGAAGCATGATCAAAGAACATCTTCAACATCTTGAAATCCATCTAGAAGCTGCACCAACACTACTTATGCATCCTGTCAAGATTCCTTAGTGAAAGCTCTACCGGTTAAACCTTAAACCAATGCTGGTATGGGTTTACAAGAATGTATGATAGCATTTGATTACCAAGTCAATACCAACTAACCAAAACATTCTCTAGAAGCATATAACACATAAAATCAAACATACTCCATAGATCCAAACATGCCAAAAGTGTCCAACAGATAGCCTCTTCTGCCGGTAACACTAGATCTTCTACCGGTAACCAAAACCTGTCTGTCGGTAACAACTAGTGCCAATAACCAACCAAAATAGCTAGTGTTGACATCAATGACAAAACATCAATGCAACACATAATCAATTCATCCATAATGCCAACATGATGAACTATTGTGTTTTCATTGATGTCAATTGTAACCAATAATAATGTTGTTATGATGTTGTTTTGCAACCCATAGGTGAGCTAGTGAAGGAACCAATATTACTTAAGAAGCAGTGAGATCAACTGGTAACCCTACCTATTGATGTACCAAACCCTAACCGATGGAGGTTGGTGAATCTGTTGTATTGGTTTATGATCAAA